>NC_134354.1:545498337-545822219 GCF_048569485.1 Anomaloglossus baeobatrachus | reverse complement strand
AAAGCCGAGGAAAGGTAACAACTCCTCTAATGTGTGTGTATATTTATATGTCTGTTTATGTGACACTTTTTTTTGTATGAATGAGCATATATCTGTGTACATGTGTGTCTATGTATATGCCTATGTATATGTGCTTGTCTGCATTCTGTGTGCATATATGTGTGTCCACATACACACCACATACAGTGTGTGCAGGCTTGTGTCTGTGTCTACGTATGTGTGCATGTCTGTGCATGAGTGCGTGTGTGGCGCCCCTGAGGCTACCGTCGCCACAGAGGTACTGCACCTCAGCCAGAGGTGTGGTGCCCCATACTGGGTAAGAAAGGGGTCATCTACCGGTTCACGTACCAAAAACCTGCAGACACCCAATTGTTAGCTCACACATTAGATCAGGGCCAGGGGAGGTTCCATTAATGCTTAGCGACCAGTAGTATGGTTATGGCACTTAAGCCCTGTGCAGTGTCTCTGGAACCAGCTTGGGGGTGGAGCTTGGTGGGTGAGCTGTCTGAGGTAAAATGGACGGAGCTAAGTTTGAAAGTTGACAGTTGATCATTGACTGAGTCAGTGAGTCAGGAGGAGGGAGGAGACCAACTAGGGGTGAGAACCCTAGGGGTCCTGTCAACTCTGAGGAGAAGGAGAAAGAATCCCAGTGACTTTGGGGAAGTGCACAAACGGGGTCCCGGTCCCTAGGCTAGGACGATACTTCAGGACTTCCTAGTAACACCGGAGGCCAAAGGTGGCTGTAAGCACCTTTGGGCCACAAGCAGCTCACGAATCCGCTGGAAGGTGGCCACAGAGGACCAGGGAGCCTGGCAGGCAGAAATTCCTTTGAAGGTCCCCAGAGGGAGCCAGGCATGCAGAAGTCTCTTTACAGGTCCACGGCCCCTGGCTCAGGGCAGTGTGTGTGGAGGCGCAGAACAGGTGGGTGAAAGTCAGCGCAGAGAGACGGCCAGGAAAGGTAAACAAAAGGAGAACCGGTACTGGCCTCGGACTTATTCGGGATCAGTGGTTGCCCATCACTGAGGATCCCAGCACACTGTGGATGGACTAAAAAGGCTGTCAAGCCTGAATCAATACAGTGAGATCAGAAAAACAGAGACCAAGTAGAGCGGACCTCATATTTGTTGTAATATACATGGACCCCATAGAATACATACAAAAACTTGTGAACAAGAAGGGGTATTTATCATGGTTTATTATTTTTTTTTTAAGTAAAACTACTGTACCACAGTTGTGAAAAAGTATACAGTTTTTATTATTACAAAAAGTGCAAATATCAAAAATCACGTGATGACAGTTAGTAGTTAGACATACATAGTTAAAATCCAATTAGATGAGACAGAGAGAGAAAAAGGTCCCAGGGAGGGAAACAGACTACCCCTTAACTAAAACTGGTAAGAAAGTAGTATTACTATATCCAGGGGGGGCATATAAGTAACCAAAAGATATCAATAGTATACCCCCTGGGCTAGTGGAGTGATGGCAGGGCCGGCGTCAGCACGCGGCATACCCGGGCAAATGCCGGGGCCCTGGAGAGCCCGGGGGGGCCCACTCGGCCTAGTCAGTTCTGGTGCCCCTTGGCCGGGGCCCCCTCGCCTTAGTTCTGCTGCCCCCAGGCCGAGTTCCGGGGACCGCAGTCCTCGACAGGAATCTGCAGCGCCGTCCCTTTAAGGCGCGCAGACTTCCTGGTTTGAACTTCATCTGTGGGCGGAGCTACCGACCGGCCTGCTCAGTCCCACAGATAAGGGAGTTGCAGTGCCAGCCAGCGACCCCCAGCACAGCTCTTCTCTCTGGCGCTGTGTGGGCCCCCTCTCCGGCGCTGTGTGGGCCCCCTCTCCACCGTGACCTGAGCGGTATGTGCCCTCCCCGCCCCCCCGATTTATGGGCCCTGGTGAGCTGTATGGGCTTCTCCCCCCTTAGGTGTATGCCCTGCCCCCCCCCCCCCGGTGCTGTATGTGCTGGCCCCTGGAGCTGTGTGTGGGCCCCCCAGAGCCACGTGTGTGGGCCTCTCAGAGCCACGTGTGTTGGCCCCTCAGAGCCACGTGTGTGTCTGTATGTATGCAGCAGAGCTATGTGTGTCTGTATGTAGCAGAGCTATGTGTGTATGTATGTAGCAGAGCTATGTATGTAGCAGAGCTATGTGTGTATGTATGTAGCAGAGCTATGTGTATGTATGTAGCAGATTCATGTATGTATGTATGTAGCAGAGCTATGTGTGTATGTATGCAGCAGAGCTGTGTGTATGTATGCAGCAGAGCTATGTGTGTATGTATGTAGCAGAGCTATGTATGTATGTAGCAGAGCTATGCGTGTATGTAGCAGAGCTATGTGTGTATGTGTGACGCCCTGGGCAAGCCAGGGGTCACAGGTCATAACACCACCACACCCTACACCCCAGTTAGGAACACCTAGGCTAACCAAAAAATCCTTGTTGCCTTCCTCCAGGAGCTGGTGTCCACACCAGGGGGTGGGCCAGGCGGTTGGCTCCACCCACCAAGGAGTTCACAGCTCTGGAGGCGGGAAAACCAGGCAGAGTAGTTAGGGAAGTGAAGGAGTAAACAGTGAAGTGGAAGGAAGTGGTAGAGGAGCAGAGGAGAGAAGCTGAGGAAAAGGAAAGTGACAGTTTGTAAAGCCTGAAGCTGGTCCGGGTGTGTGCCCCGGACTGAGACAGCAAGGTCAGGTGATTGTCTGTAGTGGGACTGCTCGGAGGTTGCTGGAAGGACCGCGGACGGGTGGTGGCCCGGCGGTACCGGAGCAGTATACGAAGGACAGTCAGCACCAGGGCAGGGGCCTTTCGGATCTCGGCAAGGCTAGGAGTCACCATAATTTGCCAAATCCATCAGTGAAGGGGACGTCTGTCTCCCAACAACCAAGTCCCGATTGAAGGCAACAGTCTAACCGTAACAGAGAGACACCGCCACCGCCAGGGCACCAGTTTCTCAGGGCCAGCGCCTGCGGGCAAAGTAGGGCTCCTCCGACCCATATCCAAGCCGGGGAGCGGGTTACCGGTGGGAACCCATCGCAACCATCATCATCTTAGGTGCAGGAAAAAGGGACCGTCACCGTCAACTACTGGGGAAAGCAAGTGCAGCCGTCCGTGGGAACCGTCTTTCCAGCCGTGTGTTTTACCGAGAACTGTGTCATCGTCTCAGGCTGAGTGAGTACCACAGTGCCGCAAGGCACAGATCTGCCCCCACGTCCCTGCACCCCACCAAGCCCTGCATCACCCACCTCATCACTGGGCCCCGGGACAACAAACCCCCTACCCACGGAGGGGAGGACTAACATCCAGCTGCTCCATACCATCACTCCCGGGATCCCCATACGGAGCAGCGGTGGTGTCAACAAATCACCACAACCGTGGGTGGCGTCACGGACAATAAACAATCCCCACACCCAAACCCCCTTTCACTCATGGGCGAAGAGCGCCGCTAGAGTCCCCGGGATCCGGCCCATCGCTCGAGCCACCGAGCGGCAGCATGCCGCAGCAGCCGCGGCAGCCGGACCCGAGCAGTGTGGAAGAGCGCGGCGTCCCCTCCTCCGCCCGCGACATATGTATGCAGCAGAGCTATGTGGCTATGTATGTAGCAGAGCTATGCGTGTATGTAGCAGAGCTATGTGTGTATGTATGCAGCAGAGCTATGTGTGTCTGAATGTAGCAGAGCTATGTGTGTATGTATGTAGCAGATTCATGTATGTATGTAGCAGAGCTATGTGTGTATGTATGTAGCAGAGCTATGTATGTAGCAGAGCTATGTATGTAGCAGAGCTATGTGTGTATGTATGCAGCAGAGCTATGTGTGTATGTATATAGCAGAGCTATGTGTGTATGTATGTAGCAGAGCTATGCATGTATGTAGCAGAGCTATGCGTGTATGTAGCAGAGCTATGTGTATGTACAGGGCCGGATTATAGGCGGGGCAGGCGGGGCTTCAGCCCCGGGGCCCCCACCAAAAGAGCTTCCAAGGGGGCCCCCACCACCAGGGTCTAAATCAGCTGTGTTTTCGGGGGGGGGCACCTACATTTATTTGTATCTGCGTCTCTAAGACGCAAAAACAAGCTGCGGGCACAGGAAGCTGATTGACCTCGGAAGTACCATCGTTTGTACTTCCGGGGTCAGAGGTGTGCCTGCTCCCTGCTCTGCTGCGGCGTCCAATGCTGCGGACATCACAGCAGGACGCCGCGGACGTCACAGCAGGACGCCGCCGCGGAGAAGACCCACGCGCGCGGCCGGCTGGCCGGCCGCGGAGGAGAGGACCCACGCGGGCGGCCGGCTGGCTGGCCGGCCGTGGAGGAGAGGACCCACGCGGGCGGCCGGCTGGCTGGCCGGCCGCGGAGGAGAGGACCCACGCGCGCGGCCGGCCGCGGAGAAGACCCACGCCGCGGCCAGGAGAGGAGACTAACCGGAGCAGGAGAATGGCCGCGGCACCGGAACAGCAGCAGGACGATGGCGGCCTATACCGGAGCAGCAGGAGGATGGCATCAGAGCAGGTAGGGACAGAGCTGAAGAAAGATGTGTGGTGTGATGCAGAGCTGTGTGGTGTGATGCAGAGCTGTGTGTGTGATGCAGAGCTGTGTGGTGTGATGCAGAGCTGTGTGGTGTGATGCAGAGCTGTGTGGTGTGATGCAGAGCTGTGTGGTGTGATGCAGAGCTGTGTGGTGTGATGCAGAGCTGTGTGGTGTGATGCAGAGCTGTGTGGTGTGATGCAGAGCTGTGTGGTGTGATGCAGAGCTGTGTGTGTGATGCAGAGCTGTGTGGTGTGATGCAGAGCTGTGTGTGTGATGCAGAGCTGTGTGGTGTGATGCAGAGCTGTGTGGTGTGATGCAGAGCTGTGTGGTGTGATGCAGAGCTGTGTGGTGTGATGCAGAGCTGTGTGGTGTGATGCAGAGCTGTGTGGTGTGATGCAGAGCTGTGTGGTGTGATGCAGAGCTGTGTGGTGTGATGCAGAGCTGTGTGGTGTGATGCAGAGCTGTGTGGTGTGATGCAGAGCTGTGTGTGTGATGCAGAGCTGTGTTTGTGATGCAGAGCTGTGTGTGTGAAGCAGAGCTGTGTGTGTGAGTGTGTGTGTGAAAGAGAGCTGTGTGTGTGTGAAGCAGAGCTGTGTGTGAAGCAGAGCTGAAGAAATATGTGTGGTGTGAAGCAGAGCTGTGTGTGTGTGTGTCTGTGTGTGAAGCAGAGCTGTGTGTGTGTCTGTGTGTGAAGCAGAGCTGTGTGAGAGTGTGTGTGAAAGAGAGCTGTGTGTGTGTGTGAAGCAGAGCTATGTGTGTGTGTGAAGCAGAGCTGAAGAAATATGTGTGGTGTGAAGCAGAGCTGTGTGTGTGAAAGAGAGCTGTGTGTGTGAAGCAGAGCTGTGTGTGAAGCAGAGCTGAAGAAATATGTGTGGTGTGAAGCAGAGCTGTGTGTGTGTGTCTGTGAAGCAGAGCTGTGTGTGAGTGTGTGTGAAAGAGAGCTGTGTGTGTGTGAAGCAGAGCTGAAGAAATGTGTGGTGTGAAGCAGAGCTGTGTGTGTGTCTGTGTGTGAAGCAGAACTGTGTGTGTGTCTGTGTGTGAAGCAGAGCTGTGTGTGTGTGAGAGAAGCAGAGCTGAAGAAAGATGTGTGGTGTGAAGCAGAGGTGTGTGTGTGTGTGTGAAGCAGAGCTGAAGAAAGATGTGTGGTGTGAAGCAGAGCTGTGTGTGTGTGTGTGAAGCAGAGCTGAAGAAAGATGTGTGGTGTGAAGCAGAGCTGTGTGTGAAGCAGAGCTGAAGAAAGATGTGTGGTGTGAAGCAGAGCTGTGTGTGAAGCAGAGCTGAAGAAAGATTTGTGGTGTGAAGCAGAGCTGTGTGTGTGTGTGAAGCAGAGCTGTGTGTGTGTGTGAAGCAGAGCTGAAGAAAGATGTGTGGTGTGAAGCAGAGCTGTGTGTGTGTGTGTGTGAAGCAGAGCTGTGTGTGTGTGTGTGAAGCAGAGCTGTGTGTGTGTGTGAAGCAGAGCTGAAGAAAGATGTGTGGTGTGAAGCAGAGCTGTGTGTGTGAAGCAGAGCTGTGTGTTTGAAGCAGAGCTGTGTGTGTGTATATATGAATCAGAGCAGTCTATGCGGCACCCCAGAACTATATGGGTCCCCCAGAGCGCTAAGCCACCCATCCCAGTAATGTGTACGCCACCAGAGCGGTTTGCCACTCCAGTAACGTCTATGCCCCCCCCCAGTAATGTCTATGCCCCCTGCCCCTCCTGTAATGTATTTATTGTAGGCCCCAGCCCCTCCTGTGATGTATATACATCAGTGCTGTGTCAGTGTGCATGGTGTGCAGTCATGTCTGTTATTGATGGCCATCATGCAACACAGCCATATGTCCTGGAGGAGCTGGAAACAAGCGGGAGAGGTGAGTGAGGCTGCTTGTGACTTCTCCATATTAACACCTGTAATGCGTCTGTGTCTGCATGTATGTCAGTGTATATGACTGTGCATATATTTGTCTGTTTAAATGTATTTTTGTGAATTTGTCTTCAAATATGTATATGTACGTATGCCTGTATGTGTATGTGTGTGTCTGTGTGTGGATGGGGCCCACTGAGACTCAACCGGGGACCACAAAAACCTGGAGCCGTCCCTGGCTGCCTTAACATTGGGATCAATTAAAAATATGTGAGTAAAGGCCGCTTTACACGCTGCGATATCGGTCCCGATATCGCTAGCGTGCGTACCCGCCCCCATCTGTTGCGCGACACGGGCAAATCGCTGCCCGTGCCGCACAACATCGCCCAGAGCCGTCACACATACTTACCTGTCCGGCGACGTCGCTGTGACCGGCGAACCGCCTTTCTAAGGGGGCGGTCCATGCGGCGTCACAGCGACGCCACTGAAGCGTCACTTAACCGCCGCCCAATAGCAGCGGAGGGGTGGAGATGAGCGGGATGTAACATCCCACCCACCTCCTTCCTTCTGCATAGCGGCCGGGAGGCAGGTAAGGAGAGCTTCCTCGTTCCTGCGGTGTCACACGGAGCGATGTGTGCTGCCACAGGAACGAGGAACAACTTCGTTACTACTGCAGCAACGATATTAGAGAATGGACCCCCATGTCGCCGATTAGCGATTTTGCACGTTATTGCAACGATGCAAAATCGCTTATCGGTGTCACACGAAACGGCATCGCTAATGCGGCCGAATGTGCGTCACGAATTCCGTGACCCCAACGACTCCGCATTAGCGATGTCGCAGCGTGTAAAGCCCCCTTTACTCTACTTTCTTTGTATAAGTGACGACTGTGAGTGATCCTGGACTGTATCTGTATTGTACTGTGTGTATAAGTGACGGCTGTGAGTGATCCTGGACTGTATCTGTATTGTAGTCCTGTAAATCTGAATATGGCAGATCGGGGTAAAGGTCCAGTCACACTAAGCAACTTACCAGCGATCCCAACAACGATGGGGATCGCTGGTAAGTTGCTAGGAGGTTGCTGGTGAGATGTCACACTGCGACGCTCCAGCGATCCCACCAGCAACCTGACCTGGCAGGGATCGCTGGAGCGTCGCTACACAAGTTGCTGGTGAGCTCACCAGCAACCAGTGACCAGCCCCCAGCGCCGCGTGGAAGATGCTGCGCTTGGTAACTAAAGTAAATATCGGGTAACCAACCCGATATTTACCTTGGTTACCAGCGCACGCAGCTACACGTGCAGAGAGCAGGAAGCAGCGCACACTGAGCGCTGGCTCCCTGCTCTCCTAGTTACAGCACACATCGGGTTAATTACCCGATGTGTGCTGCAGCTAAATGTGCACAGAGCAGGGAGCAGCGCACAATGCTTAGCGCTGGCTCCTTGCTCTCCTAGTTACAGCACACATCGGGTTAATTAACCCGATGTGTGCTGCAGCTACATGTGCACAGAGCAGGGAGCAGCGCACAATGCTTAGCGCTGGCTCCTTGCTCTCCTAGTTACAGCACACATCGGGTTAATTAACCCGATGTGTGCTGCAGCTACATGTGCACAGAGCAGGAGCCGGCACTGATAGTGAGAGCAGCGGAGGCTGGTAACTAAGGTAAATATCGGGTAACCAAGGACAGGGCTTCTTGGTTACCCGATGTTTACATTGGTTACCAGCCTCCGCAGAAGCCGGCTCCTGCTGCCTGCATTTAGTTGTTGCTGTCTCGCTGTCACACACAGCGATCTGTGCTTCACAGCGGGACAGCAACAACTAAAAAATGGCCCAGGACATTCAGCAACAACCAACGACCTCACAGCAGGGGCCAGGTTGTTGCTGGATGTCACACACAGCAACATCGCTAGCAACGTCACAAAAGTTGTTCGTTAGCAGCGATGTTGCTAGCGATGTTGCTTAGTGTGACGGGGCCTTAAGATACATGTTTATTGGATTTATATCTAAATGCTACAGTTCGTGCTCTACTGTTATGGCTAAAAATGTTAACGTTTATGGGGCCCCCACCAGATTTTCTGCCCAGGGGCCCCCACCAACCTTAATCCGGCCCTGTGTATGTATGCAGCAGAGCTGTGTGTGTATGTATGTAGCAGAGCTATGTGTGTATGTATGTAGCAGAGCTATGTGTGTATGTATGTAGCAGAGCTATGTGTGTATGTATGTAGCAGAGCTATGTGTGTATGTATCCAGCAGAGCTGTGTGTGTCTGTATGTATGTATCTAGCAGAGTTGTGTTGTGTGTGTCTGTATGCATGTATGATGTGTATCTATGTATGTCAGTGTATATGACTGTATAGATATGTCAGTTCTATACGTATTTTTGGGAGTTTGTCTTTAAATATGTATATGTATGTGTACGTATGTGTGTGGATGGAGCCCACCGGGACTCTTCCGCCCAGGGCCCACAAAAACCTGGAGCCGGCCCTGAGTGATGGAATGTCCATACATTAAACAGTAACCAACAGGATAAGGTCCAGATCAGGGCCTGAATACACCAGTATGTAACACCACCAGAATAATCTCAGAGGAAAAAAAAAAAAAAAAAAAAAGTCATATAGTGGTGGGTAAAATGGCACCTGAAGGACCTACCTGTGGTATGTATAGCACCCAGAAAGGGAGTCTGTCAGCCTCACATGTGGACCCGGTCCCGACACGTGTTTCACATGTGCTTCAACGGGAGACCGTGGCCAGCAGTGTGCTGGCAGTGTATAAATAGAGGCAAGGGGTGGGGACTCACTGTGATAATCACCGCTGTGTCTGGACTCAGCTGAGCGAGCGTATCCCTCCGATAGCTGGCACTCGATATGGCTTTCGGGTTCCAGAAAAGCCTCCTGGTGACGTCTTACCCAGAAGCCATAGCACCGAGGCCGGATCGAAGTGAGCATGCTCAGGAGTCTGTGACAGCGCTGAACAGCGGTCTCCATCTTAAGTCCTGGCAGCAGTATGGGCAACAAGCACAATTCATGTAATCACAGTAATTTTATATAGAATTGCACATAGTTAGTATCAGTGGTGTCTGGTACTTTGGTAGGCAGGGAAAGATACATAATTAAATATAGAGCTCCTTGTAATTATAGTAAACAATCCAAAATAGCACAGAGCCACAGCACTCATCTTAGGTCCTGGCGAAAGTAAGGGCAGGGAGCATAATTCATGTCACCATAGCAATCTTAGTCAGACAGCCACACTAATACCATAAGACATCCACAAGGTGGCACCAGTGGTGTCTGGCCATTGATAACAGATTAGAAATTGTGCTCATTGCAGTCACTAGTAAAGTTCACAGTGAACACAGAGATTACTACAAATACTCCAGGACTTCTGGATATCCGGTCCACGTTGTCCATCCCTCATACAGATGGTATATACTCCACCGCAGGCAAAGAAATGAAAAAAGACTAAAGAAAAAAAGATACAAAGATGAGAATCAATATTGATCACTGCTAAAAATAATATATACAATGAAGGCATAGGAAAACCGATGTCAGGACTTGCAGCATAAGATAAATATCAATACAGAGGAACACTACTAGAATGGTCATAATAAAATAAAATAAAATAAAAGGAGACAAAAAAGGAATACCTCTATGTACCCAAACAGGTAGAGATAATACTAATATAGGGAAGGCCCTTATCTAAACCCGTTGGGAGATGGCCATACCAAGTAAGCCAAAGAAAGTTCACTGTGAACTTTACTAGTGACTGCAATGAGCACAATTTCTAATCTGTTATCAATGGCCAGACACCACTGGTGCCACCTTGTGGATGTCTTATGGTATTAGTGTGGCTGTCTGACTAAGATTGCTATGGTGACATGAATTATGCTCCCTGCCCTTACTTTCGCCAGGACTTAAGATGAGTGCTGTGGCTCTGTGCTATTTTGGATTGTTTACTATAATTACAAGGAGCTCTATATTTAATTATGTATCTTTGCCTGCCTACCAAAGTACCAGACACCACTGATACTAACTATGTGCAATTCTATATAAAATTACTGTGATTACATGAATTGTGCTTGTGGCCCATACTGCTGCCAGGACTTAAGATGGAGACCGCTGTTCAGCGCTGTCACAGACTCCTGAGCATGCTCACTTCGATCCGGCCTCGGTGCTATGGCTTCTGGGTATGACGTCACCAGGAGGCTTTCCTGGAACCCGAAAGCCATATCGAGTGCCGGCTATCGGAGGGATACGCTCGCTCAGCTGAGTCCAGACACAGCGGTGATTATCACAGTGAGTCCCCACCCCTTGCCTCTATTTATACACTGCCGGCACACTTCTGGCCACGGTCTCCCGTTGAAGCACATGCGAAACATGTGGCGGGACCACATGTGAGGCTGACAGACTCCCTTTCTGGGTGCTATACATACCACAGGTAGGTCCTTCAGGTGCCATTTTACCCACCACTATATGACTTTGGGTTTTTTTTCTCTGAGATTATTCTGGTGGTGTTACATACTGGTGTATTCAGGCCCTGATCTGGACCTTATCCTGTTGGTTACTGTTTAATGTATGGACATTCCATCACTCCACTAGCCCAGGGGGTATACTATTGATATCTTTTGGTTACTTATATGCTCCCCCCGGGATATAGTAATACTACTTTCTTACCAGTTTTAGTTAAGGGGTAGTCTGTCTCCCTCCCTGGGACCTTTTTCTCTCTCTGTCTCATCTAATTGGATTTTAACTATGTATGTCTAACTACTAACTGTCATCACGGGACTTTTGATATTTGCACTTTTTGTAATAATAAAAACTGTATACTTTTTCACAACTGTGGTACAGTAGTTTTACTTAAAAAAAAAAAACATGATAAATACCCCTTCTTGTTCACAAGTTTTTGAATGAAGAAAAATCGACAGCGTCTTCTGGGTGAAAAACTTTTTGTTGGCTTTTTTTCCATCAGTGCATAGAAAAAGAAGCAACGTTTCGACCAAAGTCTTTATCAAGCATAACATTAGGCACCCACTGCCCGTTTTTTATATACACACCCATTAACAATTATCCAATGATACAAAAATACTGTACTGAAACGCTACTTCCACACACGGAGAGCAGCGTTATAGTAAATAAAACATGAGTATTGTATCGTTGGCATAGAAACAAACCTCCCAGAATTCACAGAGAGGCATATCACATAATTTACTACTAGCCAATTAGATTACACACCGCAATGAAGAAAAATCGTCTTCTGGGTGAAAAACTTTTTGTTGTTGGCTACTAGTAAATCATGTGATTTGCCTCTCTGTGAATTCTGGGAAGTTTGTTTCTATGCCAACAATACAATACTCATGTTTTATTTACTATAACGCTGCTCTCCGTGGATCAGAGATCCGCCCACAACTGTTAAGCAGTTAAATCTCGCTGTCAATCTCTGGCAGCGAGATTTAACACACGCTGGCAGGGGTGTGCATCATTCCCTGCACCCATCAGTTCTCCAGCGACATAATCGAGGGCACCGATGGGTTATCATGACAGTCATGGTCAATTGATAACCCCTGTGTCTATCACGACATTCAAAGGAGATCATGATTTCATCTATACAGAGTACGGTAGTTCTGATACACTGCTCTGTACAGCACAAATGATTGGATGATCGCAGCTTCAAGTCCCCTAAAGGACTATTAAAAACAGTAAAAAATATGAAAAACTAAAGTTAACTCCACCCACAAATGTACAAATCACCCCCATTTGCCCTATTGAACATAAAACAATAAAAAATACACATATTTGGTATTGTTGCGTTCAGAAATGTCCAATCTATCAAAATAGAAAATATATTATTCTGATCAGTAAACTGCGTAACAAAAAAGATCAAAACTCCAGAATTAAGATTTTTGGTTACTGCAACATTGGAATAAAATATAATAAGAGGTGATCAACACATAGTATATACATGATGGTATATACAAAGTGGTTTCAGTATAAACATCAGTTTAGGTCACAAAGAATAAGCTATCACAGAGCCCCAGATCCCGAACAAAAATGTTATGGGTTTTGGAAAATGGCTCCAAAAGCAAATTAAAATGTTTTGGGTTTTTTTTTACAAACTTCTAAAAAACATTTCACCACTTAAATAAAAAAAAAAAAACTATACACATTTGGTATATTGCCAGGTCAGTTTTCCTATTTAGTGAATGTGGTAACTAAAAAAACAATTGTGGAATTGTACTTTTTTTTGCAATTTCACTGCACTTGGATTTTTTTCCCATTTTACAGTACACTATGGGGCAGAATGAATGGTGTGATTCAAAAGGACAACTTGTCCTGCAATAAACAAACCCTCATATGGCTACATTGAAAATAAAAAAGTTATGGCTCTTGGAAGAAGGGGAGGAGAAAACGAAAACACAAAAACAGAAAATGGCCATGGCGTGAAGGGCTTAAAAGCAAATACTTATTGGAGCAGGGATATCAGTGGTTATACATGTGGTACATAGACATCTGCACAGTGACAAGCATTGCCTGATTCATAGATGTCAACATTGCACACTCCTGTTATTCCAGGGAGTGTTCTCACTGTGTCTCATGTGTTGCCATAACATAGGATTGGTTCGGGTGTGGATCTGTAGAGTGCTATCGCAGTTATTCTGAAGAATTCCCTACATGTGATCTCTGTCTCCTTTTATTAATGTGATTTCATCTTTTTTAGATGCTGTGCATTTTTGGCACTATTGCCCGTTATTTTGCCTGATCCAGCTCTAAAAAAAATTTTTATTTCAATTTGTAGATTATTTTTTAAAAGGTTTGTTTACATTCCCACAATAAATATTTGGGAAGTTTCTAATATTGCTGAATTCCTGCACCTTTATAAAGTTCTCCACAGTTCTGCTCCACCCTATATCTCATCCCTCATCTCTGCCTATCATCCTACCTACATGATCTTAGACTAACATCCTCCTCAATCCGAACCTCACACTTCTGTCTCCAAGACTTTTCTCGTGCTGCACCAGTTTTCTGGAATGCACTACCCCAAAGAATTCGACTAATATCCAGACCCCAAGTTTTTAAGTATGCATTAAAAACACATCTCTTCAGACAAGATTATCATCATAACTTACTATTGTACCATCACCCATTCCCTGTAGACTGTGAGCCCTCGCGGGCAGGGTCCTCTCTCCTCCTATACCAGTCTGTTTTGTACTGTTAATGATTGTTGTACATATACCCTCTTTCACTTGTAAAGCGCCATGGAATAAATGGCGCTATAATAATAAATAATAATAATAACCTAACTCTCCCCTGTCCCACTTTCTAAATGCTATTCCTAACCTTCTGCCTCCTATTTCTGTCCTCACATCCTCCATAGAACCACCAGCATGTAAGTGCACCTAAAAGGTTACTCTGTCTAAACTTTATATGAAATCAATAATTTACCATAACGATGGCCAGACCAGATACTACAAGTACGCTTTACCTTTTGTGCCCCCTATTTCTAAATAGGTTGTAAGCTTGCGAGCAGGATCTTCATTCCACCTTTACCTGCTGAACTATGTGCTATTTTGTTTTGTTTTTGCCTGTACAAGCAGTCACTTGATTGTAAAGCCCCCCACTTGATTGTAAAGTGCTTCGGAATATGTTGGCGCTCTAAAAATAAACTTTATTATTTATGTAATTAGGTTACCTGCGGTTTTTTCATTGCTTTTTTACTGCAATTTATTTACATGCGTTTTTATCACATTTTTAACTTTTTGGTTTTTTTTAGCTTTTTTTGTCTCTTTTTGGTATGTCACGCTTTAAATAAAACTTCTTTATTTTGATATTTTCTGAAATTTGCCTTTGAGAAAACTTTGATAGTCATGTGCAGATCACAGGCATTTGTGGTTTTATCCCGGCAAGTCTATGGAGAAACTCTGAACAAAAAACTCAGCCTAACTGCAAGAGGAATTTTCATGTTGTGGATTTGAAACACGCACCACAGGTTAGTTTATGTAATGGTGTACAGTGCCGCGAGCAAGATTTGCTTCTTTACCACCCCGGTAAGCTACAGAAAATTGTGGATTCTGGGCGGGTGTGTGCTGTGTTGTTTCGCTTTGCGTGGCGCCGGCTCTCTTGGACCCAAGATGACGAAACCACACACACACTTTTGAAAAAAAGTTCTTTTTACTTATAACCACACTTAGGTACAGGGAGTAACAGGAGATGAGCTTGCCATTCTCATCTACACAGTAGAAGAGCATGTTGCAAAGGTGACTGAAAGTGAAACAGAAATTGACAGAAAAATAACAGTTTGACGACACGTCAACAGGGGTGACTCCATATTTTTTTTAAGAAACTAATGTAAGAGAGCTTTTGCTAGATACCACCATACTAAATGCACTAGTGGTCTGTGCGAGCCCTCCTTCTCTGTACCGCTGTTCCCCAGAATCCAGTACAATACTGTGGCATAAGTGCCAGAGTACCCCTACTAGGCTAATTCCGAGAAAATCTTCTGCAATCAGATTCCTAGTAACCTCTTGCTCCCTGATTCTCTTCACACATAAACACTCTCCTAAAGTTCTTCTTTCACTGATAGGGTCTTTACATCCTCATGGCTCACCAACAACTTTGAAAGAGGAACTCACTCACTCTGGTGTCTATCACTCCTCCCTCTCCCAGGCTGACTAGGCATTAAACCTTTCCTTTCCAAACAAGAGTCTAAGGGTATGTGCCCACGATCAGGACTGACTGCATCCTTGACACAGCAGGTTCTGACCTGCGGGTCCACGAGTCTCCTCTGCAAGAGAACGCAGGAGACTGCAGCTGCTTGTACTCACGATCAGGGTTCAGTGTGCTGTTGTCTGTCGCTTGTGTTTTCCCTACGGAGGATGCATACGAATTCACAGCAAACAATTGACATGCTGCGGTCTGGAAAGATACACCGCAGGTCACTATTTGCTGCAAGAAAAACAAGCATAGTGGGCACGGGATTTCTAGAAATTCCGTCTACTTTATTTGTACTGTACAACGCAGCATTTTGGACGCATCAGAAGCATGCTACATCCAAAACACTGCAAACACTGATCGTGGGTAGATACCCTATGAGTAAAAATGCAGACAGCGACCTCTTGTGGCTGGTGATTAGTACTGCAGCCAACAGGGAAATTAACAATTGTTACCACAGGAAATCATTGCAGAATTCCAAACAATACAATTAGTATTTTCAGGGGAGAATATTACGTGACAGCCTGTCCAGCTACTTACATTTACATAAAAAAAGAGTAAAGAAGCACAGTGGGCAGGACATTTCTGTGAATCCCATTCACTTTGCTGGAACTGTTAGACACTGCATTTTTGACAAAGCAAAATTTTGCAGTGTCAAAAACTAACCAAAAACACATTGTGGCACACAACCTAACAAATAGGTATTATGGTTAAACAGCTCATCTGCTTTTGTAAAAATGATGGTTCATTGTTCAAGGTCATCAGTCCTTGTCTGGTGTTGGTCCAAATTTTGGCACCCCTGGCGAAAAGTTGATTGAAATGGTCTATTGTACTCTTCTGAGTGTTATGTGCCCTTCACTGTGTACATTACCCTGTACTAAACATTTCTTTACTTTTATGAGCAGCTATGCCTGATATTGCATATTAATCCTATTCACTGGGAAATTTTCAGCAAACACTGCAGGCTGTCGTATCTCTACAATGTGTAATGGACACACTGTTAGGATTCAGCCTTGCTTGCCGATACAAGTGGTTGTCATGTGACCACAAGAATGCAACTTGCTTACTTGTGGTCACATTCCAACTAGTTTCTCACCCACTATACTCAATGTTCTATTAAGCAAAGTGGATGAAAAGATAATGACCATAAATGTGCAATCACATACTTGGATTATAGAAGACTGAAAAGCAGCTGTTAAGATTTGGCAAGCTGCATCACTTGCTTAACATTTTCCCATAGCTGTGCAATCCCTGTAAATGGGACACAGTTTAAATACCAAGCATAGACATTTAATATTTCAAGCCATCAACTTTAAATAATGCCTATACCAATCAAAACAATTTTAAAAGTAAAGGTAAGTCGTCGCGGTTTTTTATTTTTGTATTAATAATAATGATTACGAAATCAAGTATTTTTAATACAAAATTAAAATCACTGATTATTTTGTTTTTATTTAATTCTAGTTTTACTGAAGCACTGGCGGCTGCCATGTTGGATTTGGTGTTTGTAACAACAGTTACTCACCTCCTTTATGGCAGCCCCCTGTGCATAGAGGACAGTGCAGAAAAAAAAGGATGTCCAGCTCTTCTTTGCCTGAAGAGCTGGACATCCTTTTTTTTTTTCCTGCATTTCATTGGGCTGTGGCAGTGCCTGTCCGTGCTCCAGGACGGAATCGGGATTGAGCTTTTATACGGTGAGCTGATTCATACAAATTGGATAGAGGACAGTGGTCGGATTCCGATCCTATATTGTAACATTAGAGAAGGCATATGCTGTGAAATGGATGCGCCCCCTGGGCTGTCCAGATCACAGCAGAGGGAGGAGATCAGCGCCATCTTTGTGGAGCACACAGCATATGCTGTGTGCTCCACTTTCCCCCTGTAATCCGCCGGGATGGATGGGGTGAGTACCGATGCCAGGCAACGTTGATTGCACTGTTACTGATTCTGGCATGCTGCCCCCCCCAATGCTGTTAAGCCTCGTCCCACTCTGCCGTTCAGCCCCCCTCCCGCTCTGCCACTTACACCACTGTCGCTCACCCCCCTCCCCACGTGTGCTCACCTCAGGCCTCTGTCCGCTGCTCATACTGTGATCGCTGACATGACATCCTGCTGGGGGCGCAGGTCTGAGGTGAGTGCATGTGGCTGGGAGCCGTGATCTGTAGCCTGAGCGGCACTGCACTACCGATCACCCCTCCTCACCGCATGTCACCTTGGACCTCCGATCCCAGCCGGCAGCACAATATATGGGTGCCCGGGATACAGTGAGGCATAGGGAGACAACCAGCAGCGGGGCATAGGGAGGGAGGCAGCCGGCAGCGGGGCATAGGGAGGGAGACAGCCGGCAGTGGGGCATAGGGAGGGAGGCAGCGGGGCATAGGGAGGGATTCAGAATATTAACATAAATAAACACTTGAAATAGATCACTCTGTAATGACTCTATATAATATAATTTGTTTCCATTTTTGTATTGAATTAGTGAAATAAATTACCTTTTGATGATATTCTAATTTATTGAGATGCCATTGAATTTTAGTGGTATCACAAAATCTGGATTTGTTTTCTTTTGTAGGTGTTTGTGTAAATATGTTGATGCATTTTGGACTTAAATTGATGGGATTGATAACAGTTTTCTGCTGCGTCAGACCATGGCTTTAGAGTACATCTTTATAGTTTATACTATATGCATTATATTTCTGTGACTTTATACCATATACTGCAAAATCAAGATACAAACAGTCCTAATACCGCATTGGTCCAGAATCCTGCATCTTGATGTTATTCTACAATACATCTTTACAGTATGGTTCTTTGTTGCGTCAAATGTTCTATTATTATTCAGATAATACATAATCGTTTTACAAATCTGCCTTTCTATACTTGGCATAAAAACATTGAAGCTTTAGATAAATGTAACTTCCCCAATGTGCAGCTGGTCATAGAAGCTGGCATCCTTCCCAGACTGACCTTTATATTTTTACTGCTGCTTGCTTGAGCTAAATTTAGAAATTAGGGTATGATGTCATTTCTGCAGAATAACAAGCAGACAGCGTTTCGCCATCTCGCCAGCAGATGGCTGTTGTGTTACTATGTTCTTACAGAAGAGGGATTGCCCAGATTTACTATCACTGGCATACAGCACCTCGTCAAAATCTAATATTGCAGATACAGTTCTCATCATCTAACAAATAATACTGGAAATAGCGCATCACAGCTGTAAAAGAAAAAACAAAGGCAGATGGGGCCATACAATTTCATGAAAAAGCGCACCATAAACCTCCCATTACTAAGAATAATAAATATAGCATATATGTAAAGTAAAATCTGATATTTAATGTTTTCATATATCTTAGGGCTTGCATAGGGGTGCTGTATAAAATATATATTCCTTTCATCCAGAAATCCTAGACTGCTATGCCCCAAAATAACACGATTCTAAAAATTAATTTATATTCTGGAATTTGGATCAGTGCTGGTGGCATGTCCCTAGTATGTGTTTGTAGAACCCCGAGCCTGCTCCCTGATATTCTCTTGCCAATGTCTACACTGGTAAAAGGGATGGAGTTATTAAAAATGATCTGCTGGTTAAATGTGTGCTGGAATAATGTTAATGTTCTTAATAATATCTTTGCAAATCACTTTGTTGATAAACTCTGCTATGTTCACGCGTTGCATTTTTGCTGCAGGAACAACTGCGATCTTGGCAGTAAAAAAAGCTGCGTTTTTCCTGCGTTTTTGGTGTCATTTGGCTATAGTACATGTTTAAATGAAGTTAGTTTCATTCACCACAAATGCAGCAAAAAACACAGCTGAGTGTTTGCACTCTCATTGCTTTCAATGGTGAAAAAAGCTTAAGGCTATGTGCGGACGTTGTTATTTTATGTGCTTCTTTTCTCACATAAAAAAACATGTTTTGTCAGGAAAAAAACAGGAGAAAAAAGGCGCATTTTTGCCACTTTTAGGCTATGTGCCCACGTTGCTTTTTGTGTGCGTCCTTTCTGCACACAAAAAGCATGTTTTGGCAGGAAAAAAGCAGCTGAAAAAACGCTCTTTTTTTGCATTTGCGCATTTTTTCACTTGCGGTTTTTCATGCTTTTTGTGCTTTTTTAACTCATGGTGATGACGGGGGTTTAGGCACTGTGACCCTGTGATCGCCGCCGTGTCTCTGGCTGATCTTACAGCCGGGACCCGGCTTTCACTGCCTGGAGCGGTGCCTGCGCTGTTTCCTGCAGTTTAACCCCCTGAATGCTGCGATCAGTGCGATCGCAGCATTCAGAAGGCAGAGAGAGGAATTGTGGCGCCCTGGGCAAGCCAGGATGTCACAAGCACTACACCAACACACCCCACACTCCCGGTCAGGCACACCAAAGTCAGACAAAAACCCTTGTTGCCTTCCTCCAGGGGCTGATGTCCACACCAGGGGGTGGGCCAGGCGGTTGGTCCTGCTCACCGAGGAGTTCACAGTCCTGGAGGCGGGAAAAGCAGGCAGATAGAGTTTGGAAGTGAAAGTGGAAGGAGGGAAGTAGCAGTTGAAAGGCCTGAAGTTGGTCCGGGTGTGTGGCCCGGACGGAACAGCAAGGTTGGCAGACGGTGGTGACCGTCTGTAGGAGTGGCCTATTGGAGCTAGCAGTAAAGACCGTGGACGGGCGGTGGCCCGGCGGTACCGGACCGGTACGCAAAGAGAAGCCAGCACCATCCAGCAGGGGCTTACGGACCCCAACAAGGCTAGGAGTCGCCGTGAATTTGTCAAATCCGTTAGCGAAGGGAACCTCCTGGGTTTCCCAGCAGCCAAGTCCTGACAGAAGGCAACAGTCCAACCGAGAGAGGGAAACACAGTCACCGCCAAGGCTAAAGTTCCCAGGGCCAGAGCCTGCAGGCAAAAGGGGCTCCTTCAGCACCCATCCAAGCTGGGGAGCGGGTTACCGGTGGGAACCTATTGTAACCGTACACACTACACAGGTGCAGGGAAAGGCAGTCACCATCAACCTGCCGGGAAGAGAAACACCGCGGCCGTCTGTGGGACCCGTCCATCCAGCCGTTTGTTTTACCGGAGACTCTGTGTACATCATTGGCTGAGTGAGTACCACCGCTTCCTCGTGAGTTCCCCCGCGACCCTGCACCTGGCCAGGCCCCGTAACCCTCCTGCCATCCATCCCTACTCCCTCACCGGGCGGGCCCCGGGACAACCAATCCCCCTACCCACGGAGGGGAGGACTAACATCCAAGCTGCTCCCTGTCATCGTGACACCACCCGTGGTGTGCGGTAATAGGGAGTACTGCCGCTGCCGTTGGGAGTACCCGGGGTGATGGAGTGGGGCAGCCACATGACGTTACCCTCCACGGGTAGGGGAAGGCCCTGGGACTCTGGATGGTGGGATGGATTGTAGGGGGAGCGCAGGCTAGCGGGTAGCAGGGGCTGATCAGGTAATCACTCAGAAGGAAAGCAGATGCTGACAATGTGGTAAACCAAGTCTTTGGGTGCCGCTGCCCTCTTGGGGGAGCTCGTCCGGGTTCCGTCCCCTGCAGTACCGCCTGATGGTCCGGAGCCTGCCACCGTGCACATAATTTTATAAGTGTTCAAGTGGCCCGTAAGCTTAAAGCTGTCCGGGCCCCGCTCCCTACTATGGGTAGTAAAGGAGCTTGCTCTCAGGAGCTCCTGCTTGGGATTTCAGTGGGCTACTTTGTTAGGAAAGCCCTATCCCCCTCGTTGTTCTAGTGCCCCCGATCTCTGAGCTTCGTGGGGACAGTCCATAAAGGCCTTATCCTCCACAGGTTAATTGCTGGGTTGCTTGAAGCCTCTCCCCGACCTGGGGTCCAGTACCCAGGCGTGCCTTTGGCCCCAGACCGGCTATTGGACTGCAGCTGCTGACCGTCCTCCTCGACTAGCCAGGCACCCATTCCCAATACCCACGACCGGGTCTCCGACTCCTCCGGATCCAGACCATCATCTGCAACCCAATCTACTTCAGACCTGGGAGCTCCAACTCCCAGCTTCCTCGAGCTCCTCATTGCTCGAGGGCTACAACTGATCTAACTTGTCACCTCCCACCTCCCTGCCTGACCCCTAGGTGGGCGGTCCTATTCCAGCTTAACAGCCCACCAGTGGAAAAGGGGAACGTTTGTGGACACAGTTTGGGGAGTGATGGGGATGAGATGGGTGCAGACATAGTATGGGGAGCGAGGGGGCCATATGAGGACGCAGTATGTTGAATGAGGGAGAGTTGAGTGTGGACACAGTATGAGTTGTGAGGAGGGATGTATGAGATAACACCATGGCGGGGATGGGTGCAGACACAGCATGAGGAGCAAGGGAGATGTATGAGGAACAATATGATATGTTTTATGGGTGTTGACACAGTATGGGGCACAAAGGGAAAGGGAGAAATTTGATGCCACAGGATGGGGAGTAAGGAAGGAGATGGGTGTAGACACAGTATAGGAAGCAAGAGGAGTTGAATGCGGACACAGTATGGGGACCAAGGGGGACGGGTATGGACACAGCACAAGGTATGGGGCTTTGGGTGCAGACACAGCATGAGGAGTGAGAGGGGATGTATGAAAATACAGTATGTGGGTTGCGTGCAGACATAGTATGAGGAGCAAGAGGGGAAGTATGAGTAAACAGTATGAGGGAGGTAATGGGTGTAGACACAGTATGTGGAGCAATGTGGGATATGTGACAAATTTGAGGACATAGTATGGAGAGCAAAGAGGAGATGGGTGCAGACACAGCGGAACAAGTGGAGATGGGCATGGACACAGCATGGGGAGCGAGGGGGAAGATGTATGAGGAAACAGTATGAGGAGGAATTGGGGGAATGTAAGCGTACACAGTATTGGGAGCAAGGGGAATGGGATGGGTGTGGACATAGTAGACAGTATGGTTACTGGGGGAATGTGAGAGGAGACTATTGAGGGGAATAATGTGAGGAGACAGCATGGGGGAGAAAAGTGTGAAGAGGCACAGAATAGACACTGGGTAGTGTTTGGGTGCAATATTGAGAGGGGGTAGCCAGGAGAGGATAGTGTGCCGAGGAGGGGGGAGTATGATGATGTGGCACAGTATAGAGACTGGGCATTATAGGGGGCATAGAGTTTGAGAGGAGAATATGAAGAGTGACCCAGTGTGGAAAGGAGACGGCAGTGTGGAAACCGTGTGCCATAAGAGGGACAGTGCATATTTTGAGCAGGGAACACAGTGAGGGGCAATTATTTATTCAGAGTAGGGCAGATAAATTTATTCAGAAACATTATAATCACGCTGCTATTTTTAAGGGCATCATGTTGGGATATGCAGAAGACCGGAGAAGATGGAAGTCTGCAGAGACGAGCTGTGGATTTAACCCCTTAACGACCGCCGATACGCCTTTTAAACGCCTTTTTTTTCTTCTTCCGATCCGCCGCTTTTTAACGGCGGTCGGAAAAAAGGGTCTAGCGCCCCCCAGAGTCAGAAAATTTCCGGGGTCTCAGCTGCTGGGGGTAGCTGAGACCCTGGAGATCATGATTCTGGCCGTTTTTTCCGGTCCCCGCTCACCTGATGACCGGTATACACCGTATACCGATGATCAGGTTACAGTAAATGACCGCGCCGGTAAAAAATCATTTATCTCCCATCTGGCATATACAAACATGTCAGATGGGAGATAAATCTCATCCCCCGGTCCTCTCCGGTCCCCCGGTGTCGCCAAAGTGTCCCCCCACACCCCCCTTCCTCCCGAAAATCTAACATGGCGCCGCACATACCGGCGCGCACAGCAGCGCGCCGGCCGCATTTCCCCCTTTCCTATGGTTTCTGTCGCATGTGCTATGACACATACGACAGAAACCTGCTCCCCAGGCCCTGCCAGGTCACCCCCTATTCCCCCCCGGTGTTCCCCGGTGTCCCCGTACCTGTCTCAGCTCTGATCCCCCGCGGCCCCCTCCTCCTTCACAGTGCACGCCGGTCACACTGCAGAGTGCGGCTGTCAGCTTCCTGTGTCTGACTCAGAGACGCTGGCTGCTGCTGCTGCTGCTGCTCGGCAGTCTGCAGCTGTGACCCGGGGAGGGTGGGTGCAAATTCTTTGCACCCACTTTCCTCAAATGGAGGGTCTGCACTCCTAGAAAATGGGGGATACGTTCCCTGAACGTGCCCCCCATATTCTAGAAGGTCCAGAATCGCCGCGGGACTTTCACAATGGATTACAGCAGGGACCCGATTTTTTTTCTCTTTTCAATAAATTGGCCAAAGAGGGAATGTTTTTGGGGAGTGTTTTTTCAAATAAATTTTTTTTTTGTTGTCAATTTTTTTTTATTACTGTCAATTAGTTATGTCTGGTATCAAATAGACGCCGTGACATAACTAATTGCTGGGTTTGATGCCAGGTGACATTACACATCTGGTATCAACCCCATTTATTACCCCGTTTACCACCGCATCAGGGCAACGGGATGAGTTGGGGCGAAGCGCCAGGATTGGCGCATCTAATGGATGCGCCACTTCTGGGGCAGCTGTGGCCTGCTGTTTTTAGGCTCGGAAGAGTCCAATAACCATGGCACTTCCCACCCTGAGAATACCAGACCCCAGGTGTCAGCTTCACCCTGGCTGGTGATCTAATTTGGGGGGACCCTATGTTTTGTTTTTTTTTTAAATTATTTATTTATAAATAATTAAAAAAAAAAAAACAGCTTGGGGAGCCCTCCAAATTGATCACCAGCCAAGGTGAAGCTGTCAGCTGTGGTTTGCAGGCTACAGCTGTCTGCTTTACCCTAGCTGGCTATCAAAACTAGGGGGGACCCCACGTCATTTATTTTAATTATTTTTATTTTTGGGCTAAATACAAGGCTAGGCATCCTTAAGTGCCACATGAAAGGCACTAAAGGGCGCCAGCTTAGAATATGCCGTGGGAGGGACGTTATATATGTTTGACATCTATCCATTCATCCATTGTAGCATTTTAGGCTATGAGCCCACAATCAGGGTTTGCAGCGTTTTGGGCGCAGAGTGTTTTCCCTGCATCCATAACGCTGCGTTGTGCAGTAGAAGCACAGTGGAAAGATTTTTAGAAATCCCATGCCCATGGGGCTTCTTTTCTCCGCAGCATAAACCGACCTGTGGTGCACCTTCCCGAGCCTCAGCATGTCAATTTATGCTGCGGAGATGAGTATTCTCTGCAGGTAGAATAGAGCAAGTCCACAGCAGCCTGAACCCAAATCGTGGGCATGGGCAGCTGCGTTCTCCCGTGGACAACACTCACATCTCTGCAGGAAGGCTGACACTGGGTACTAGACGCCGTGTCGCTGGATCATGGCCACATAGCCTAACAGTGAGAAATTTGTTGCACAGCAACATTTTTGTGAAGTACCTGTGGATTCAAAATGCTTACTAAACTCCTGAATAAAATCCTTGAGGGGTCCAGTTTCCAAAATGGAGTCACTTGTGGGGGGTTTCTAATGTATAGGTACCCAAGAGGCCCTGCTAATGTGACATGGTGCGCGCAATTTATTTCAACTTTTCCAAAATTCAAATGGTGCTCCCTCCATTCCAAGCCCTCCCATTAATCCAAACAGAGGTTTTTGGCCACATATGGGGTATCCCTGCGCTCACAAGAAATTGGATAACAACCTGTGGGGTCCACGTTTTGTTGTTGCCTCTTGAAAAAGTGAGGAATGTGATGCTAAAGAAACATTTTTGTGAAAAAAATTAAAATTTTCAATATGGCAACCTAAACTTATCAAATTCTGTGAAGTATTCGTGGATTCAAAATGCTCAATATACACCTAGATAAAAGCCTTGAGGTGTCTTGTTTCCAGAATGGGGTCACTTGTGGGGGACCTCCACTGTTTAGGCACTTTAGGGGCTTTCCAAATGCGACATAGCGTCCACTAATTATTCCAGCCAAATGTTCAGTCAAATGGCGCTCCTTCCCTTCCAAGCCCTGCTGTGCACCCAAACAGTTGATTTCCACCACACATAAGGTATCAGCATACTCAGGAGAAATTGCACAATAAATTTTATGCTCCTTTTTTTCCTTTTACTCTTGTTAAAAAAAAAGCTATGTGGTTGAAGTAACAATTTTGTGGTAAAAATGTATTTTTTTTATTTTCACAGCTCAACATTATAAACTTCTGTGAAGCACCTGGGGGTTCAGGGTACTCACCAAACATCTAGATAAGTTCCATGAGGGGTCTATTTTCCAGAATGGGGTCACTTTTGGGGGACCTCCACTGCTTAGGCACCTCAGGGGCTCTCCTAATGCAACATGGTGTCCGCTATTGATTCCAGCCAATTTTGCAGTCAAATTGCACTCCTTCCCTTCCAAGACCTGCCGTGTGCCCAAACAGTTGATTTCCACCACATATAAGATATCACCAAACTCAGGAGAAATTGCACAATAAATTTCATGGTGATTTTTTTTCCCGTTACCCTTGTGAAAAAAAAACTACCTGGTTGAAGTAACAATTTTGTGGTAAAATTTTATTTTTTTATTTTCATGGCTCAACGTTATAAACTTCTGTGAAGCACCTGGGGGTTCAGGGTACTCATCAAACATCTAGATAAATTCCTTGAGAGGCCTAGTTTCCAATATGGGGTCACTTGTGGTGTTTTTGTGCTGTTTACGTACCTTAGGGGTCCTCCAAATGCGACATGGTGCCCGCAATCTTTTTCAGCCAAATTTCCTTTCCAAAATTCAAATATTGCTCCTTTCGTTCCAAGCCCTCCCATTTGTCCATACAAAGGTTTCACACCACATGTGAGGTATCACCGTGCTCATAAAAAGTGGGCAACAAACATTTGGGTCAAATTTTTAGAATTACCTCTTGAAAAAGTGAGAGAATTGATGCTAAAGCAACATTTTTGAGAAAAAAATGACAATTTTCAATATGACAACGTAACGTTATCAAAATCTGTGAAGTACCTGTGGGTGGAAAATGCTCAGTATACCCCTCAATAGAAGCCTTAAGGGGTCTAGTTTCCAAAATGGGGTCACTTGAGGGGGGTTCCTGCTGTTTAGGTACCTTAGGGGATCTGTAAATGCAACATGGTGCCCGCAATCTGTGTCAGCCAACTTTGCTTTCCAAAATTCAAATATTGCTCCTTTCATTCCAAGCTCTCCCATTTACCCAAACAAAGGTTTCTGACCACATGTGGGGTATTGGCGCGCTCATAAGAAAGTGGGTAACAAAGTGTGAGGTCCAATTTTTGGTGTTACCTCTTGAAAAAGTAAGAAAATTAGTGCTAAAGCAACATTTTTAGGTAAAATGTTAATATTTATTTTTTTTCATTCCACATTACTTTAGTTCCTGTGAAGCACCTGAAGGGTTAATAAACTCCTGGTTTTGAGTACCTTGAGGGGTGCAGGTTTTAGAATGGTGTCACTTTTGGGTATTTTCTGTTGCATAGGCCTCTCAAAGTCACTTCAAATGGGATGTGGTCCCTAAAAAAATGGTTTTGTAAATTTTGTTGAAAAAATGGGAAATTGCTGATGAACTTTGAACCCTTCTAACTTCCTAACCCCAAAAAATGTTGTTTCAAAAATTGCGCTGATCTAAAATAGACATGTGGGAAATGTAATTTATTTACTATTTTGTGTGACATAACTCTCTGGTTTATGGGCATAAAAATTAAAAGTTTGAAAATTACAAAATTTTTAATTATTTTGTCAAATTTCAGATTTTTTCACAAATAAAATAAAAAAATATCATCCTAAATTTACCTCTAACATGAAGCCCAATATGTCACGAAAAAACAACCTCAGAATCACCGGGATCCATTGAAGCGTTCCAGAGTTATAACCTTATAAAGTGACACTGGTCAAAATTGCAAAAAATGGCCTGGGCATTAAGTACAAAACTGGCTTCATCCTTAAGGGGTTAAAAAGGCATATAAACAAGATGAAAAATGCAAGAGAACAACTCTGATCAGCTACAACATCATTTATAAGGTACATAGGGATGCAAATGTCTGTGATTCAAACTACATCTCAGCAATAATATGGCTCCTGTCTAATCATGACAGATAACATCTCCTAGTATATCCATACCATTGTTAAGGATAAACTACTGTAGGAGTTGTAGGTTCATGCGATAACAAATATATATAGGTCTGACCTGACATTACAATTAATGTACTGATGGTGGTGTTAGTGATATATTCATGTAGTAAAGGTGATTTTGGTGATGTGTTCCTGTACTACTGGTTCTGGTGATATATTTCTGTACATGTGAAAGTTCTGGTGATGTATTTCTGTATTGATGGGGGTTCTATTGATGTATTTTGGTACTGCTTGTGGTTCTGTGACGCCCCTGGACTAGTCAGGTCGTCACAGGGTACTGCACGCTCTTTATCTCCCAGTGCAGGATTCAACCCTGCTTGGTTCTGGGTTCCCAACTTGCAGCACTGCCTCCACCAGCATCCAAAATCCCAATCACACCTCGCACCACACCCTGTCAGACACACTGGTGAACACTTGAACATTTGAACACTCCTGACTACTTTTTCCTGACTTACTAAAGCACTAAATTGGTTTTGTAACCTCATTGAGCTTTGAACTTCATAGACAGGTGTATCCAATCATGACAAAAGGTATTTAAGGTGACCACTTGGAAGTTGTTCTCCTATTTGAATCTCCTATGAAGAGAGGCACCATGGACTCCTCAAAACAACTCTCAAATGATCTGAAAACAAAGATTATTCAACATAGTTGTTCAGGGGAAGGATACAAAAAGTTGTCTCAGAGATTTAAACTGTCAGTTTCCACTGTGAGGAACATAGTAAGGAAATGGAAGAGCACAGGTACAGTTCTTGTTAAGCCCAGAAGTGGCAGTCCAAGAAAAATATCAGAAAGGCAGAGAAGAAGAATGGTGAGAACAGTCAAGGACAATCCACAGACCACCTCCAAAGACTTGCAGCATCATCTTGCTGCAGATGGTGTCAATGTGCATCGGTCAACAATACAGCGCATGTTGCACAAGGAGAAGCTGTATGGGAGAGTGATGCGAAAGAAGCCGTTTCTGCAAGCACGCCACAAACAGAGTTGAGTGAGGTATGCAAAAGCACATTTGGACAAGCCAGTTACATTTTGGAAGAAGGTTCTGTGGACTGATGAATCAAAGATTGAGTTGTTTGGTCATACAAAAAGGCGTTATGCATGGAGGCAAAAAAACACGGCATTCCAAGAAAAGCACTTGCTACCCACAGTAAAATTTGGTGGAGATTCCATCATGCTTTGGGGCTCTGTGGCCAATGCCAGAACCTGGAATCTTGTTAAAGTTGAGGGTCGCATGGATTCAACTCAGTATCAGCAGATTCTTGACAATAATGTGCAAGAATCAGTGACGAAGTTGAAGTTACGCAGGGAATGGATATTTCAGCAAGACAATGATCCAAAACACCGCTCCAAATCTACTCAGGAATTCATGCAGAGGAACAAATACAATGTTCTGGAATGGCCATCCCAGTCCCCAGACCTGAATATCATTGAAAATCTGTGGGATGATTTGAAGCGTGCTGTCCATGCTCGGCGATCATCAATCTTAACTGAACTGGAATTGTTTTGTAAACAGGAATGGTCAAATATACCTTCATCGGTGATCCAGGAACTCATTAAAAGCTACAGCAAGCGACTAGAGGCTGTGATTTTTGCAAAAGGAGGATCTACAAAATATTAATGTCACTTTTATGTTGAGGTGCCCATACTTTTGCACTGGTCAAATTATGTTTAAATGCGGATTGCACATTTTCAGTTAATACAGTAAACCTCATTTCAATCCAGAAATATTACTGAGTCCATCAGTTATTAGATATATGAAACTGAAATAGCTGTTGCAAAAACCTAAATTGTTATAAAGAAAAAAGGTTAACATTAATAGGGGTGCCCAAACTTTTTCATATGACTGTAAACCTATGGTCAAATGTGCATGTCATATCTGTTAGAATCAACAATATATTATGCACCCGCCCTGGAGCCTGTAACCTGAGAGAAAATATATGACACAATAAATTGTGATTCAAGCATATAGTCCTGGTAAGAATATATTAATTACGGTACAGAGGAAACCCAGTAATAAGTAGCAGAGGGGATATTGAATGTAGTATCCCCTATCTATGTAGAACTATCCATAAGGATAGTGTTAGGGGCCTCCCTCGCTAAACAGAGTTGCCACTTATCCCACAAGTTACAATTAGCCAGGCTCCTAGAAGCACACAGGGGACAGGGAATAGTACCGGGGTACAGACCCATCAGTTACTAATGACCAGGCTCCTAAGGGCACACAGGATATAGGGAGTAGTACCGGGGTAAGGACCCAACGCGTATCTCCTTTGCAGGCTTCGTCAGGGAAGTGTCATATTGGGAGTCATTGGTACTTGGGATTGTGCGTGTTGATTTTAATGTTTTTTAATAATTTTTGTCAATAAAGTCTTTGCTACAATTTTATATATCAGATGTGCTTGCTGATTATGCAGTGTCTTTTTCTCACCCATCATCCCTCACTTCCCATACTATGTCTGCACCCCCCTTGCTCCCCATACTGTCTCTGCATACATTCCCCCCTTTTTGCTCCTTATACTGTTTCCTCTAACATACACCCTCACTCCTATATACTGTCTTTATCCCCAACCCTCCTTTGCTTCTTATACTGTCAGCACCCATCCCCTCCCTTGCTCCCCATACTGTTTCCTAGTACATCACACGGCTTACTCACCATAATGTGTCTGCACCCATCCCCCTCCCATACTGTTTATTCATACATGCCCCCCCTCAGTTCCCATACTGTATCCACAACCATCCCCCTCTCATATTGTTTCCTCACTCCCTGACCCGCTCCCCCTACTATGTTTGCACCCATCCTTTCCTCGCTTTCTAAACTGTGTCCTCAAGTACCCCACCCCCTCCCTGCTGTGTCCTCAGATTTAATTTCCCTCATCTCTTTGCTCCCCATTTTGAGACTATATTCATTTCCTCCTTTACAATAAATCTTTGGTGTCTTAAGCTCCACTGCAACACTTACCACTAATGTTGTTTGCACCTCTGCAGCATTCACATCTTCTCAAGCTGTCAAGCTGACTGCCGGCTCAGAGAACTGACGAATTCCAGTTTGGAGATTGTTATGCTCGCAAAGGGAGCACTGTATTAGTAGGTCCACTAGACCGAAGATACCGTTCAATTGCCTGGGGGAGCGAACTGGATCAGCCACTGAGTCTTCACTACTGCCACCAAAGATTGCAGCAGGTACACACGCTGGTCAGCAGCTGTCAGAGGACACCTCCAGGGGATCTGCAGTACCCCGGCAGCTGGTGCCACGGACACAGTACAGTCTCTGGTAGACGTGGCAGCAGCAGGCTGCGTCGTGGATCTGTCTGGGATGGATGGATAGATGATAGATATGGCAGCAGCGATTGGCGTGGATACTTGCAGCTCCCATAAGGGGAAGGTGTCTTAAATACCTGCAAACTCTCAGTTGACCTGAGAGGCACTTCCACGTCAAGGTGCGCTGGCACTTTAAGAAAAGGGGCAAGACTGCGCATCCTTTGGGCAGAGCCAGGAAGCTTGCAAGGTGTAGACGAGCTCTAGGAGACAGCAGCATGGACTGGGAACAGGGCAATTACCGCAGGGTGGCCGGAGAGGTGAGAAAACCGATATCCCCACTAGGGGAGGAGATTAGAACAGCGTGGGAATGCTGGTATGGGCATTATAGGGGGGTGGCAAAATGCAGCCACCGGAAAGACGCTTTGCACCCACACAGCCCCCCTGGATACGCTTCTGTGTATATATCATTATATAGTTGATACGTTCATTTTAAGGCCTCTGCAGATAACTGAACTTGGACATGGTAGCATCTGGGAAATAAAGTAAGCATAATGATATATACAGTAGATGTAACATTTCTAGATATATATTTAGGTGACTAAATATGACAATAGTGCATGCTACTGACATTTCTCCTCATATGATAAGACTGAACTCTTTGACATTATGCTTCCATTTACATTATGAAAGCACACTATAGGTATTTTTTTTGAAAGAAGCATTTGTGCCCTTTACTATATATGTGTGTACATGTATATAATATATATACAGTATATATACAGTATATATGCCATGCTGTACACTCAAGTATGTAAGAGAAGCACTGAATAAATCTGAAAAATTCCATAGATAATAATGACCTCTTTTAATATAATAATGAAGGTGAGTGACACATAAGGTTGTTTGCAGTCTGTGTATAGTTCTGTATTTTTGGATTTCTAAGATTAGAAAAAGGCAACAGCATTTTTTACTTTGATGTGTAGCAGCTTTGGGCCATTAACCTAAATAGGCTGAGGTGTGATACCAGACATAACTCAGACTCATGAGTAAGCATATTGGAAAAATTTGGAGACCCTTTTCCCATTTTTACGTTACGACTATTTACAATGTTGCTTCATTATTTTATTTTAAATACATTGGTGCCATGATTTTTTTTAAAAGATATTGAATATGCAGCTATAATATTCTTAAGCAGCAACTTTAATATAATATATTAAAAAAAATATTCAGACCCTCACCTTTTTTGTACATTTTGGCACATCACAGCCTTAGGTCTCCTTCACACATTCATGTTTCCAATACGTGTGGTATCTGTTTATTTTATGGATACCACACAAACCCAATACATAGTGCGGGCATTTGAGGCTGCAGGCCACATGCCCTGCTGTTATCGGCTGGCCAGGACCAACAAACAATCTGAGAGACAAACAGTTATTTTTCCACAACGGTTCTTTATTAGACTGGATCAATACTTCTTCAATTACAACGTTACACACAAGATAGCAGGCATAACACTTTAAGCACATCATTTTCATCATACAGTATCAGACATGGGTCAAGCTTCCACTGAGTTGCCTCTATTCTACTGGTCTCAAAGTCCCAGTGTCGCGGGCGGAGGAGGGGACGCCGCGCTCTCCCACTGCTGCTCGGGTCCGGCTGCCGCGGCTGCTGCGGCCTGCTGCTGCTCGGTAGCTCGAGCGGTGGGCCGGACCCCGGGGACTCTAGCGGCGCTCCTCGCCCGTGAGTGAAAGGGGTTTGTTTTTGGGTGTGGGGGTTGGTTATTGTCCGTGACGCCACCCACGGTTGTGGTGATTTGTTGACACCACCGCTGCTCTGTATGGGGATCCCGGGAAGGATGGTATGGAGCAGCCAGTTGTTGTGTTGCCCCTCCGTGGGTAGGGGTTGGTGATCCCGGGGCCCAATGAAGAGGTGGGGGATGCAGGGACGCGGGGGCAGCGCTGTGCCTTGCGGCACTGTGGTACTCGCTCAGCCTGAGACGTTGACACAGTTTTTCGGTAAACCACACGGCTGGAAAGACGGTTCCCATGGACGGCTGCACTTGCTTTCCCAGTAGGTGACGGTGATGTCCCTTTGACCTGCACCCAATGTTTCTGTGTTGGTAGCGATGGGTTCCCACCGGTAACCCGCTCCCCGACTTGGATATGAGCCGGAGGAGCCCTACTTTGCCCGCAGGCACTGGCCCTGAGAGACTGGTGCCCTGGCGGTGGCGGTGTCTCTCCGTTACGGTCGGACTGTTGCCTTCAATCGGGACTTGGCTGTTTGGAGACAGACGTCCCCTTCACTGACGGATTTGGCAAATTATGGCGACTCCTAGCCTTGCCGGGGTCCGAGAGGCCCCTGCCCTGGTGCTGACTGTTCTTCGTATACTGCTCCAGACCGCCGGGCCACTACCCGTCCACGGTCCTTCCAGCAACCTCCGAGCAGTCCCCCCTCCAGACTGTCACCGCCGTTGCTGACCTTGCTGACTCTGTCCTGCACACAGCTGGACTACTTCAGGCGTTACTACTCTTACTCTCACTCTTTTCTTCCTTGCTCCACTACTACTTCACTTTCACTTCACTTAGCTCCTCTACCACTCCACTGTTTACTCCTCCACTTCCCTCACTGAACTCCTCCTCAGACTCTAGTCTGGCTTCAACTTCCACTTCTTTCCACTTCCTCCTCCTTTCTCTATCTGCCTGGTTCCTCCCGCCTCTAGGGCTGTGAACTCCTCGGTGGGCGGAGCCAACCGCCTGGCCCACCCCCTGGTGTGAACATCAGCCCCTGGAGGAAGGCAACAAGGATTTTGGTAGCCTTGGTGTTCCTAACTGGGGTGTAGGGTGTGGTGGTGTGATGACCTGTGACCCCTGGCTTGCCCAGGGCGTCACATTCCCCCTTAGCAAAATGCAGACCGTCCGCGGGCTGCCCGTCCAACACCGGTTTTATTTTCTGTAAAGTATAAAAAGGTAAACGATAACATTTTAATGCATAACATCATCCCACAACGGGAGGCACATTTCTTAAACGTTACTAAACGGTTTTACGGGTACGGTTTCCGCTCTCTCCCACCCAAGCAACCTGGCCCTGATGCTGCCCCTAAAACCCAGGCAGCACCCCTTGACCCAAGTCCAGCACAAGTTACCTGAGCTGGATCTGTCCTTCCCCTCCAGAGGGTAGCCACCGGTTCCTTTGGTGGCTGGGCCCCAGCCTGCTCTGCTGAGGGCCCTCCCTCCAACCTGCCTCTCTGGAGGCGGCAACTGCGGAAAACGGTACGGTAAAACAACATATTTACATGCCACTAACGTTTGTGGTTTCCCTGCAGGTTCACGGGCTTGTCCATGGATAGTTCCCATGCTAACTTTTTAGACGGTCCCCACGGGGACAACGGTGCCGGCAACGGCCGGTTCAATCACTGTTAATCAGGTGAAGTATACGGTAATCATCTTCCATTTTCATCATCTGTAAACTTTTTAAACTTAAACTCACATACACAGTGGTGGTCCCAACGGGGACTGCTGCAGCGGGCATCCGCTGCCCTTACTCCGGACTTTCAGCTTCATCCGAGGGAGGGGGTGCAGGACTCACTCTGCTCTCCTGGCTGCCCCGCAGTTTGGCATCTAGGGCAAACCACCCCCTCTCTCCACAGTGCCGGTTATACTGCACAATATCCCCCGGCATTAGATTACGGCCAGGGTGCTCTTCAGGCAGGTGGGCATTCACATCCCGCCGGGCCACAAACACTTCGGCCTCCAGGCCCGGTTCATAAATAAACCCGTAGCCCCGGCGGACATCAAACCGCCTCACCTGCCCCTCGTACAGCGGACCCCGGACACGGAACGTGGCCTGGCGGAGATTCTCCTTCTCCCTTATCGCTCGGGCCACCAGCTCGGCCTTCTTCCTCTCTCTCTCTCCGATCTCCAGGCCCAGCGGTATCGGCTCCCTGTCCCAATACGGTGCTGCTGCGAGCTCCGGCGCACGGGTCGGGCCCCGCGGGACATCCTGGACGTTGCCCACTGTCAGGAATCTGGGCGGCGGGTCCCGCGGTGTCTTGGCCTTGGGCGCTGCCTTACAGCTACAACCCGGCGCTACCTCGGCCGAGGTGTGGGGGATGGGCACAGGGGCTTTCCGCGGCTTGGCCTTCGGCTCGGAACGGGTCATCAGCTCCGGCTCGGGGAACTTCTCAGGGGCTGCCTCCAGTGCAGACTTCAGGGCCTTCCACAGCAACACCTCCGGCTTGCTACGGGCTCCGGCTACAGGTGGGCCCACCGGGGCGGGCATGCTGGGTATCGCTACCGGTTGCGGTGGCAGCGGGCCTAGTGGCGGGGTCACGGCCTCCGAGACGGGTGGCGAGGGAGGTAACGGGGGGAGAGGGCTTGGACCGGGTCCCTCAGCCGCAGCGACCGGTCCCTCGGGGACAGGGGCGTGGGTCACTCACTCTCCCTTCCTCCGCCTCCTCCTCGCGTCTCCGCACGGTGGCTATAACGTCCGCCATGTCGGTCTCCCACTCCTCCATGAGGAGCTGCATCTTGACCTGCAGCCTTAGGTAGAGCTGCGCGGTCCGGATTTCCACCCACGCTGCGGTTCCCGGCGCGGGGGCCACGGTGTTTCGGGACGGCATCCACATAGTGACTTCTTCCAGGAACGGGGTGACTGCAGAGTCCTGGCGTCCCTGCTTTTATAGCTGCTCTCACATGCAGCCAGCTGCCATTGCGTCCCCCTTAGCTTCTTTTCGGCCACTCCTCTATTGGGGCGGAGTTTTGGCCTTCGCGCCTCTGCTACTCGAGAAGACGCTCGAGCGGGAACTTTTCGCGCCAAAGATGGCGACTTCTGGAAATTTTCAGCCGGATACCTCCGGCGGTCACAAGGCACACCTCTACCCAACGGCAGAGCGGTAAGATCCTGTTCGTGACGCCAAGTTGTCGCGGGCGGAGGAGGGGACGCCGCGCTCTCCCACTGCTGCTCGGGTCCGGCTGCCGCGGCTGCTGCGGCCTGCTGCTGCTCGGTGGCTCGAGCGGTGGGCCGGACCCCGGGGACTCTAGCGGCGCTCCTCGCCCATGAGTGAAAGGGGTTTGTTTTTGGGTGTGGGGGTTGGTTATTGTCCGTGACGCCACCCACGGTTGTGGTGATTTGTTGACACCACCGCTGCTCTGTATGGGGATCCCGGGAAGGATGGTATGGAGCAGCCAGTTGTTGTGTTGCCCCTCCGTGGGTAGGGGTTGGTGATCCCGGGGCCCAGTGAAGGGGTGGGGGATGCAGGGACGCGGGGGCAGCGCTGTGCCTTGCGTCACTGTGGTACTCACTCAGCCTGAGACGTTGACACAGTTTTTCGGTAAACCACACGGCTGGAAAGACGGTTCCCACGGACGGCTGCACTTGCTTTCCCAGTAGGTGATGGTTATGTCCCTTTGACCTGCACCCAATGTTTCTGTGTTGGTAGCGATGGGTTCCCACCGGTAACCCGCTCCCCGACTTGGATATGAGCCGGAGGAGCCCTACTTTGCCCGCAGGCGCTGGCCCTGAGAGACTGGTGCCCTGGCGGTGGCGGTGTCTCTCCGTTACGGTCGGACTGTTGCCTTCAATCGGGACTTGGCTGTTTGGAGACAGACGTCCCCTTCACTGACGGATTTGGCAAATTATGGCGACTCCTAGCCTTGCTGGGGTCCGAGAGGCCCCTGCCCTGGTGCTGACTGTTCTTCGTATACTGCTCCAGACCGCCGGGCCACTACCCGTCCACGGTCCTTCCAGCAACCTCCGAGCAGTCCCCCCTCCAGACTGTCACCGCCGTTGCTGACCTTGCTGACTCTGTCCTGCACACAGCTGGACTACTTCAGGCGTTACTACTCTTACTCTCACTCTTTTCTTCCTTGCTCCACTACTACTTCACTTTCACTTCACTTAGCTCCTCTACCACTCCACTGTTTACTCCTCCAATTCCCTCACTGAACTCCTCCTCAGACTCTAGTCTGGCTTCAACTTCCACTTCTTTCCACTTCCTCCTCCTTTCTCTATCTGCCTGGTTCCTCCCGCCTCCAGGGCTGTGAACTCCTCGGTGGGCGGAGCCAACCACCTGGCCCACCCCCTGGTGTGAACATCAGCCCCTGGAGGAAGGCAACAAGGATTTTGGTAGCCTTGGTGTTCCTAACTGGGGTGTAGGGTGTGGTGGTGTGATGACCTGTGACCCCTGGCTTGCCCAGGGCGTCACACCAGCACAACCCATTTCAACACATCAGCACAGTAGAGATGTTCCCCTTACCTAAAAAGGCTCCATATCCAGTATCTATGCAGGTTCAGTTATCCACAGAGTAATGCCTTGTACTTCTGGTCATCTATGGAGACTCTGCTCGAGTTGGTGGCTACGCTCACACTCCAGTAAAGTTCACCCAGCTCCGTTATGGCTGAAAGAGCCTGGCTCTGACTGCACTCCAGCTCCAATTAACTAGAGCTGCTCTGACTAAGGGTCAATCTTCATCCCTCTCGATTTTCTTGTCCGTTCTCAACCCACCATTAGGGTTCGCACTATCTCTTGTCCGGTCTCCTTCTCTGCCACAAGTTACCCAATGCATGCGGCCTCGACAGCCAGTAGACTATTCGTCCAATGTTATTTTACCCTTGATCCTTCACAGCTACTACTCTGAAGTAAGACTATCTAGCAGAAATCGTCACCTTTTCTTCAGCTTCACCCCTCCAAGGGTTGGCTATTCTCAACCTTAACTTTATCCTTGTAATCAGTTACTGGGCAGACCCTAACCTTTTACCAACATACAATACAAGACATTGATGCAATTGGTGTCTTCAGGGGTAGGAACACGATCACCCTACTCCATCCTCTTGTACCGATGACCATTGAATGTTTATGGCTGGTTTAAGACTATTTATAATTTGATTGTACTGTCTCTGTTACGGGAAATACATTTGCAGTTGTAAAATCTTCCAAAGCAATGATTTGGGAAAAAATGTTCATCACCACCACTGGAGGTAAGGGGTACAAAGTATTTTCATGGGACTCTCTCATTGTGTAGCTGGGCTGAAGGCCAGGTGGATGAAGAATGGGATAAAAGTAAGTATGACAGCCCAATTCTAGCCTTCCTTTTCAAGAAGTGCAGTCTGTCTTCAGGCCACATGTAATCAGGATCGGACAACAGGTTTGCCTTTATTCAAGTCTGAAGATCTTGTTGCCTTAGGATATAAAACAGCCTGCAATGTCGTCATGTTTGGGCCTTTACCCCAGGTGAGTGAAAGTCTCGCCTTTTTTTTTTATTGCAGCCTGTAATCAACGTCCATTTTCCAGCACACATGATTTTGCTTCTAGGTAAGATTAATCAACCCTCCTCCAAATCACCAATTAAAGTGCCTATTTTTACGAGTATTCATCACTTACGTTTGTAAGATGCATTAGTACTACACATTTTTTTTAGAAATGTATAAGCCTCACATATAGAGTGAGGATAATGGCACTTAGCACCTGGAGAATGATGAGTATAGTCAGCAGAACTGTGAATAATACCAGGGTAACAAAGGTGTGTTGATGATTTGAAGACTTCTACCTGAAAAGATGGGCAGTTTTCTTTGTAAAAATTTTCAATGGAAAACCACTAATACTTCCAGAAGATCAAACTATTTCTAAATGTGCTATTGAATGATCGTGCTTCTTGAGAAATATAGAGTTTCCTATTGCATTGGATTATAAGTCATCTGAAACCATTCATTTGTAGCACTGGCTGAAAGAACAAATGGATAAGTGATGATGTCGCCGTTCTACCAAAGAAAAAAAAATCAGATAATGGCTGGCTGAAACCTAATGGCTTAAAAATACTTGGAAAATGAATTAGTTTTTGTAAAAGAAAAAAAACCTTAAAACTTTATAAAGGAGAGACTACAGTAAAGGAGGTTTAGACATTTGAGACAGCACAATTACTTATTTCATCTATAGCATACAGTCATGCAAAATCTATCAATAATTTTAATTATTTATATTAATTTTATCAGTAAAATGGGTCAGGTTGAAGAGACTAGAGGAAGCTTCCAACCAAGACATGACCTGCTCGTGTAGAGCTGCCCCAACAAGCTAAAAGTGCATTTTTTTATACCCATAGGTTTTGCTGGGGAATGACTGCAGCAATGTTATACACATTTTCTGCAGCAAATCCGCGGTAAATCCGCAGCATGCGCACATAGCCTAAGGCCATGTGCCCACGGGAGCTTTTTGCTGCGGAGTTTGCCGCGGAAAACCTGCGGATTTTTCTGGATTTTCCAGATAAATCCGCAGGTTTTAGCATGTACAGACACTCCCCATGTTACCCTATGGGACATGGGGAGTGTCTGTGTCCACGCTGCAGAAAGTGCGGCTGCGGAATCTCCTGCGGAGATCCCGCAGCCGCACCTAACTGCATGTCAATTATTCATGCGGATTTACTTGCAGAGATCCCGGCCCTCCACTATGGAGATAGAGGCCAGGACGTCCGCAGGTAAATCGCGTGAAAGTCTGCATGTTTCCCGCAGCTATTCCGCTGGAATCTCGCAGCTAAAAATAGCTTCGGATGCCGGCGGGCAGCTGCGGGAAACATGCGGCCGTACCTGCGAATATATCTGCAGGTACGAGCGCCCGTCGGCACATAGCCTAACAGTTCAGCCATGAAGCTGTAACCCACACAAGACAAATAGAACAGTATTGCTGAAGCTTTCACATAACAAACCACCTCTGGAAGCAACAGCTGCAAAAAACCTGCTGACGTGGCATGTCACACTACTGGAACCGAAAAAAAAATACTCCAGAGAGAGAAATAATACTTCACACTCCAGTGGTCTGACAAAATAACTTGGTTTAGAGAATGCAGTGAAAAACTTTTGCTTTCCAAATATATAATGGCAATAAATTCCTAATTTTCATTTGGACACTTTTGTTTTTCCTCCCTTTATTCCAAGAGTGTTTTTGTTGTGTTTTTTTTGCGGGATGAATTGTATTTTTGAATTAAAATATCCTTTTTATGATGTAATGTAATGGTAAGCAATAAAAAAAATTCCAAGTGTGGCAAAATAGCAAAAAAGTGAAATTCTTCAATTGTTTTTCTTTTTATTTAAAAAAAACAAAAAAGCATTGCTGTATATAGAAGAAATCAAAGTCTCCTATGAACATCAGCCACGGGCTGGTTTTCACTGGAGTACTGTCATGACAGAAACAAGGGTCTTCAGTAGACCCCTGGCTGTCATGATAAGAGCGCGTGTTAAATGCCACTGTAAGATCGAAAGTGGCATTTAACAATTTAACAGCCACGAGTGGAGCACCACTCCACACGCGGCTGTTAGAGGTGAATTTCAGGCAGAATGATACGGCTGTCATCTTCAGGGAAAGAGGCCAGTTTGGTGTGTGAGCCTGCATCAAAAGCAAGGAGACAATACACTGTGTTCCAAATTATTATGCAAAAAGAGTTTATGAGTAGTGTTGAGTGGACCCGGATCTGAAAAATCCGGATCCGCACGGTTCGAGGTTCCGATCCGAGTCCGACCAGTACACGGGATCCGGGGTGCACGATCCGGATCAGTGTTTTTTTTTTCTTTTTTTTTTTTCCTCTCTCTCTCTCCCGAAATTGAGGACTCTTTCCAACAGGCAACTGCGTCAGGTTAAAAGAGGAGCTGCTAAAATGCCTTGTCATAGCAGCAGACAAATGTTTTGAAGCTGCTGATGCCTCCAACGTCCCCCGAACAACAAGATGCAGGATGCCATCCTGTCGACCACCTCTATCCACTGCACACAAGCAGAAACGGCTCCAGTGGGCCAAACGATATATGAAGACTGACTTGCAAACTGTTTTGTTCACCGATGAGTGGGGTGCAACGCTCGATGGTCCAGATGGATGGAGTAGAGGATGGCTGGTTGATGGACACCCCATGAAAACACGGCTAAGGAGTCAACAAGGAGGAGGTGGAGCATTGTTTTGGGCTGGAATCATGGGGAGAGAGATTGTTGGCACCTTTAGGATCCCTGAAGGGGTAAAGATGAACTCCATAATCTATGTGGAGTTTCTAAAACAGCACTTCCTGCCATGGTTCAGGAGGAAGAACCGTGCATTTCGCAGCAAGATCATTTTCATGCATGATAATGCACCATCTCATGCTGCAAATAACACATCTGCATCTCTGGCTGCTATGGGCATAAAAGAGGACAAACTTATGGTGTGGCCACCATCTTCCCCTGACCTCAACCCCATTGAGAACCTCTGGAGCATCATCAAAAGGAGTGTCTATGATGGCGGGAGGCAGTTCACATCTAAACAACAGCTCTGGGAGGATATTCTGTCCACATGCAAAACAATTGAAGCACAAACCATCCAAAAACTGACAAATTCAAAGGATGAGAGAGGTCAGAAGCTTCTTTCAAACAAGGGGTCCTATGTGCAAATGTAACATCACATAGAATTAAGTTTTGACTTGAAAACTGTTTGATGTCATTTTGTAATAAGCTGATAATGCTTATAATTTCACAATTGACCATTTTGTTTTTCAAAATAAAAATAAAAAAGGTTGAAAACTCTGCTGTGGATAATAATTTGGAACATGCATTTTGAGTGCATTTTGAGTGTTTATTATTTTTAAAAATATATTGTTTTTATAGGCAGTTTGATCAAAAACATTTCAATTATACTTGAATAGTAGATGACTGGAAAATAATGACTGCAATTCATAAAGCTAATTTAGGAAAATATGACAAAATATTTTTTGCATAATAATTTGGAACACAGTGCATAATAATTTCGAACACAGACATAATAATGTCAGTGCATAATAATTTGGAACACAGACATGCATCACACACCATAAGTCAATAAGGGGTTAAAGTGCGGTAATATAGTAATTGTCTGGGCTGTCTATTATGACTGGTTTCAGCATTGCAATACACCCTGTGCTGTAAGCAAGTTCAGTAAAAAGTGATTTGCTTAGTTTGGTTTAGAACTTGACCTTCACAGTATCCTAATCTAATTCCAAGCAAACATCTTTGAGATAACCTGGAACACCATTTGCAATTCATCGACAATGTCTAAACGTTTGACTGAGAACCTGATATCTGATGTATGCTGCCCAATCCATGGGTAGCATGTATCAGACGCTAGCATTATGAACGCAACCAATGTTTAACTCTGAAATGCCAGGGACCAAGCTGAGCTGTAGATGAGATAGTCAGACAGGCCAGACCCTCACAGAGTCTCTCCACCCACTACTCTGGATTGACAGTTTTCTGCCTTTATGTTTACGTAGGCAGAGACCTCTCAATCTACGCCAGCAAGCAAAGAGAATCTGCCTGGGACCGGGCTTGTCCGACTAGTTATAGCATGGCTCGGTCCCCGGAGGCTATTAAAAGTATGCCATAGCTGTAGAAAAGACATTGACCGCACATTCCAAAATCATATGTTGATCTTATGCCGCTAGACAAACATTTATACAGCTAAACACAATGTCACAGGAACTACAACACAACACCCCCCACCCCGAGATAGGCACATCAGTCAGGCACAAATCCTTGTTGCCTCCCTCCAGGGGCTGATGTCCACACCAGGTGGGGTGGAGCCAGGCGGTTGGCCCCACCCACTGAACAGTACACAGTCCTGGAGGCGGGAGAAGGAAGGCAGTTGAGTTGAGAGTTAAGCTCGGGCAGGGCTCTAGTGCAGTTAGGGAAGTGGTAGAAGAGGAGCAAAACTGACCGTGTCCGGGTACGTGGCCCGGGCACCTAGAGCAAGGTTGGCAGACGATGGTGGCCGTCTGCATGAGAGGTGGATCAACGCGGAACCGTAGGACCGGGGACGGGCGGTGGCCCGCCGGTACCGAACCGGGGAGCGAAGTGAAGCCAGCACAAACCGGCAGGGCCTGCGGACCCCGACCAGGCTTGGAGTCACCGTTAATATGGTCAAATCCGTTAGTGACCGGAACCCCAGGGGTTTCCAAACAGCCAAGACCCGATTGAAGGCAACCGTCCAAACAGCACAAGGGAAATACAGCTACCGCCACAGCTAGAGTTCCCAGGGCCAGAGCCTGTGGGCAAAAGGGCTCCTCCGGCCCATATACACGCTGGGGAGCGGGTTACTGGTGGGAAGCCATCAGGACCAAAGATACACAACAGGTGCAGGGAAAGGCAGCCACCACCAATCGTCTGGGAGAAACCACAGCAGCCGGCTGCGGGACCCGTTCATCCAGCCGTTTGTTTTACCAGAGACTGTGCCTCCATTTGTGGCTGAGTGAGTACTACCGTGCCGTCCGGCACTGCGCTGTGCAGTCAAAGCGCCCCCACCCCTGCATCTTGCCAACCCTGCTTCCCCGTCACCTCACCGGGCCCCGGGACCACCAACCCCCCACCCACGGAGGGGAGAAACAACATCCCAGCTGCTCCCTGCCATCGCTCCCGGGATCCCTGTCAACAGCAGCGGTGGTGTCCACCTTCACCACGACCCGTGGGTGGCGTCACGAACTAAATCCCCAAACCAAACTACCCCTTTCACTCACGGGCGAGAAGCGCCACTCGAGTCCCCGGATCCGGCCCACTGCTCGAGCCACCGAGCAGCCACACCACCAGCGCCGGACCCGAGCGTTAGCGAGCGCAGCGCCCCGCCGCCCGCGACAACTTGGCGTCACGAACAGGATCTTACCGTTCTACCGGCTGGTAGAAGTGCGCCTTGTGCCGCGCCGGCGGTGTCCGGACGAAAAATTTCAGAATCCGCCATCTTGGGCGCGAAGATTTTCCCGCTCGAGCGTTTTCCCGAGCAGTGGAGGCGCGAAAGCCGAAGCCCCGCCCCTGAAGAGGAGGTGCCGAGAAAAGACCAAAGGGGGACGGATGGCGTCCGGCCGCATGTAAACTGAGGCCATAAAAGCAGTGACGCCAGGACTCTGCCGCCATTTGGTTCCTGGAAGATACCGCTGTCAGCATGCACCGTCTGTCCGGTAGCCCCGCAGTCCCCGAGCCCGCGCCCGGCACCGCAGTGTGGGTGGAGGTCTGGACCGTCCAACTGAGCAGCCATCTGCAGGTGCAAGTGCAGCTCCTCCTGGAGGAGTGGGAGGCCGACATGGCGAATGTGGTGGCGGCCATACGGAGACGCGAGGTGGTGGAAGACTTGGAGGAGTGGGTAAGCGACCCACGCCCCTGTGTCCCTACAGGATCGGTCGCTGCGGCTGAGGGGCCCGGTCTGCGCCCGCTCACCCTGCTGCCTCCCCCACTACCCGTGTTGGCTGCTGCCGCCCCGCCACTAGGCCCGCTACCCCTACAACCGGTAGTGGAACCCTGCCCATCTGCCCGAGCGGACCAGCCTGCAGAAGAGGTCCGCAGACGACCCGAACCGCTTCCTTGGAAGCTCCCGAGGGCAGCGTCCGTCTGCGAAGACACACCGGTGGCACTGGAAGTGACCGCACCCAGTACCGTCCCGGCTCCGGTGATCCGTCCCGTCCAGGAGGAGGAGGAGGCTCAGCAGGTGAGGACCCCTGTACCCATATCCCACGCCTCGGCTGAGGCTGCGCCGGGTCGTCTCTGTGAGGCAGCACCCCAGGCCATGACACCGTGGGACCTTCCACAGGGGGTGCCAGTAGTGGGCAGTGTGAAGGAGGTCCTCAGGGGCAGGCAGACGCCCCTTACTGGGACAGGGAGCCGAGCCAGCTGGGCCGGGAAATCATGGAGAGGGAGAAGCGGAAGGCTGAGATGATAGCCCGCACGATCCAGGAGAAGGAAAACCTCCGCAGAGCCACCTTCCGGGTACGGGGCCCGATATACGAGGGTCAGGTGCGATGATTCGACCCCCGCCGAGGGTATGGATTTATTTTCGAGCCGGGCCTGGAGGCCGAGGTGTTTGTGGCCCGCCGGGATGTCAATGCCCATCTACCAGAGGGCAACCCGGGCCGTAACTTGCTCCCAGGCGATCTAGTGACATATATGCGGCACTGTGGAGAGAGGGGCTGGTATGCTCTTGATGCCAAGCTGAGAGGAGGCCAGGAGGCCCAAGAACCGGCCCAGTCCCCTCCTCCGTCCTGCAGTGTGGGCTTGAAGTAAGGCAGCAGTCCCTCCGTTGCACCATTGTCCCCGTTGGGACCATCAGTACCGTTACCCTGTTGAAATGAATTAATCAAACCGAGTAAATGACCTGATTGACACCGTGATTGACCCGGCTGTTGCCGGCAAGTTGTCCCCGCAGGGACCCTTTGTTACCGTTGGCATGAGGAACTCTTCATGGACATGCCTGAGAACTTGCAGGGCACCCACGAACTGGTGGGATTGTAAATATGTTGGGGGCATGTTTTCCGTTGCCGCCTCCGAAGAAGCCGATTTGGAGGATGGGCCTGGAGGAAAGTGTTGGCCCAGGTCCGCCACTACCGCAACCAGTGGTGATCCTCCGGGGGTCAGGGGTCCCCCATGGACGTGGGGTCCCCTGAAGTGACAGTCGGGTGCGAGTCACCGTACCCGTTCCCGCTCGAGCAGCCTGGATCTGGACTGGGGTCAAGGGGTGCTGCCCACTTCTTAGGGGCAGCATCAGGGCTAGGTTGCTTGGGTGGGAGATCGGAAGCCATCCGTCCGTTGTTATAAAAAATGTATATATATGTGTTCTGCAACGTTTAAATGACATGCCTCCCGTAAGGGAAGATTTGAAATGCATACTGTTGTTCTTTATATCTTTACAGTTAAAAAGAAAAAGAAAACCGGTGATGGACGGGCAGCCCGCGGACTAGTCTGCATTTAACCAAGGGGGAATGTGGCGCCCTGGACTAGCCAGGTTGTCACAGGTACTGCAACACACATACCCACCCCGAGACAGGCACATCAGCCAGACACAAAATCCTTGTTGCCTCCCTCCAGGGGCTGATGTTCACACCAGATGGGGTGGAGCCAGGCGGTTGGCCCCACCCACTGAGGAGTTCACAGTCCTGGAGGCGGGAAAAGGAAGTGAGAGCAGATCAGTTAGGGAAGTGCAAGTGTGAGGAGTGAAGTAGCAGTGGAGGAGTAAACTGACCGTGTCTGGGTGTGTGGCCCGGGCACTAAGAGCAAGGTTGGCAGACAGTGGTGGCCGTCTGCAGGAGAGGCGAATCAACGCGGAACCGTAGGACCGGGGTCGGGCGGTGGCCCGCCGGTACAGAACCGTTGAGCGAAGTGAAGCCAGCACACACAGGCAGGGCCTGCGGACCCCGACCAGGCTTGGAGTCGCAGTTGAAGGTCAAATCCGTCAGTGACCGGAACCCCAGGGGTTTCCTAGCAGTCAAGTCCCGATAGAAGGCAACCGTCCGACCAGCAGAAGGAAATACAGCTACTGCCACAGCTAGAGTTGCAAGGGCCAGAGCCTGCGGGCAAAAGGGCTCCTCCGGCACATATATACGCTGGGGAGTGGGCTACCGGTGGGAAGCCATCGGAGCCGAACATACACAAAGGTGCAGGGAAAGGCAGCCACCACCAACCGTCGGGGAGAAGCCACAGCAGCCGGCTGCAGGACCCATCCATCCAGCCGTTTGGTTTGCCAGAGACTTTGCGTACATTTGTGGCTGAGTGAGTACTACCGTGCCATCCGGCACCGCGCTGCGCAGTCCAAGTGACCCTGCACCTTGCCAACCCTGCCTCCCTGTCACCTCATCGGGCCCCGGGACCACCAACCCCTACCCACGGAGGGGGGAAACAACATCCCAGCTGCTCCCTACCATCGCTCCCGAGATCCCCGTCACCAGCAGCGGTGGTGCCCACCTTCACCACGACCCGTGGGTGGCGTCACGGACTAAATCCCCAAACCAAACTATCCCTTTCACTCACAGGCGAGGAGCGCCGCTCGAGTCCCCGGATCCGACCCACCGTTTGAGCCACCGAGCAGCCGCAGCAGCAGCGCCGGACCCGAGCGTTAGCGAGCGCAGCGCCCCGCCGCCCACGACACTGTCATTATGCTGTCAGTGTGCAATCAGTTTTTACCCTCAGCAGTTGCTATTCATGTACTGTTATGTACAGGAGCATTTACAGTGTTCTCTGCTGCTTGCTAGAAATCTACTGAGAAAAACGGATGTCACTAGGATGGTCCGTGTGACATCAGTTTTTTTCCACGCACCCATAGACTTGCATTGAAGAGACTCACATGAGAAACTCACCAAAACGCAGCATGCTGTGATTTTGTTCTCAGTTCTGGACTGAGAAAAAATAGCAGATTGGAGCTGCATCATTGATTAACATGGGTCCGAGTGCAATGGGAGATTTTCTGAGATTTGCCTGTCTTGTCAAAATTCAATCTGTTGTTTATTTGCTATTTTTGTTTAAGCAGCAGGACCTTTATCATTGCTCGTACTACAAAGTCACGCCCACGGCAGTCCAACAACGCCCCTCCTTTGATTAACACCTCCCTATTAATGTACAATCTCTATTGAGGTCCGCTGTGGGCGGGGAAGCTTGCTCAGCTCTGATGTGTTGCTAAATCTAAAAATTCTCATTGTGTAAGAATGACTGCACCTATTAATCTAAGTGATAAATCGTTGGATTCAGGATCTCTTTGCTTACATGATACTACTCTCACCTGCTGACAGATTCTCTTTAACCCCTTAACGACCGCAGTCAGTAATTTTACGTCTTAGTGGTCATAGTGTTACTGCCTGCGGTCTGCTGCCGGCAGCTTGCAGCGATCGGTGCACATCTCAGCTGATTTTCACAGCTGAGATGTGTGCCTGCTAGGCACGAGCAGAATCGTTATCTGCCCGTGCCGTCAATATGTGACAGCGCCATTATAATCGCGATTGCGGTAAACATTTACTTACTGGCCGATACCGGAAGTCACGTGACGTGATCACGTGACTTCCGGTGGTTGTCATGGTAGCACAGGGTCATGTGATGACTCCTGTAGCTCACATGACTCACTGCCAATGTCTGTAAAGCGCTGCGGAATTAATAGCGCTATATAAATGAATAAAATTATTAATTATTATTATTTCAGTTTCACCCGGCCAAGAGCTGGGTAAGACATGAAATGAGTATATCTGCTCTTCAGCTCTTCACAGTTCTGTAGCTGTGATCAGCAGATATGGCAGAGCGATCAGATTGTTGATCCATATAGTCCTCTAGGGGGACTAGTAAAATTAAAAAAAAAGTAAAAACAAAAGTTTTAAAAAAAAAAACAAAACCTAAAAGTTCAAATCACCCCCCTTTCGCCCCATTGAAAATTAAAGAGTTCAAAAAATAAAAAATATACACATATTTGGTATCGCCGAGTTCAGAAATGCCCGATCTATCAAAATATAAAATCAATTAATCTGATCGGTAAACGGCGTAGTGACAAAAAAATCCAAATGACAAAATTATGTTTTTTGGTCGCCACAAATTTTGCGCTAAATGCAATAACAGGCGATCAAAACGTAGCATCTGCGCAAAAATGGTATCATGAAAAACGTCACTGAGCCATAGATCCTGAAAAATGAGACCGCTACGGGTCACGGAATATGGTGTAAAACGTGCGCTATTTTTTTCCGGACAAACTACTGATTTTTTTTTTTAACCCCTTAGATAAAAGTAAAACTATACATGTTTAGTGTCTACGAACTCGCACCAACCTCAGGCATCACAGTGACACATCAGTTTTACCATATAGTGAACACTGTGAATAAAATATCTCAAAAACAATAGTGCTATCACACTTTTTTTGCAATTTTTCCGCATTTGGAATTTTTTTGCCGTTTTCCAGTACACTATATGGTAAAACGTATGCTTTCATTTAAAAGTACAGCTCGTTCCGCAAAAAATGAGCCCTCACATGACCATATTGACTGAAAAATAAAAAAGTTACGTGTCTCGGAAGAAGAATGGCGAAAAAAAACTAAATGGAAAGCGAAAAATCGGCCAGTCGTCAAGGGGTTAAATCAAAAACAGAAGCTATAAATTCTACAGGAAAAAACCTCAGGATATTTTATGTTCATTTAACAGCTTATTAGAGATGGCAGAATAAACAAATAAGTGACAATGTGTCAGCAGTACTGCTGAAAATAGTATATAGGATTTAGAGCTTGTGAGTCATGACAACAACACAAAGTTTTATTAATGCTGTTTGCTAAATGAAAAGTTACAGTAAAAGTATTTCTACGAGTCCATATTGTTAGAATATGCTCATTATAAAATGTGCAATACAAGGTAATTCATTTGTAATTCAGCCTGAAGAAGGAGCCTTTGTGCTCTGAAAGCTTGCTAATATAATTTTTCTGGTTAGCCTATAAAGGTATCACTCCTAAAATACTTTTGTTATTCTTGGGACATGGTATTTAAATCAACTCATTATAAAATACATTTCTACTTGAAAGTAAAAGTATTTATTGAGGGATCCAGCAGCTTATATGCATCAAATCATTTTTTGTCTTTTGTCATCCTTACTTTCTTAGATCGTAAGCTCATATGAGAAGGGTTCCTGCTTCATATGTCCACAGTGTGTAAATTTACTCTAAGGCCAGAGTCACACTTGCGTATAACTCGGCGGGTTTCGCATCGGGATCACCCGGGGCAGCCGCACACTCTCGGACAGGAGCTTCTCAGCTGCATGTATTTCTATGCAGTTAACCAGCTCCTGTCCGAGAGTGTGCGGCGTCCCCTGGTGATCCCGATGCGAGACTCGCCGAGTCATACGCAAGTGTGACTCTGGCTTAAAAGTGATCCTGTCATGAGCTTTTGAGTCACCAAACTAATAATATGCTTAGGAGGGGCTACTTATGCAATGATGCTTCCTTTTACTCCTTGAATACTATTACTACCAGCCCCATTCGCTTTATTAATAATATATTTTTAGTACTGCTGATGATAGTGGCGTAGCAGCGCAGCACAGGTACGAGCAAGGCCACCTACAAACATGGCTCAGTTACACCAGTTCTGTCAGGAGGAATGGGCCCAAATTCCTACCAACTATTGTGAGAAGCTTATGGAAGGATTTCCAAAATATTTCACCCAAGTCATACAGTTTAAGGACAATGGTACCAAATACTAATGAAATGTGTGTAAACTTTTGACTTTGCAGAAAGTAATAAAAATGCCTTAAAACATTCTCACTGTCTTTATTCTGGCATTTGTCAAATATAAAAAATTTTGGTTCCTAACTGACCTAAAACGGGAAAGGTTTATTCTAATTTTCATGTCAGATAGTGAGAAAAACCTGCAGATGTGTCTTTTTGATAGTGCATGTAAACTTCTGGTTTGAAGTGTATATTACTTAAAGGAGTTTCCCTACAAAGTTAATTTCAAAGTTAATTAATAGATTTTAGAATAATAATTCATACAATTGGATGTGTTTAAAAAAAGTTCCTGTGCTGAGATAATTTTATATATGTGCCCCTACTAAAATCAACATTAAAATGAACGTTGATCATGGGAAAACCCATTTAAGCACATGTGGTTTGTGATAAGTCAGGGTTGGTGCACTTGCTGGTAACTTGCCCACCCTCAGTGCACCTGCTGCCTCATTCTCATGAAGATGTAAATGGAACCTGTCATTAGGTTTTCCCTAGCAAACCATTGCAAGCTTTCTATCTAATTTTAGCAGTGCTGTACACATTAAAAAGATAACTTTGCATTCTCCATCATTGTGTTCTAATAATTTCCAAGGCCCGATGGGCATCTACGGTGCCTCCTCTGTGTCTTGTAAGGCCACCCCTCTGCTTATGATTGATGTGAATGTTCTCTTGTACATCATCCACACAGATGTCAAAGTCTCATATCTACGCTTTTCAGCAGAGATCCTGCACATTCACAATTTGCTCTTCAACGCTCAGAACTGTACGAAGTTTTTCAGCTTATGCACAGGCATGAGACTTTGCCAGCTTTGTGGATGATGTAGAAAATATCATCAACATCAACCATAAGCAGAGGAGTGGCAATACAAAGCAGAGGGGTAGCTCTGAGCATAGTCCGGAGACACCTATTACACCACACTGCAAGTATTACAATACTGTCATGAGTGTGTCCCAACCGGGGGAGACCACAGGCAAGGCTGGTATCAGATGGTCACTGCGCCTTGCTGCTGGCAGATCCACTGCTGTTATTTGAATAACATCTTTTTGCTAGTAGTGCTGTAAGGGTTAAGCACCCTCTCCTACCTGGCTTCTGGCTATAGTTTTCAATCTCCGATGTGGTTCTTTGAGCTCAATCCCCTTCACTATTTAAAGTCATATGCCTGATCAGCTGATGTTTGTGATAGAAACTGTTTCCTCATTTCTATGTGGTCCACTTTTGAAGGAGCCTGCTCTTGTTCTGTTGTGTGCAGTGTTGGTGTTTGCTGCACTGAAGCTGCCTGGAGGGTTTTCACTTTTCATGTCTAGTTCCCCATGTCTGTTTCTGTATTGTAGAGGCAAGACTAGTGATCATGTTTGCTTGCTCACTAGCAAGGGTGAGTTTAGGGCAAACGAGTGCTTAGGAACATGATCGGGGATGGTTTGAAAGAACCCGTATAAGGACATCAAGGAGTGGAGGGCTCAGCTACAAGTGAGTGCAGGTGGTGACCCCTCTCCAAAACCATTTACCCGTGGCCAAACATTTCTATGCTCCAGGACAAAACAAACTACATGAAAGTGGTCAAATTAAAAGGCAACTTCAGATCACAAAATCATCGAAGGGTCTGGGAATATAAATTCATTACAATGTTTGATTCTGTCCACACAAGGCTTAACCTGTCAGGAGGATTTATGATTGATTGTTCTCAGTGAGAGAAACAAAACAAACCATTGGCCTATTTCCGTTTCAATGATGACATCTTACTTGTAACTAAGGAGGATTTATGACACACTACAAAATCTGAGGAGTCTGCTCCAGAGACTGAGGGCACCAGACCTCTGATCTTACATGGATATTGGGGCAATAAAACTTTCACACCACTAATCAAAGCTAATTAAGGATTCACTCTCTAAAGCCCCCCCCGTCACATTTATCGACTTACCAGCGATCCCGAAAACGATGTGACTTGATAAGGATCGCTGGTAAGTCGCTGGGAGGTTGCTGGTGAGATGTCACAAGAAGTCAGATCTTGCCAATGACGCAGTAATGATCAGCGACCAGTATAACGATCTCGGCGGGCATTCGGACTGTGTTAGGAGTAGAGTTGAGCGCGGTTCGCGGTTCTCCAGTTCTAGGCTCGAGTGATTTTGGGGCCTGTTCTAGATCGAACTAGAACTCGAGCTTTTTGCAAAAGCTCGATAGTTCTAGAAACGTTCGAGAACGGTTCTAGCAGCAAAAAAACAGCTAAATCCTAGCTTGGTTTCCGCTGTAATAGTGTAAGTCACTCTGTGAATCACACTATTATGACATTTCAGTGTATAGTGTGCGTGAACAGCGCCTTCAGATCACTGCTGTTTCTATAATGGCGATCGCCATTTTTTTTTTTTTCCTTGTCTTCCTTCCCTAAGCGCGCGCGTGTAGTGGGGCGGGCCAGCATGTCAGCCAATCCCAGACACACACACAGCTAAGTGGACTTTTAGCCAGAGAAGCAACGGCATGTGTGATAGGATGTCCATGTCACATGTCCCTGCATTATAAAACCGGACATTTTCCTCCAGGACGCCATTATCTCTTCTGCGTCTTTGGTGTCAGACATCACTGTCACAGCTCCGTCCTGAGTCCTATCGCTGATACAGCTGTATGCGCTCCATACACAGCGCTGGACAGCTTAGGGAGAGCACTTTCTATCAGTCCTTTTAAGGGCTCAAACCGGTAGGGTCAGAGCCATAGGTGACAGGTCCTGAAAACAGCGACAGCGTCTGTGTAGCCAAGGTCAGGGATTTCGTCGCTGCATTTCAACATTAGGAGGGAATAGAAAGGCAGGCTTCCATTCCTCTACCCAGAGCCCCACAATCCTGGCACTGTACCCTCCTGTCCTCTGCACACTCCAACTCTTTTTAACTAAGCCATTATACTAGCAAACACTCAGTGTACCTAGTGGCATCCTAAACGTGGCTATTGTACTTTTGTGTAGTCAAACTAGTGCAAAGATATTTGCAGCACGTCTGCCTGCATTGCACACTCAAACTTTTTTTAACTAAGCCATTATACTAGCAAACAGTCAGTGTACCTAGTGGCATCCTAAACGTGGCTATTGGACTTTTGTGTAGTCAAACTAGTGCAAAGATATTTGCAGCACGTCTGCCTGCATTGCACACTCAAATTCTTTTTAACTAAGCCATTATACTAGCAAACACTCAGTGTACCTAGTGGCATCCTAAACGTGGCTATTGTACTTTTGTGTAGTCAAACTAGTGCAAAGATATTTGCAGCACCTCTGCCTGCATTGCACACTCAAATTCTTTTTAACTAAGCCATTATACTAGCAAACACTCAGTGTACCTAGTGGCATCCTAAACGTGGCTGTTGGACTTCTGTATCGTCCCAGTAGTGCACAGATATTTGCAGCACCTCTGCCTGCATTGCACACTCAAACTCATTGTTACTAAGCCATTATACTAGCAAACACTCAGTGTACCTAGTGGCATACAAGAAGTGGCTGTTGTACTCCATTAGTGCCCCACTGGTGCAAATCTATGTGCAGCACCTCTGCATGACACCCTCCTGCTCTGTTTTTAATGAGCTATAATGATAGCAAAAAATACTGCCATTTAGTGACATCATAGAACTGGCTGTTGTATTCCATTAGTGCCCCACTGGTGCCAAGCTATTTCTAGCACCTCTGCATGACACCCTCCTGCTCTGTTTTTAATGAGCTATAATGATAGCAAAAAATACTGCCATTTAGTGGCATCATAGAACTGGCTGTTGTATTCCATTAGTGCCCCACTGGTGCCAAGCTATTTCTAGCACCTCTGCATGACACCCTCCTGCTCTGTTTTTAATGAGCTATAATGATAGCAAAAAATACTGCCATTTAGTGGCATCATAGAACTGGCTGTTGTATTCCATTAGTGCCCCACTGGTGCCAAGCTATTTCTAGCACCTCTACATGACACCCTCATGCACATTTTGCTACGCTAATGTTATAGCAAACTCAGGGAATTCATTGCTGCATTTGATAATTCGGAGGGATAGAAAGTCAGGCTTCCTTTAGCTTTTCCTTCTGTTCATAGACAGCATCTCCAAGAGCAATTTCTCCTCCACGTCTAAGTGTGGAGAGGCAGCTAGTGCGCATGCGTGTGCCGATTTACCCCAGCTGCAGCCTAATTACAGTGTTTCGCCTAGTGAGTATGCTCAGCCTGACTGTGCCATTCCTGACGCTAAGTCTTCATTTCGGGATACAGCGCATGCTCCCACACTAAGTGTGAAAAGCCTCTTTGCACAGGTGCTTGCATTCCGTGCCGGGTCTAAGTCCTGTTTTGTGCCTAGACACCATGCTAAAGCTGATAGTCTTTTTTCAGAGACTGTATTTCATGCTACTGAGCATGCTCAGGCACTTACTGCATCAGAGACTAGGTCCGGTAATGAACTCTTTGGCCCTGCCCCTGATGTGGGGGTCCCATATAGACCGCAGGGCATCAGGTGTCCTCCCAAATGGCTTGCAGAGGCCCACCCCTATGACTTGTCACCGCATTATTGATGGTCAGATGATGACTGGTGAGGTGTTTGGGTCATGGCAGCCATGAGGTCATCATTGAAGTTGCGGTTCCAAATAGGACGCTAGTTATGCCACTCATGACGTGTCACTCTACTTTTGTCTCCAGGAGGTGCATTGTGGTTCACCCTGGTTTGGGGCGGACCCAGGTTATAAAAGGGGCTGGAGCCAACAAGGAGGTGCGCAGTCTTCTATTATGCTCCGAAAGTGCACACCTCCATGTGTTGAACCCATTGCGGCTTTAGGCCAGAGGTAGGCAGGGATAGGGTGTCGATGCAGGCCACCACCACAGTTGGTAACGCAGAACGGTTAAGACCAGCTCCTGTCCTACCAGTCCTGCTTGTGCAGCCCAGTGGCATTAACAGGCCTGCTGCTGCTGATGCGCCTGCTGTCCACAGGTGTGCCCCTACGCACACGGTCAGCGTACTCAATGTCCCCTGTGTTGTTAACAGGCAGTTCCTGGGCTGGGTGGGCATGTGGACCCTGTGACGCTAACAGGGCTCCCAGTCTCCAGATCCGAATGGCGTCTAACTCGGTTCAGGCTACTATTAGTTTCATAGCCACACAGCTCTGTATCCTCCACCAAACCTTCCAGTTGCCAACCTCTCCTTTTCCAACTGGGAGCACGGTGCACACTGACTGCTGATGGGGATATATACCTTTCTCTTTCTTTTCTTATTAATTTTCGTTATATAGCGGTAACATAGTATATACCACTTTATCCAAATCTGCCAGTCCCACTGTAACAGATGGTGTTTCTTCAGCAAATGTTACTGTTGCTTAACCACCAAATCCACGGACCAAAACTTTTTTCCCCTTTCCAACACACCTGTTCCCCTTTCCACCAGCATCTGTCCTTTTTCAACTCATTTTGGTATATGACCAAAAGTGCAACTCTGCAGGGACACCGTACTCAACGCCATCTCAGCACAGCAGCCAGCCCTCGGTCCCTCAGATGTGGACAAGTAAAAGACCATTTCCTCCTATCCATGACAAAGCGTTGAGATTCACTCTGTGCAGCACTGGTGTTTAGTGGAAAAGTAGATCTAAGATTGCGTACCACATTCTGCAGATACTCCTGTATACGTGCGTCCATTTCTATGGCAGGAATTATTTCGCCAAATTTTGTCTTGTACCGGGGATCTAACAGTGTGGCAACCCAGTATTCTGGATTACTTTGAATTCGTACAATCCGAGGGTCATGTTGTAGGTAGTGCAGCAAGAAGGCGCTCATGTGTCTTGTGCATCCAGGAGGACCAAGTCCTTGGTGTGTTGGTGGCAGAGAGGTGAGAATCGTGCCTCCTTCCTCTGCCCTCTCCCCACAACCTCGCACAACCGAAATGTGAGCAAGCTCTCACTCATCTGCTGAGTCTTCCATGCCCATCGCCAGTTCGTCCTCCATTTCTTCATGGGCTCCTGCACCTTCCTCAACACTTTTTGCTGATACTATGCGCCCTTGTTAATCCCTCTCCCTCACCATGACTGCCGCATAGGTGCCGCTGACCATCTGGACCTCGTAGATCTTGTTATCCCTTCCGCATATGACTCCTCCTGTACTTCCTCCCCTTCCTCTTGTCCCAACACCTGACTCCGAATAATAATTACAGTGTGCTCCATCATGTAGATGACCAGAATTGTCACGCTGAGAATGACATTGCCAGTGCTAAACATCTTCGTCGACATTTGTAAACTGTGTAGCAGGGTGCATAGGTCCTTGATCTGACACCACTCCAGCAGCGTGATCTGCACCACCTCTGGATCAAGTTATCCCAGGCTATATGTCATAACGTATTGCAGCAGGGTTCGGCGGTGCTGCCACAAACGATGCAACATGTGCAGATTCAAATTCCTGAGTGTCGGCACATCGCATTTCAGGCGTTTAACCATCAGACCTAAAGACTTCGGTAGCGACGAAAGTTGTTGAGCTGCTGTGTGCGCACGATGGAAGTGAGCACATAGCGAGCGTGCCCGCTGCACAAGGCCATGTAGGCCAGGATGGTGTTTTAAAAATTGCTGGAGAATTAGGTTCAACACGTGAGCCATACAAGGCACGTGTGTCACATTGCCCTGACGATGGCCCGCAGCCAGGTTTGCATCATTGCCGCACACGGCTGTTAAGTCACCAATGAAGTCCGCTCCGTCAATTTGTACTCCGGTCGCCAGGTGACAACGTGTTCCTTTCATGTATAGTGCTGATGATGGGAGAGGAGTCGATGCCAGCGGCGCAGGTGGACGCAGGTTATGCTCACCCACTGGGCTGCATTACCTTGACAGATGCAGAATCTCTGGCTGAATGTAGCTGGTGGGTATCTCACAGATGAAATACCATCATTCAGCTACAACCAATGGGAAGACACCACACCCTTTTTTATGCCCATCCTGTCTGCAGACCACTGCCAGACATAGCTCTGCTTTTACCCCCAGTTCAGTTTTATGATTTTGTGTGCTTGTTACCTGACTACTTTTCCTGCTTGCTGTTTATGTACCCTGTTGGCCGATCCGCATTTCACCTCTGCTTGTTTTCTGATTAAGTCCTGGCCGTCCCATTCTGTTCCTGTTCCTCAATTAATGTTTTGACCCTGCCTGACTACTATTCTCTGGAACTGCAGCCTTCCACAGGTATTAATCACCTTGGGCCCTGTGTAATTCCTAATCCCTGTATAGGGGTTAAAGGGTTTCAGGGTTCTAGGGGTCCTGCTTGGTGAGTGGCTTCCCTCTAGCCTATCATTTACAGCCCATCTGAGTGTGTGGATCAAGGAAGGCGTTACACCGTGCTCTCTGCAGAAGGCCATGTGGGCCAGGATAGTGCTTTAAAAAGTGCTGGACAACCAGGTTCAACACGTGAACCACACAAGGCACGTGTGTCACATTGTCACAGCGAAGGGCCGCACCCATGTTTGCATCATTGTCGCACCCGGCCTTCCCTGGCTGCTGGTTGAGTGGAGACAACCATTGATGAAACTCGGTCTCCAGAGCTAACCGTCCACAACTTCTCAGCGGTGTGACTCACATTTCCCATACATTTCAAAGTAAACCTTTGACCGCCTGATGGCATTGAACTCTGCTGCCAGCATAGTAAGGAGGTGTGTGGTAGTCCTTGTGCGCAGTTACAAGGAAGGGTGGCCTGACCACACAGGGTTTGCGCCAAGGTGGAGGACCCACACGAGGTTGAAGAGGCAGAAGCAGTGTATTAACTTCTACATACAGAAGAACGATTGAAACAACTCGTGGGGACGGCAAGACTTGTACAGCAGACCCTTCTCCATCTCTCCCCACAGTAACCCATTGCCCAGTCAGCGACATGTAACGCCCCTGTCCATGCTTACTGGGCCAATTATCTGTGGTGAAATGCACCCTGTCACACAGAGTTTCTCAAGGAATCAGTGATGTTTAGTGCGACATGCTGGTGTAGCGCGTGCACGCCTTTGTTGGAGAAGGAGTGGCGCCTGGGCATCGGCTCTTGGGGCACTGCGATGGGCATAAGGTCTCGAAAATCCTCGGTTAAAAAGGTTGGAAAGGCAGCATTTTGGTAGCCAACAGTTTCCAGATGCTGAAAGTCAACCTCTAAGCCATGTCATGCCCTTCTAAAAGCATGTAAAACACAGCGAGGGGACTCCAACCACAGTCTCCCTCGTTTCCACTAACTGGGCCACACACACCCCACTTGACTGGCATCGGTTGAGCCCCCTTTTGAAAAAGAAAAAGATGCTTTGCATGAAGCACTCTCAAAAATACGCGTGCCTTTCCCGTCCCCTGGCTGACCCAGGGGAAGAAAAGTCCTCTGAGAGCCATGACTTGTTCATCTTGGTTCTTTTAGAAACACAGCGAGGGGACTCCATCCACAGTCTCTCTCGTTGCCACTAATTGGGCCACACACACCCCACTTGACTGGCATCAATTGACCCAATTTTCAAGATGAAAAAGATGCTTTGCATGAAGCACTCTCAAAAATACGCGTGCCTTTCACCTCCCCTGGCTGACCCAGGGGAAGAAAAGTCCTCTGAGAGCCATGTCCACATTGTCAGTGGACAGACACGTGTGCTTATCTGCCAGCAGACCCCCAGCAGCACTGAAGACAGGTTCCGAGAGAACGCTGGCTGCAGGACACGACAAGATCCCCAAGGCGTACGTGGCGAGCTCAGGCAATTTATCAAGATTGGAAGCCTAAAATGAGCAGGGCTCAAGTTGCACAATAATGGAATCGATGTTTCCTTGCATATACTCATATATCTGTGTGTCCTCCTCTTTTTCCTTGTCCAGCTGTTTTGTTTTCGCATGAGTATATGTCCTTGTCACTTCCCCATGTGTTTGTGTTGTGTTGTGAGTTGTTTGTTACCTTTTGGACACCTTTGAGGGTGTTTTCTAGGTGTTTTTATGTGTTTGTGATTGCCTGCCATTGTTTCCTATGCAGTTCGAGTTCGGTTCGTCGAACGTTCGACGAGCCGAACTCGAACGGGACCTCCGTTCGGCGAACCGACCTCGAGCCGAACCGGGACCGGTTCGCTCATCTCTAGTTAGGAGGTCGTTGGTAGGTGTCAAACACAGCAATGCGTCCTGCCCTGCAGGACATCGCCTTTGAAGAAAATGGTCCCAACCATTCGCTGGTAGGTGTCACACATAACTAGATCGCTGCTGCGTCACAAAAACGGTCACACAGCAACGATCTCGTTAGCAATCTCGTTGTGTGTGATGGGGCCTTAAGCTTAGTGTTTGTTTATTTAAATGTCCTTTTACTACACTACCTCTGTTCGTGTATATGTTTGTATTTCTTCAGATATCTTGATATACCATGTAAACAAGGAGAAACAACTGCGTTTTAAAAGGTATAAAAATTAAAATTTTATTATAACAAGATATTTAAAAATTACATACAAAAAGCAAATTACACATGACACGACTTTAGTAAGTATGTGAAGAGATAAAAATATACAATTATGGAAGTACGGTGGGTAGGCAAGCATAAGTGAATTGATATACACCCTTGTCCTGGCACAACCTATATCATAATAGTCCCTGGGTTAACAAATTACCAGTATTAGAACACCGGGGAAAGGTTCACACAACAGGATATATCTAAGGCACCAGTGACAGCAGCTTGCTGGTGGAAGAGGAGCTCCGCGTGGGAGCAAAGCCTAATAGAATACTACATAAGCAAGGATGGTTGACCTTAGGGAGATCAACATTCAACACCGCGGAGACACCATCACGTGTTTCTCAACGCAGTGATTCTAGAGCAATGTCCCCTGGGAAATATTCAAAACAAAAAATCCTGCGAAGACACCATCACATGTTTCTGAACACTGGCAGGAAACTAGCCAGGTCTTTCACCGGGAAGGAACAACCACGGGAAGGGCAGTCTCCAGTCAAGGAGATCACCTATGCCAAACACGGTATCCATCCACAGACAGCTGTTTCGGGGTATTTGCCCCTCATCAGTGTGGAGTAGGAAATTGGCTAGTGGGAGCAACTCCTAGTAGAAGACTACATAAGCAAGGATGGTTGACCTTAGGGAGATCAACATCCAACACCGCGGAGACACCATCACGTGTTTCTCAACGCAGTGATTCTAGAGCAATGTCCCCTGGGAAATATTCAAAACAAGAAAGCCTGCGAAGACACCATCACATGTTTCTCAACGCTGGCAGGAAACTAGCCAGGTCTTTCATCGGGTGTATTGATGCAGCAGAGAAGGTCCTGCACCACCGCCAGTTACCTGCAGTATCGCCTGCATCCAGGTGGAGAGCTGGAAAAAACCACGTGTCCAGCAGCGGGGTGCCCGTCAGACTAAGAAGTCCATAGGTAGTGAGGTAAGAGCAATGAAAGACCGCACTCCATCCGCTGTGCTGGATATCTTTATTCACATGCTTGCAGGGTAAAAGGCTGAAGGCGCACTGTGAGCTGGCTCCTTCGGGTGTATATCCAGTCACTTATGCTTGCCTACCCACCGTACTTCCATAATTATATATTTAACTCTTCACATACTTACTAAAGTCGTGTCATGTGTAATTTGCTTTTTGTATGTAATTTTTAAATACCTTGTTATAATAAAATTGTATTTTAATTTTTATACCTTAAAACTCCGTTGTTTCTCCTTGTTTACATGTTTATTGGAGTAGGTATGGGTCCAACACTTTTTTACATCTTTGTGGTTGGCCCTACACTTTGAATCAAAAATGTGCCGCAGGTCTCTTTGTCTAGTACTATCTTGTTATACCATGCCTGATGAAGAGACCTGAGATGTCTCAAAAGCTTGCTCTATAACATCATTTATTTTATTTTAGTTAGCAATTAAAGGGTATCAGAACTACAAGATCATAATTTTGTTTCTCTCACTAAGAGCAATCAGTCATTTTTCAACTGGCTAACACGGTACCAAAATTTTTTCTTTTAACTTTAACCCTATATGTCATGACCATGACAAATATAGCCTGGGACAACTTGTAAGCTTTATTAGAAGGTGTGTGGCACTGCCAGAATTAAATAGGAGGCCTTTTAAGGTTAAGTAATGTAGTACCGTAGTAACAGCTTTGAACAGTGCAAACCTGATGACAGTTCACCTTTAAAGTTGTTTTCCTTTGCAATTAAATATCCATTTACGGACAGTAAGGTATGGTTAATTGTATTAACGTTAACTACTCTACCCAGCAATGTAATCTGTTTGATGACTCTAAAGATCCTAATAGGTTTCCTATATGAGTTTGTAATGTCTGATTTGACATACTGTAGAAAGTGATTTAAAAACTTTAACATTTGTGTCCTATTGTGCATTTTATGTGAATTATATTACTGTCCAATTATGCACAGTACACAAATGCAATTCAGAACCAAAAATATACAGGTATGTGAACTAATGCCATAGATCTAGAGTGCTATTGGCCTCTAGGTCGTGATAATTTACACTGGCTTCTCTCTTGGGTGTACAGCTCTTACTGACATCTGGCACACAAGCAACAGTTCGCCATATTGCTCGTTAATGAATTGGTATGAATAGGTATTCGTTACAGGGTCAAAGGCATTTTCATTCTCTTACTAGGCAAGGTTATTATATATTTTCATTCATTTTAGTAAATTCACATGTGAACCTGATACGTAGGTGAGACGGCTGTAACATTTTACGTCAGATATGTTTTATTTAACTTAAGTGTGAAGCATCTTTAACACCTTTTCAGTTAAGTTAACTATATGTTTAGAAAGTGCAGCTTATAAAAAGAACTGCTAATTCGCAGGCATGAATAGAATTGTCAATTCTCACAACTGGATATATTTGGCAGAATGTATTCATCATAAGAATTTCAAGATACAATGGATTTGTCGAAGACTATAGTCATCCACTTGCCTGTAATAATTACAGATTTTTCCACCCTTACTTTTTCACAAATTTCAATAGTGATTCTAAGTTTTCACAATATAAGTTTAATAGACTGTGATAATACACTATATAATATGCTAGCAAAACTCTCAATAGCCTGCAACAAGATAATAGATATGTATTAAAAAATATTTCCATAGTGAGTATGACAAATTAATGTTGTTTTTTGTTTAATTTCTTACAAAGCTCTCTTTCTCCACGTACCTGAGAATATGTTGAAGCAAGAGAAAAGATATGAAGGAACACGTATGTATAATAATAATAATAATAATAATAATCTTAATAATAAATGTTTATTTCTATAGCGCCAACATATTCCTCAACGCTTTACACTTCAGGGGTTCATGTACAAACAAATAACAGTTACAGAAAATACAATAATTAGAGCAAAAAAAGACAATCCTGCTCGTAAGAGCTTACAATCTACAATGAGGTCAGGAGGTGGGGACAGGATACAAGTGCTTATTTACAATGACAATCCAGCCATCTCAAGGAAATGGGGGATAGATAAAGGCTGCCTTCACCAATCAGCCAAAACTTTGAGATGCATTTTGGTGTGGTGGAGTAAAAGGACTGCTGCTCAGTCTCTGCCTAAAGCTCACAACATTTGGTCATGTTCTATGGCCACTTGCTGTTAGTTCAGATGTAGCAGAGCTGGAATCATTGTGGGACCTCATAGTGTGGATTACGTCGGACGTAGGTATTTTTGGAGTTAAATTGGTGAAAGACTGAGTTTTTTTTTTAAATAAAGCATTTTTTCTGTGTGTTTGTGTTTATTTCCTATTACTTATAGGATTAGTGGTGGTGGGGTCTCATAGACCTCTACCCATCACTAATCCAGGGCTTAGTGGCAGCTGTGAGATGTTTTTAACTCCGATTATCACCGCATCAGGGCAATCGGGAAGAGTTGGATAAAGTCCAGGATTGTCACATCTAATGTATACGGCAATACTGGGCGGCTGCAGGCTGTTATTTTTAGGCTGGGGAGCCCAATAAGTATGGGTTTCCCCAGCCTGAGAATATCAGCTCCCAGCTGTGGGGCTTTATTTTGACTTGGTATCAACATTAGGGGGTAGGACCGCATGCCGGTTTTTAAAAACTATTGATTTACATAATTAGAAAAAAAAAGAAGCTCAGCATGCAGTTCCTCTTATTACAGTGCACGGCTGGGGGCTGCAGCCTGTAGGCAAGGCTTTATCTGTGCTGGTATCAACAAATGGGGGACCCAACACCAATTGTTTTATTTATTTATCACCAGTATAAGGAAACAGATCGCAGGCACAGATGCTGTATGCGGACAATCGCAGATGCTGTCTCAGAGGATGGGGGTGTGCTCCACCAGCAGGCAATCAGAGACGCCGGAGGAAGGGGAAAGCAGTGAATATGGATGAGGGATAAATGTCGGCCCTGGAAGTGTGCTGCAGCCACGGGGAGACTCAGTAAGTATGTACTGCTTTAACCCTTTTTTATTTTCTTTCTTTCTTTACATCCCCTCCTACACCATTTTATAACACATCACTTTTGCCTCCCATTGAATTTAATAGTTTTGGCTAGGTTCAATGATTTGATTGGCAAGGATATCCGATCCAATCGGTGATCACAAGCAGGCTCAGCGATCCTGAACTGATCCGATCCTTGGCAGGATCACTCATCTTTAATCAGAGGCTCTGCAAACGCAACATTGCATCCGCCATCTATTTCAGCCAATTTTGAAATACAAAAGGTCAAATGGTTCCCTTCTGAGCTCTGCCGTGCACTCAAACAGTAGTTTTCCACCACATATGGAGTATTGTTGTACCCAGAAGAAATTGCACAACATATAGGGTCAATTTTCTCTTTTTGCTCTTGTGAAAACTCAAAATTTAGTGCTAAAGCATAATTTTTGTGGGAAATATATTTATTTTTTTTCTTCTGCCTTGCTTTAATCCCTGTGAAGCACTTAAAAAATTAAGAAACTTCTTGAACGTGGTTTCAAGGACTTTTAGTGATGTTGTCCCTAAAAGAAAAATAAAATCGTTTTTATAAATTTTCTTGGAAAAATAAAAAATTACTGATACATTTTTAAGTCTTATAACTTCATAACAAAAAATAATGTTTAAAAAATGATGCTTATGAAAAGATATAAAGTAGACATGTGGTAAATGTTAAATAAAACCCAAGATAAAAATAATATGGACATATACCCTGCTGTAAATAAGTAAAACAATAGTGCATATAAATAAACATAGGGTACTTTTTAAACATTATTTTCATCTAAAAAGCATAAATCCATCCCACCACGATAAGGTGTAACCCAATCGGGACGGTACTTAACACTGTCTAGTATTAAAACCTTACCATGTGTCAAAACAGACCCCAATCTGAATAAGGGCAGAGAATGACTTAGTCCCAGTTATGGACACACAACCATGGGAAGTAATGGATGAAATGCCCAGCACAGTGTAAAGGGGGCCACATCCTATTTGTACTTCGTACAAGAGACTAAAGAAAAAAAAAAAAAAAAAAGAGTTTCTATATGTGCAATTTGTAAGTGCAGGGTATATGTCCATTTTATTTTTATTTTGAGATACATGCAACTTGTAAGTGCAAGGTAGGTGTCCATATTATTTTTATCTTGGGATCTTGCTTTATCTTATGGCCAGTGTGAACATACGCTTATAAGTTGCATGTATAGCAACTTATGCTCCAGCTCATTTTTTTGTTTTTTCTTATGTGGTAAATTTTATTATTAACTATTTTAGGTGGTATAACTATCTGGTTAAAAAGTAAAACTTTTAAAATTGTGAAATTTACAAATTTTCTGACAAATTTTTGATATTTTCATAAATAAATACAAAATCAGGATTTTGGAGATGGGAATAACACATTAATTCCGTGGATTACAGCTTGTTGCATAGTTTACCTGCCACTTCTGCTGTCTATTAGGAAAGGCTGGTGCTCTAGTCAAGGAGAGCACAGGTGAAAGCTGTCTGATATATCGCTTCCAAGTCCTGCTCTGAACCTAGGTGGATCACTTCAGTGCTCCCCCGTTTCTAGCAAGCAGAAAGCAGAGAAGCAGTGTGCGCGTGAAGATGGTGATCTTGGATCAATCCCTTTGAAACTGTAGTTTCTGCAGCGATCAGCAGATAGCAAATGGAGAGCTCCCAGCACGCTCAGCAAAACCAGTTGTTGAAATAGTCAGAGGGTGCCCAGAAGTCTGCCCCCCAGAAACACTCAATTAAGGCCCTGTGCGCACTAGAAAAAGGATTTTTCTCAAAAAATTTCATGACAGTCTAAAAAACTAGTGCACTTGTGTTAAAAAAAAACGTACCAATAACGCACCGAAAAACGCATGCGTTTTTTATGCCTTTTTTCCACAGGATGGTCCCTGCGGTTTTTTTTATAATTATCTATCGCAAACAACGCAGGTACCTGCAGAAAAGAAGTGACATGCTCCTTTTTCTCAAGAAATTCTGCAGAAATTCTTGAGTTCTTGAGAAAAAAAAAATGCAGTTTGCGCACAGCTATTTTTTTTTCCATAGGTTTTGCTGGGGAATGTCTGCAGAAAGGTTACAAACATTTTCTCAACAAATTTCTGCAGCAAAAACGCAGGTAAAAATGCAGTGTGCGCACAGGGCCTAAGACCCGTTTCACACATCAGGCATTTCGCCGAATTGCCGGATCCGGCACACTTCAGTACAGTGCAATACAGTACAATGGCATAGCGGCAAGCTCCGATCACATGCTGTCATGTGACCGAAGCATGTGATCGGAGCTTGCGGCGATGCCATTGTATAGTATTACACTGCACTGGAGTGTGACGGATCTAGCAATCCGGCAAAATGCCGGATGTGTGAAATGCACCTAAAGAGAATATATCAGCAGGTTTTTGATATTTAATCTGAAAGCAGCATAATGTAGAGCCAGAGAGCCACGTTCCATGAACATGTCACTTGCTCAGCTGCTTGCTGTAGTTTCAATACAGTGTTTTATCAGCAGGAGATTATAACTTCCGGACTAGGTGCAACATGCCAGAAAATCCAGCTAATACGTGTAACCCTGCCCCCACCACTGCTTAGCAGCTTGCTGACAATGTACAGTGTACACAAGAAGTCGCCAATGAGGGTACGCATTTCAGCATTCTGACTGTAAGGTATTCTATAAAAACTGCATCAACAGCCCAGTAAGGCTACTTTCACACATCAGTTTTTTTCCCCATCAGACACAATCCAGAAAAAACGGATCCCCATTGATATGTATTAGCGCCGGATTGTGCCTGATGGCCTTGCGTTGCATCCGGCTTTTGCCAGATCCGTAATTGGCTAATGCGGCGGCCGCATGGAACGTCTCTTGTAACGTTTTTTGACTCTGACAAAAAAACGCATCGCGCTGGATCCGGCACGATACGGCGTGATTTACAATGGAAGCCTATGGACACCGGATCCAGCGTAATGCGGCAAAAAATGGATGTGGCCGCCAAATTCATTTTTTTAAACGGAGCATGCTCCAATTTATTGAAAAAAAAAAAAACGGATCTAGAAAAAAAACGATAAAACGGATGCAAAAACGGATGCGCCGGATCCGGTTTTTGACAGCGCAGCAGTTTTTGCATATTCTGCGCCGGATTTGTTGCATCAGGCACACGCCGGATTGTACCTAATGCCAAAACACTGATGTGTGAAAGTAGCCTAAGTGACACATCACTGGAATCAGGCTCTCTGCCCCTACATTATGCTGCTCTCAGATTCCATTAAAAAAAACCTGCTTACAGTTTCCCTTTAATCAAGGCCCAATTATATTTTACTTGAATTGTTTCCCTACATGCGAACCACCAGAATTATTTACCAACATCAAATTAACCATGAGCCTAAAGGCCGCTTTACACGCAACAACATCGCTAACGAGATGTCGTTGGGGTCACGGAATTCGTGACGCACATCCGACCTCACTAGCAACGTCGTTGCGTGTGAAACGCACGAACAACCGTTAGCGATCAAAATTACTCACCTTATCGTTGATCGTTGACGCGTTGTTCCTTTCCCGATTATCGTTGCTGTTGTAGGACGCAGGTTGTTCGTCGTTCCTGCGGCAGCACACATCGCTATGTGTGACACCGCAAGAACGAGGAACAACATTGTACCTGCGGCTGCCTGCAATGAGGAAGGAAGGAGGTGGGCGGGATATTCCGCCCGCTCATCTCCGCCCCTCTGATTCTATTGGACGGCTGCCTTGTGACGTCACTGTGACGCCGCACGAACCACCCCCCTAGAAAGAAGGCGGTTCGCCGGCCACAGCAACGTCGCAGGGAAGGTAAATCCATGTGACGGCTGTAAGCGATGTTGTGCGCCACGGGCAGCGATTTGCACGTGACGCACAAACAACAGGGAGGGTAAGCTCGCTAGCGATATCGATACCGATATATCGCAGCGTGTAAAGTGGCCTTTAGTGTTTTTCACCACAAGAGGGTGCTTTATTTTAAATGTATAGTTTTCACATTTCAAAGCCTTACACACCCCCAAAAATACAGTGAAACCTCGGTTAACGAGTAACCCAGTTAGCGAGTATTCCGCTTAACGAGCAAAGCTTGCTGTAAATTTGTAACTCACTTTACGAGCAAGCTTTGCCGTACTGTTAAGGTGAACTCCTAATCAGAGATCACTTGTTGCCTACTGCCTGGCCTAATTGGTGTGGATTGAGTGCATGCTTGAAAAATGAGATCAGACACACAGTCGGATATTCATCTTTCCTCAACAAAAGTCGGCCCGGACTGTCTAATTTATTCAAGGGCATGCCTTTATATAACCTAGGAAAGGGGCATGGTCGGCTCTACAGTGAGCATACTTGGATGTGTCCATTGGTCAGTGGGTTGAACAATGTGTTAGTCCATGAGCTGATTGGTGGGCATCATCGTAGGCGGGTCTATGACGTAATTGGCTGGATCCATGGTGACATGATGGGAGGGACGTCATCTGGTGAATCCATGCTGATGGTAGGGTCTGTGATGTCATCGGGAGCCATCTTTGGGTTTTTCTAAAGACTGACTGGCTTATGTATAGAGAATTGATTTAATTGAGCACACTTCTCACAACGCTCTATGTCCAGAGGTTAATTAAGTATTTCATCTTATGGCTCTCCTCAACAGTCCCCCCTAAATACTTTATTAACCTTCTGACCCTACCGTGGTTCTCGAACACATCATCTTTAACTGCAACTTTGTTTTGCTATCCGCTATATAAGAAATGCTAAGCCTTTGCCCCCACTGGTACAGACTGTTGATCAGAAAGTTGATGGCATCCCGCACACACAGTTCACAGAGGCATAGGTAATGTCCCAGTCCTTAGAACAGGCTATTTAATGCTGAAGAGCTCACCCAGATTTTGAGATTAATCGATTAGAACGATTAAGGCAATTGCAAGAATAAGCTTCTTACCGTTATGCTGCAGCTTTTAGCATTACTGTTTCTTAAAGACTGATTCTCAGGCAACATCTGAGTGCTATCCGCGTCTTTGAGACTTTTCTACCTGAATACACCTGATTGTATCACAACTCTAAAGGATCTCTTCTTGTATCGGGTCCATAATCTATCACCAGGAGGCCTTTAACAAGATTTCCCTTACACATGGGTCCGATTACCTCCAGTAACACAGAGTAGCACTTTTATGGCTTCAAATACCAACAAATAAAACAATACCAGTTACCTACAAGTGTATGTTATCCTTAAAAAGTCACTTAAACCCTTAAACTAATTGGTTGGTTCAGGTCAGATGATATTTTTCCTACCATGAGTCCTTATTTGTGTAATGTTCCTGTACCCATTGTTCCCTTATCATGGTTATTTCCCATGTATCATCCCCAATCAAAAATTCTCCATAAGGTTCTATGTGAGATAATCCAGCACTATGTGTGTTGTGACCCTCATTCTGTCGGTACAATGAACTCTTTACAGCTGCTGTTGTCTCCAGATGGCTTTTCCCTCAAGCTTCATGGAAGTTGCGGAAAAGCTGGATTAGCCCATCTGATTCTGACTCATGGCTCATTCTGACTTGTCTTTTTAAGATCACCCAATCTCTTGGCTTGAGACCACGTGCTCCTGACACTGATTTAGGATCTGGAATTGGAGGATACACATGTTTAACACACTATATAGGCAGTTGTATTAGGCTCGTACATCACTGGTCAGGATATCACACTGTATCTGAAGTATCTATGAGAAATATAATCACGTTCTAGGTGCTAAACCAAAATTATCTTATATAAAGATCTAATTATTAAGAAAAAGGAAAATTTTGTTACATGATTTGCCAGCGTCCACCATTATCTTGTGGATAGTTACATTTGTATGTTATATTCATTAAAATTCCAAACAACATACACCCTTGGGAGTTACTATAGACACAAATAGTCCAATAAAGTAGGGGGCAGGGATTGGGGCAATAGCACTAAACTCTCCTTACTTCGCAGCGGAGGTTGGTACCCTATAAAGTGAATTGGCACCCCCACTCACCAACGGCTCACCCTCCCTATCCCTATACTTCTAAGCTAATACGTGCTGCTAATGTCAGTGAGGGAGTATAGAAACCGTGAGATACAGGGGATAAAGAGGCGTCAATATGCAATTATACATATCCAAATCATTCCCAAAGATTAAATACTCAAACTCTGTATTTTAATTAGCTGTTTGGTAGCTTAAGCCAATATGATATAGCAAATTCAAAGACCAAACCCTAAAACAAATTGAATATCTCACATGTATAACATGTACCCACTGTATAAATATAGTCACGAGGAAATCTTGTCCAATACAGACCCTCCACTGTCCAATTGACACTCAGGCTAATAAAAATAAACGCATATTTGTTAACACACTAAACACTTAGCTTGAAAGAAGCCCAACGCGTAGACAGGGGTTCATCAGGGGCATCCCCAGGTGAGGATCGTTAGTGTAGCTAGTTTCCTAGCCTGTCCAAAATAGCTCCTAATCCCAGATATTGTAAGATCTCTATAATGACCTCTGCTATAGATTATGCACTTTTACTACTTTTAGGAACTCCATTTTTACATACCACCAGCATCATGAGTTTTTCAGCAGTAACATTTTCCATACTGGATATGTTTCAGAGCAGGCCTGAAAAGAAATTCACACAACATACACAAAACGCATATAAACCCATGGTAGATGTATGTGACTAATCTGCAATCACCGAAGCAGTAGAGCGGATGAGGGGGGTGTTTCTACGAGGTCTTAACAGTTTTTCTACCTTAATAGGCACACATTTTACAAGACAGGGGGAGTCTGGCCACCTGGGTACTGAAGCAGTGGTGCTGCCCATATCCTGTCCACCACACTTATAATGGTCTTCGTCACGTGCGTTCATAGTTACCTGTGCCATTATTGAGTAGAGCACTCATGGCAGAGAAAGCTTATCGCCCTTTATCCACAGACCTTCCTCAGTCAGCTTGCTCCCTGCGTCTCACACTTCGTTCCTTGCTGAATCGCTTGTTTCTGTAGGGATTTAAGAATACGAGGAGTGACAGGTGCCACCAAGGTATGGTACTGGTCTACATTGGTAAAGGACTCTCAACTCTAGGCCTGTTCACTGCTTCTTTGTTGTCTGCACCTGTGTGAGCATCTCCTCTGGCTCCATCAGTCACCGACTCCTTTGATAACAGGAGAGCCTCCACCTGGGCTCATACCCACTCTACTTTATAGGTTTATCACGTCACACTAGAAAAGATCTGCTGCCTATATCCATATTTGACTATCTTACCCCTTTCCGCTCTACGAACTACAATGATTGCAAATCTTCATCTCGTTCTCTTATTCCGATGGGAAAGGAGTGAGTGGTGGTGAGTGGATTTTTATTACCTTCTGTTGCGTAACCTCAGCATATCCAGTGTAGAATCAACCAGAATCTTGGTATCTGGATCAATCTACGGAAAAACTCAAAATCTGCATTAGCAATGGACTCATCTGAGACATTTAAAAGAAGAGGTGTGACTCTTTTCATATCATCTTTCCCCCCCTTTTTGAATCTATTATCCAAAGCATAATTAGATTCAAAATGTGTGTGACACTGGAGCTCTACATTTGAGGCATAAAAGTCACATTGTGTAGATTGTACCTAACTGGGAACACCATAAATATCGTGTTATGTGTAACCTTATAATGGAAAACTATTTTAATGACTTTTCAACCTTCACTTGAACCACAGAAATCTGCATTACAATCTTTCCTTATAAAAAGAAAGCAGATTATTCAAGACATTAAATATCATGAAAACAGAATGCCATAAATCATCCACATACCTTGTACTAAACTATTAACCCCTTAACGACCGCGGGCAGTAAAATTACGTCCTAGCGGTCATAACGTTACTGCCCGCGGTCTCCTGGCAGCAGCATGCTGTGATCGGCGCACATCTCAGCTGATTTTCACAGATGAGATATGTGTGCCTGCTAGGCATGAGCAGAATAGTTATCTGCTCGTGCCATTTAACCCCTGAAATGGGGCTGTCAATATGTGACAGCGCCATTATAAACGCGATCGCGGTAAAGTTTTACTTACCGCCCGATACCGGAAGTCACGTGACATGATCATGTGACTTCCGATGGTTGTCATGGTAGCACAGGGTCATGTGATGACTCCTGTGCTAGACGTGAACTACTTTCACTTTCCACGGAGGCCAGGGAAGCAGGAAGTGCACGTATCTGCTGTTTACAGCTGTGCAGCTGTGATCAGCAGCGAGTGCAGAGCGATCGGATTGCTGATCGCAATAGCCCCCTAGGGGAACTAGTAAAATAAAAAAAAAGTAAAAAAAAAGTTTTAAAAAATTAAAAAAAAACAAAAAAACCTAAAAATTCAAATCGCCTCTTTTGCCCCATTGAAAATTAAAGGGTTAAAAAATAAAAAATACACACACATTTGGTATCGCCACGTTCAGAAACGCCCGATCTATCAAAATATAAAATCAATTAATCTGATCAGTAAACGGCGTAGCGGCAAAAAAATTCCAAACGCCAAAATGACTTTTTTTTGTCGCCACAACTTTTGCGCAAAATGCAATAACAGGCGATCAAAATGTAGCATCTGCGCAAAAATGGTACCGTTAAAAATGTCAGCTCGAGTCGCAAAAAATAAGCCATCACTGAGCCATAGATCCCGAAAAATGAGAACACTACGGGTCACGGAATATGGCATAAAACGTGCGCCACTTTTTTCAGACAAACTTCCGAATTTTTTTTAACCCCTTATATAAAAGTAAACCTATACATGTTTGGTGTCTACGAACTCGCACTGACCTGAGGCATCACACCCACACATCAGTTTTACCATACAGTGAATAAAATATCTCAAAAACAATAGTGCTATCGCACTTTTTTTGCAATTTTTCTGCATTTGGATTTTTTTTGCCATTTTCCAGTGCACTATATGGTAAAACCTATGGTTTCATTGAAAAGTACAGCTCGTTCCGCAAAAAATGAGCCCTCACATGACCATATTGACTGAAAAAAAGTTACGTCTCAGAAAAAGAATGGCGAAAAAAAAAACGGAAAGCGAAAAATCGGCCGGTCGTGAAGGGGTTAAACTTATTAATAAGATTATTAATAAAGATTATTATTATTATCACTAACGCAACACAACCTTTGGATATAGCGACGTCCATATTAGTGAAATTGAGGACATTATCAGCAAATTTTCCGCATCTCTGTGATAATTCTGTCCATGAATACTATTACTTTTTTATAAATAAATATTTTTTTCTAAAACATGCAACTCTCAGGATTTATTCGCCACATTCATAATTGGAATATGTATTATTTATCATGACATCTACCGCAAAGGTACGTTATTGAAGAATTTTTATCTTAATGCTTTCTTATTCTATCATTTTCAATATTGTAATGGACTTTAACATATTGATCCCTAAGGATCACACTGCAAATACTCATTTCATGCAATTGCCTACTTCACCTCAAACCAACATGCACACTGGACCTATCTTCCACAGCCACCTCCAGCACAACTACCCAATCATTCAATATTTTAAACTTTTACTAATACTTCATGTGTTATTCAGTGGCTGCAGTTTTGTCAGTTTCACTGAGGCCTATAGAAAAATGGCCCCACAGCACGTGATTTCCATCTCTTTGTTGGGATTGTAGCATCATGCGGGGGGAGGGGAGCATCATGCCTTTGTCTCAACCATGCCTCGGAACCATGTGCTTTGTCCACCATTTTGGCATGTGGCAGGGAAAAAGGAAAAACTGACCTCACATCTGCTCCAACTCTCTCGCTCCAATATTCTGTAGTCTGTACTTATATTATATATATATATACACACACACACACACACACACACACACACACACTGTCTAATTATAGATAAAAACACTTATTTTTCTGTCTAAGTATATAGTAGTCCACCCAGTCTATTGTACAAACATTTACAGAGCACATGATCTTCTTCACACATCCCCTGACTCACTTTTTTTTTTGTCTCTGGCTACCATCTTGGGTGTGAATACAAACACTTACTCTGTCTTAAAATGGCTGCCACCAGAAATACCACATGGTTTATCTCACACATTCCCCCACTAACTTCTTTTCTTTGTCTCAAACAGGCATGCTCCGTCCACCATTTTGAAATCTGACTTAAAATGGCTGCCACCAGGAATAGCACATGGTTTATCACAGTATTGCAGCCTAGAGTCCCCACATCCCAACAAAGTCCACTCTCATCCGGATTTTTCCGACCACAACTAGACACAACTTCAATTTCTCCATCTTTCTCCCAAGATAAACAACACCAAACAAGCAATCTTCCTTTATGCAGACCAAGATAAAAAAAACACCAACAAACAAAAAGACAGGGGAGATGACTCAACTGAACACTTGGTAAAGTTTTGTTAAGTCTTCAGCAGGCGCTTCGTCACGGTGTCCCTGCCCAGTTCCTACATGGTCCGTAATTCACAAAGACACCAATGGTGTCACCCCTGGCTACAAGGTGCCCGTACCAGCCGATTCACGTCCAGCACTCTTTCTAGACCCCAAGACACCTCATACCAATTATATCACTCAAGTTTGCGCTAAGCCCCAATGGTATCCGTACCAGCCATTTCACGTCCAGTAGTAGGCCCCAAGACTACCACGTACCAGCCACACCCCGCAACTTAAACGCTATGCACCAATGGTATCCGTACCAGCCATTCCATGCTACACTGCGCTAGGCCCCAAGATTACCACGTACCAGCAGTCCCACGTATTTCCTCACAGAGCCATAAACTGTACCACAGGCGACAACCGTATACTATACCATAGACAATATCCTTTACGTTTCCAGATGACGCTCACAAAACCAGTTGCTCTCCTAACTACCAGTCAATCTCCCCTCAAGACAAACACACAACAGGCAGGAGGCAACTGAACATGTGACGGTTCTTCCAAGATTAATATGGCCAATAGCCGTGAGACCCGGTCTGCTGTCAACAGATACCCCAAAAAACCAGACATGGTCAGGCAATCAGTGACACCCCCCACCCTGATGCCATGGGAAGACTACAGATTATGAAAAATCAGCAGACTTACCGTGCTCTCGTTAGGAGGTGACCAAATTCCTGGGGTGTCCAGTACATCATGCCATTGCAGTTGCCGGTTCATCAGGATTTCGGGTGTCGTCTATTAGCCCCACATTGGGCACCATTTGTTAAGGTGAACTCCTAATCAGAGATCACTTGTTGCTTACTGCCTGGCCTAATTGGTGTGGATCAAGTGCATGCTTGAAAAATGAGATCAGACACACAGTCGGCTATTCATCTTTCCTCGACAAAAGTCGTCCCAGACTCTGTCTGATTTATTCAAGGGCATGCCTTTATATAACCTAGGAAAGGGGCATGGTCGGCTCTACAGTGAGCATACTTGGATGTGTCCATTGGTCAGTGGGTTGAACAATGTGTTAGTCCATGAGCTGATTGGTGGGCGTCATCGAAGGCGGGTCTATGAAGTCATTGGATGGATCCATGGTGATGGTGATGAGAGGGACATCATCTGGTGAATCCATGCTAATGGAAGGGTCTGTGATGTCATCGGGAGCCATCTTGGGTTCCTCTGAAGACTGACTGGCTTATGTACAGAGAATGGATTTAATTGAGCACACTTCTCACAATGCTCTATGTCCAGAGGTTAATTAAGTATTTCATCTTATGGCTCTCCTCAACAGTACAAGCAAAATACTCACCGCACACACTTCCGGTTCCGTACATCCACCGTGCTCTGACCCGCTCTTACAGTCCGCACAAACACATATTATGCTCACCTTACCTTCTGTTCCATTGCCGGCATCATGGTTCTTGTAGTTCGCCGCTACAGGATGTGTATCGGTAACCATCACGACGAGGGAGGAGCGTCCGCTGTCAGCCGCTACTCAAAAGGCAAGCGTGCTGACCAATCAGAAGTACGCGGCTCCTGCCTTTGACGTCAGCGCTCTGTCGCAATGGTTACCAGATACACATCCTGTACTGGCGAAATGCAAGATCCAGGAGGCCGGCGATGGAACGGAAGGGAAGGGGAGCATAATATGTATGTGTGTGTGTGTTTGTGTGTGTTTGTGAATGTGTGAAATGGCACAAAAGGGAACCAGGATGGGACATTTAACAAGTTGTGGAACGAATTGTCTGCATTGCAATGATTTCCAATGGGAAATTTTGCTTTGCTAGACGAGTAACTTGGTTAACAAGCACACTCCCAGAATGGATTGTTCTCGTTAACCAACTGTATACAAGACTATTCATGACAATGTTTTCCATGTATACCATGTCAAATAAATACATCTGTTTACTATGAAAAATTATACATGTAGACTGTAGTATAGGTTTCTGATTTGCATCTGGATACACAGTATATTTTTACAATATGGAAGTCAAAGGCTGAAGATAAATAAAATAAAATAATCATCTGTGTATCTTATTTGCAAATATTTTTGGATGGCTATGCTATATATGTTTACAGTTCGCACATACAGTTGCATTTCCATGTCCTATGGAAACACAACAAAACAACACATATGCCTGCATAAGGACACAATGTGGAAGCATTGGTGTATAACGCCTCCTTTGCTTATAATAATAAGCAGGTAGGTTTCCACCAGGATCTAGGTAGTTTTACTGTCAAGCCTAATGGGTGGATAATTACCATATTAAATAATGACCTCACTCCTAATTAAGTAGAATATAGGCATGTTTTGTATGTGCTGGGTGAAAATCTATTTAAAGGTAACCAATTACCAGGATTGGATAGGATAGGAACCTAAAGCCAGTGCTATAGTGGCACAATCAGGCTGATTCTATATATACCTATAGTGGTCAGCTCTGATGTATAGGTTTTGAAATCCAAGAAAGTAAAGTTTATAAAATCATCAGCTTCTTGAGTGACAGCAGCTGAGGATCAGATAATATCTGGGAGGTATTCATAGTTATCAGAGGTGTATCTAGGCTTTCCGGCACCCGGGGCAAAAATTCAATTTGGCGCCAGCCCATGTAACCAATTATTTATATGTGATTTGCACACTTAGTCACGTGATGACGAGCTGCTGTTAATAATTCTCTGAATGTTCATAGAGAAAAGTAGGAAGAAAAGATAATTGTCTCATGCAAGTATGAAAATCCCATATGAGTGGAGAGGCCATGTTGTATCTGCTTGAACCAGAAGCAGAGCTGAATCCAGACAGAGTATATTACATGCTGTTAGGATTAGGCTACACTGTTTAATTTTATCAGTAAAGGGCTTCTCCAGGTTTGAGATAAAAATCTACAGTCACTGTGTGTCACTCTATGTGACTGTAGACTTCTGAATTCTCACATTGCACACTGTCAGGATTCTCTGGTGCCGGCGGTGAGTGGGAGGTCACGAAACTGCAAGTATGTGAATTACATACATGTGGTCATGTGCCGACTACACATGTATGGCCTCGCCGAATAAAAATGAATTGAGTAAGGCTGGACACATCTAGTCAGAATGTGGCCAGAAATACAGTTAGGTCCAGAAATATTTGGACAGTGACACAAGTTTTGTTATTTTAGCTGTTTACAAAAACATGTTCAGAAATACAATTATATATATAATATGGGCTGAAAGTGCACACTCCCAGCTGCAATATGAGAGTTTTCACATCCAAATCGGAGAAAGGGTTTAGGAATCATAGCTCTGTAATGCATAGCCTCCTCTTTTTCAAGGGACCAAAAGTAATTGGACAAGGGACTCTAAGGGCTGCAATTAACTCTGAAGGCGTCTCCCTCGTTAACCTGTAATCAATGAAGCAGTTAAAAGGTCTGGGGTTGATTACAGGTGTGTGGTTTTGCATTTGGAAGCTGTTGCTGTGACCAGACAACATGCGGTCTAAGGAACTCTCAGTTGAGGTGAAGCAGAACATCCTGAGGCTGAAAAAAAAGAAAAAATCCATCAGAGAGATAGCAGACATGCTTGGAGTAGCAAAATAAACAGTCGGGTACATTCTGAGAAAAAAGGAATTGACTGGTGAGCTTGGGAACTCAAAAAGGCCTGGGCGTCCACGGATGACAACAGTGGTGGATGATCGCCGCATACTTTCTTTGGTGAAGAAGAACCCGTTCACAACATCAACTGAAGTCCAGAACACTCTCAGTGAAGTAGGTGTATCTGTCTCTAAGTCAACAGTAAAGAGAAGATTCCATGAAAGTAAATACAAAGGATTCACATCTAGATGCAAACCATTCATCAATTCCAAAAATAGACAGGCCAGAGTTAAATTTGCTGAAAAACACCTCATGAAGCCAGCTCAGTTCTGGAAAAGTATTCTATGGACAGATGAGACAAAGATCAACCTGTACCAGAATGATGGGAAGAAAAAAGTTTGGAGAAGAAAGGGAACGGCACATGATCCAAGGCACACCACATCCTCTGTAAAACATGGTGGAGGCAACGTGATGGCATGGGCATGCATGGCTTTCAATGGCACTGGGTCACTTGTGTTTATTGATGACATAACAGCAGACAAGAGTAGCCGGATGAATTCTGAAGTGTACCGGGATATACTTTCAGCCCAGATTCAGCCAAATGCCGCAAAGTTGATCGGACGGCGCTTCATAGTACAGATGGACAATGACCCCAAGCATACAGCCAAAGCTACCCAGGAGTTCATGAGTGCAAAAAAGTGGAACATTCTGCAATGGCCAAGTCAATCACCAGATCTTAACCCAATTGAGCATGCATTTCACTTGCTCAAATCCAGACTTAAGACGGAAAGACCCACAAACAAGCAAGACCTGAAGGCTGCGGCTGTAAAGGCCTGGCAAAGCATTAAGAAGGAGGAAACCCAGCGTTTGGTGATGTCCATGGGTTCCAGACTTAAGGCAGTGATTGCCTCCAAAGGATTCGCAACAAAATATTGAAAATAAAAAATTTTTTTTGGGTTTGGTTTATTTGTCCAATTACTTTTGACCTCCTAAAATGTGGAGTGTTTGTAAAGAAATGTGTACAATTCCTACAATTTCTATCAGATATTTTTGTTCAAACCTTCAAATTAAACGTTACAATGTGCACTTGAATTCTGTTGTAGAGGTTTCATTTCAAATCCAATGTGGTGGCATGCAGAGCCTAACTCGCGAAAATTGTGTCACTGTCCAAATATTTCTGGACCTAACTGTACCCTCCCCCTCTGTTCGAACCCGTAGGGGAGAACACTTGCCAACGACCTGGGGCCGCGAGACAGGGTATCCCCGCCGCCATGCCCCACCAGTCGAGAGGGCCGTCCAAGATGCCCAAGAGTATAAGTCCCTGAGACATCGCCCGACACTGTCACCAAACCCTGTCGTGTCAACCTAGGGTTAAAGGACGTCCCCTTTCCGGACCGTTCTCTCCCTGACCCCCTCCCAGGGTTACCGTAGTAGAGAAACACGTCCTCAGTCAAACCTACAGTCTTGTCCGAACCTAGGCTTACTCGTGTACCCCCAGGGCTACTGTCGGGAACTCTAAGTTCATAGCGGCCACTATCTACAGTACATCATAGGTTACTTCTCTGTCGGCGATTCCTTTTATCGCGTGTCTTAACTACTGGACCGACATGCCATCTTCCACTTCTTTCCCCTGAACAACGGGGAGAAGACGGCTGCTGTCCCCCACACAGTTGGCGAAGCTGCTCCTCAATTTTCAGGTTTTCTAGCCTCAACCGCTCCATGTCACGTACATGGTGTACCCTATATCCAAGAAGGCTTCGAATGTTTCCAAGACTCTCTACAGTCCCGACACAGACGAACGGAACCATACCAGCTTCCCTGGGTATCTTGCTCTCGTTAGCAGCAGGGATTCTTAATCTCACTAATCCCGACTTATTCACTATGTCTTGCATGACTCGTCCAGTTTTTCCAATGACTCTCCCCACCAGAGCCCAGGGTACTTGGACGATATCTTCCGTCAGACTCTGCGCTTTCCTTTTATACTCTAGCTGTCTAGTGGCTTTCTCATTTTGCAGTTGGACCTGCCACTTCATACGAACACATCTGAATTGCATGTCCTTTAGAATAGCCACCCGCTGCCCAGTAATTTCACAGGTGGACAATAATCACTAACTGTCCAGCCTCTTGGGTACAGTAGACCTCACACGCTTCCACAGCTCTCTTAAAGTCGTCATGCATGCACTCGATGGCACACGCTTCTCTTAAGTCCTCAGGTATATCCACCATGCACTTGACTATAGAAGTCTCATTCATGCCTGCCGCTTCCACATGCTTGTCCAGTTTCGCTTCCAGAGTCAGCTCTCTTTGGGCCTCCCCTGCTTCAACAAGTTTGGTCAGGATCGACACTCGCTGCTCCATCTGTTCCAAGGCTACCTGGGACCTGGACTGGTACTCTGCCAAGTGACTTCGGAGCTCAGCCACTTCTTTCTCCAACTTCCTTACTCGACTCTCAGTAGCCTGGCTAAGAAGTGTTTCGTGTTTCAGATAGCCGTTGCTCATCCTCTTGAATGAGTCTTTACCTGCGGACCTCTCTGGTCTACGACACACTATTTCCGAGGCCTCTTTCACCTCTACACCTCCGGCCTTTCCATGGGGTGCAACTTTTGGGCAACCACCCCTGGTTGGGACTCCGCCCCCTTTTGGGCAACCACCCCTGGTTGGGACTCCGCCCCCTTTTGGGCAACCACCCCTGGTTGGGACTCCGCCCTCTTTCGGGCAACCACCCCTGGTTGGGACTCCGTCCCCTTTTGGGCAACCACCCCTGGTTGGGACTCCGCCCACTTTTGGGGTTTCCATGCAATGTCCTTAGCCCCCAGTTCACACCGTTCGCCCTTATCTCCCTGGGCACCTAGTGTCCATAATGGGCTCCGAAGGGAATGCTCAAACTGGTCTATGGCTGTGACATCGCTACACACTGACAGCTCCTGCTGTCCCCGGACCAGGAACTGGTACAGCTCCTCCACAACGTCCGCAGGGACCATTCCCTCTTTTTGGCATTCAGCCCCCACTGCTGTCACTGGACCTCCTGGCACATGCTGTTGGTGCTGCTGGCTCTGCAGCAGCTGGTTCAGCAGCCCCTCCATGCTGCAACGAGAAGAGGAACAGGAGGGGCGCTCCAATGGGTAATACCCGGTGGTCAAAGACAGGGGGGGTTAGAGAACCAATAACCTTTCCAGGTTGTACCGCCCGTACAACCAGAATCTCCAGCCTGTGGTGTATCACTGCTCACCAAGCAGGGCCTCGCAATTCTGGCTGGCCTGGAACCTCCAGTCACTGGTCTCTCGCCACTGCAGCACAGAACCCTGCAGACCCACTGATTCACCGCCAGCAGCTGGAGCACGCTGTCCCTGTTCGGGGACCCGCCGATCCACCGCCAGCTGCTTGAGTGCGCCGACACGATACTTCATAGAAATTCCGGCAGTTTATTTAAAAACACTCAGCATAAACTACCCTCAAACATAAACAATCTCTATCTAGACTGCCCTAGACACACTCCACCTAGGTTCAGAGACAGGATTGCTTTAACCCCTGGAGCCACACCCACAGGTGGTAAGGAGTGTGTAATCAGCATCACACACCCTTCCATGGCTCTGCATGTAATGCAATCCTGTGGAACCACAGGTCCCAGCCAACTTCACATTGCAGAGCACCCATGCTTCTGCAAAACATACCGGCCCTTTGTTATACAGCCGGTTTATACGTCACAGGGCATATAGCACTGGGGTGGGGTTAAGACAGTTCTGGGGGTATATACCACTGGGTGGGGTTAATAGACAGTTCTGGGGGTATATAGCACTGGGGTGGGGTTAAGACAGTTCTGGGGGCATATAGCACTGGGGTGGGGTTAAGACAGTTCTGGGCGTATATAGCACTGGGTGGGGGGGACAGACAGTTCTGGGTGTGACAGACAGTTCTGGGGGTATACAGCGCTGGGTGGGGGGGACAGACAGTTCTGGGGGTATACAGCGCTGGGTAGAGGGGACAGACAGTTCTGGGGGTATAAGCACTGGGTGGGGTTAATAGACAGTTCTGGGGGCTTTTAGCACTGGGGTGGGGTTAAGACTGTTCTGGGCATATATAGCAGTGGGTGGGGTTAATAGACAGCTCTGGGGGTATACAGCACTGGGTGGGGTTAATAGACAGTTCTGGGGGTATATAGCACTGGGGTGGGGTGAATAGACAGTTCTGGGGGTATATAGCACTTGGGTGGGGTTAATAGACAGTTCTGGGGGTATATACCACTGGGGTGGGGTTAATAGACAGTTCTGGGGTACACAGCACTGGGTGGGGGGGGCAGGACGTATAGCTCGGCGTGAAGTTGATGCTTCGGCTCCTGTGACAGTGTCTTCATCTGTGGGTTGAGCCTAGAATGTATGGGCTCCTTACAGGTCAGTGGGCGTGACCAGCCTCATGACAAATTAAGTCATACCTGGAAGGAGTCTGTACATTCTAGCATCTACCTATTCTATTGGACGCAGTGCACACTGCGTGCTAGCTCCGCCCACAGATGTACTTAGGCTCTGCAGACCGCAAAGAAGGCTGCGTTCAGGTGTGGATGTAAAAGCCATCAGCCAGGGAAGTGCGGCTGCTAGGTGCATGAGCGCTGCGGGGCCCCGGAACTCGGCCCGGGGGCCGCAGCATACATCACCACCCTTGCTGAAAGGTGCTGCCGCAGTCCCTGGCCTAAGGAGACTCAGAGTGCTGCATCAGTCGGCCCGACAGCGCCCCCCCTGACACTGCGCCCCGGGGCAGATTCCCCGCCAGCCCCCCCTAGATACACTTCTGATAGTTATCCCCTCCCCCTGTTAAAATTAGCATAAGTATTATACCATCAATTCGCTTTTTCACTTGCAGGATCTGTGTGAGGTCATACCCATGTTACCAGAAGGGGTGGGGCCTTAGCCAACAGAAAAATGTTGCTTCGTGGTATCAGCTTTGTTGCCCCTTCTGGTAACATGGGTATGACCTCACACAGGTCCTGCAAGCGAAAAAGTAAATCCATGGTATAATTCTTATGCTAATTTTAACAGGGGGAGGGGATAACTGAATACCTCCAAGATATTATCTGATCCTCAGCTGCTGTCACTGAAGAAGCTGATGATTTTATAAAGTGAATCAATGGTACAATACTTATGCTAATTCTAACAGGGGGAGGGGAGAAGTATGAATTCCCCCCAGCTATTATCTGATCCTCAGCTGCTGTTACTAAAGAAACTGGTGATTTTATAAACTTTAGGACTTTAAAACCTATACATCCGAGCTGACCGCTACAGGTATGTAGAGAATCAGCCTGATTAGATTTAGGTTATATACGAAAATCCTGGTGATTGGTTCCCTTTAATTGTTTTTTATTGGGGCAGGATAGAGTACTCAAAAAAACAGCACTCCACAAACTAACAAGCCAAACATCTGTGTATATGAAGGTTCCTTACTATATATTACAACTGGTACCAGTCCACCCACCCCCTTCAAGAAAGGAACATACTAAAAGTGCAAAATGCACATTTGGGACTCTTTTCTCTGTGTAGTGACTCTGCAGTTGGCGCTATTGCTATGGATACGAGCTTCATTGCTATATATCTATAATATCATACTTGCATGTTTGCATATGTGTCTATGACCACTTTGTCTCTTAGGCTGGGGCCACACGGGGCACTAGTGCGATGCTCGTATGACACTCGGCTCGCGCTGGCAGCACAGCAGAGCCGAGTGTCATGCTAGTATCCATGCGACTGTGTGAGCGGACCTCAGCTGCGGGGGCGGGCCGGCGCTGCAGAGGGGTGGGCCAATGCTGCGGAGGGGCGGGTCGGCACGGAGGAGGGGGAGGGAGGGATTTCTCTCCCTCTCTCCTCCGTAGCCGGATATTGCGATTCTTGCTCTGCACGCACGCACTCTCCAGCAATGCTCTAGGAGTGCCGAATGCATATGGAGGAAAACCCGCACACCAGAAAACTTCATCCACTACAAGTTCATCTTAAGGACCTACAAATCTTCCCTTCATCTCGCCAAACAGACCTACTTCCCCACCCTTATTTCCTCACTATCCAACAATCCAGAAAAGCTCTTTGACACCTTTCACTCCCTCCTCAGTCCCAAAGTACAGACCCCCATCACAGACCTTCATGCTGATGACCTGGCCTCGTATTTTACAGAGAAAATAGAAAACATCCGCCGAGAAATCAGCTCCCAGCCACCAAGCGTTATGAATCTCATCCCTCCCCATATCCCATCCAGCTCACTTTCTACATTTGACCCACTCACAGAGGAGGAAGTCTCCAGGCTCCTCTCTTCTTCTAGTCCTACCACTTGCCCTACTGATACCTTTCCCTCAAACCTACTCCAGTCCCTCTCTCCGGTTGTCACCACTCACCTAACTAAAATCTTCAATCTCTCTCTCTCTTCTGGTATCTTCCCCTCCTCCCTCAAACACTCTATCATTACTCCATTATTAAAAAAACCTTCCCTTGATCCGTCCTGCACAAGCAACTACAGACCAGTCTCCAATCTCCCCTTCATCTCCAAACTCTTGGAGCGCCTGGTCTACTCTCGCCTCACCCGCTACCTTTCCACTCACTCTCTTCTAAATCCTTTACAGTCTGGCTTCCGCTCTTTATACTCAACAGAAACTGCCCTTGTCAAAGTGACCAATGACCTGTTGACAGCAAAACGTAATGGTGATCACTCTCTGCTTATCCTTCTTGATCTCTCTGCCGCCTTCGACACTGTTGACCACCATCTCCTTCTCTCTATGCTCCATTCTGTTGGCCTAAAGGACACTGCTTTCCTGGTTCTCTTCCTATCTTTCTGGCCGTTCATTCAGTGTATCATTTGCTGGCTCCACATCTTCTCCTCTTCCTCTCACTGTTGGGGTCCCTCAAGGTTCAGTCCTTGGCCCTCTTCTTTTCTCCCTCTACACTGCCCCAATTGGAATGGCCATCAGCAGATTTGGCTTTCAGTACCATCTTTATGCTGATGACACACAGCTATACACCTCATCCCCTGAGCTCACCCCCACTGTACTACAGAACACAAGTGACTGCCTGACTGCAGTTTGCAATGTCATGTCTGCTCTCTATCTGAAACTTAACCTTTCCAAAACTGAACTTCTTTCCCTCCGTCTTCCAACCTTCCTAAACCTGACATCTCCTAAACCGCTGTCTCGGTGTTATACTTAACACTGATCTCTCCTTCACCTCCCATATACAATATCTTGCCCGCTCCTGCCGCTTGCACCTCAAGAACATCTCTAGAATCCGCCCCTTTCTCACAATGGAAACGACAAAAACCCTCACCGTGGCCCTGATCCACTCTCGCCTTGACTACTGTAACTCTCTATTAATTGGCCTTCCCCTAACTAGACTCTCTCCTCTACAGTCCATCCTTAATGCAGCAGCCAGGGTCACCTATCTGGCTATCCGCTACTCAAATGCCTCTGCTCTGTGCCTGTCATTGCACTAGCTGCTCATATATCACAGGATCCAATTCAAACTGCTTGTTCTCACCCAGAAAGCTCTCCACAGTGCAGCACCCCCTACATCTCCACCCTCCTCTCTGTCTATCACCCCACCCATTCTCTACGCTCTGCAAATGACTTTCGACTAACATCCACACTAATTCGAACCTCGTACTTCCGGATCCAAGAATTCTTCCTAGCTGCACCAATCCTCTGGAACGCTCTACCCCAAGAAGTTAGGATAAATCACAACTTACTCGGCTTCAGATGCACCCTAAAAACGCATCTTTTTAGGGTGGCCTATCACACTCCCTAATCAAATCCAATTCACATAGTCCCTCTACAAGTTCTCACAACATAACCCCACGTCAAACGCCATGGCACCCAAATGCATCTCAAGGTTCTGGCCAATTGGTCCAGGAAGCCATTATCTATCCTCCATTTCCTTGAGATGGCTGGATTATCATTGTAAATAAGCACTTGTACCTTGCGCCCCCCCCCAATATCTCATTGTAGATGTATGCTCTCACGAGCAGGGTTGTCTTTTTTCCCCCCTTTAAATATTGTATTTTCTATAACTGTTACTTGTTTGTATATGATCCTCCGGAATTGTAAAGCGCTGCGGAATATGTTGGCACTATAGAAAGATTATTATTATTCTGCACGCGCGGTACACCGGTGTACTGCGAGTGCAGTGTGATTTTTCTCTCGCCCCATTCACTTGAATGGGTGCGAGAGGAAAGAGTCTCGCATGACAATCGCAGCATGCTGCGATTGTTTTCTCGGTCCGATTAGGGCTGAGAAAATAATCGCTCATGTGTGCTGACACACAGGCTAGAATTGGTCCGATTGGAATGCGATGTTTTATCGCACTCCGCTCGCACCGATTTTCTCGCCGTGTGGCTTAGGCCTTATGCATATTATAGGGATCTCAACTCACATGGTGGCGTCTGAGGTAGGCTTGAGGGGAGATTTAAATAAAACGTCTAAGTTGCTTTATTAAAACTCCATAAGGCCCGTTTCACACGTCAGTGAAAAACAGTGACGTTTTTCACTGGCGTGTAAAACACGCACATGTCCCTGCGTGTGCCATGATTCACGGCACACGTGGGTTGTCTAAGTGCAATCCGGGCTCCGTTCTCCGTGGCCCGTGATTGCACTTAGAAAACAACTCACCTGTGCGCGCTCCCGCTGTCCATGGTGCTGATCGCTCCCGCGGTGCAGCATCCGGCCGGCGGTGACCCCCGCAGCAGCTGTTTCCGGGTCGGCTGTGTCGCGCATAATGAATATGCGCGACAATAATGAGCCGGCTCAGAAGCAGCAGGGAGAACGGGCTGCAGAGGACATCGCTGGACGCCGGGTGAGTAAAAATGATTTTTATTTTAAAAGCACTTTTTTTCTGGCACGTGTTTCACGGACCACACCACTGCATGGTCCGTGGAACATCAGTGATGCCAGAAAAAAAATGGACATGTCTCCGTGCGGCAATCACGCACACGCGGGTACGCCGCACGGAGACACGTGCAGTGAAAAATCACTGACGTGTGAACAGACCCATTCATTATAATGGGTCTGCGTATGTCAGTGATTCTGGTATGTTTTAAAAAAAGCACAAACGTACCAGAATCACTGACGTGTGAAAGGGGCCTAAAGCAAACTGCAAACAGAGAACATAAACAGCCTTTCAGTGCAGGAAAACAGGATACACAGTTCAAACTTCAGTGATATTAATTAAGAAATAATGTCTTGAACACCATTCTAAAGGCCGCTTTACACGCTACGATTTATCTGACAATCTCATTAGCGATGTGACACGCCCAGATCGTAGTTATGATTTGCTGAGATCGCTCAAAGGTCGTTTATTAGCGGTCACACGTAACGATCGCACAAGGAACTCAAAATCGTTAAGCGATATATTGTTTGACCAAGGTGGCCGTGTGGATTTTGTTCGTCGTTTGCAGGGTGTCAAACGTACCAATATGTCTGCTGCGTTCCAAACGATGAACAATATTTAGAAAGTGAACGACATGTCAACGATCAACGATTTTCAACTTATTTGCAATTGTTCGGAGTCGCTCGTAGGTGTCACACGCAACGACATTGCTAACGATGCCGGATGTGCGTCATGGAAACCGTGACCCCGACGACATATCGTCAGATAAATTGTAGCGTGTAACACCGCCTTTAGTCTGAACTGGGTGGAAAAACCCTAAAACTTCACTATGTAGAGAGAAGGGCTGCACACCAGTGACAGTGCAAGGGGAATAAATGTAAGGCAGAAACTGCTCGTATGAATACTGGCATGAAAAATACAATAGCTATATGTGAGAATGAAAATATGACAATGGAATCTACATAACTGCCATGAACTTAAGAATAAAGAGAAATTTAGCTATTGAATTGATCAATACAACAGAGCCCCAACACCTCGTCACGGTATTCTCTTACATTGGGGTCCCTAGCTAATGTGTGTCCTCTCTAGCAGTAAAAAAAAAAAAAAAAAAACTTACCATGTGTGGGAAGCTGAGACTCTTTATTCTTAAGTTCATGGCAATTATGCAGATTCCATTGTCATATTTTCATTCTCACATATAGCTATTGTATTTTTCATTTCAGTATTCATACAGCAGTTTCTGCCTTACATTTATTCCCCTTGCACGGTCACTGGTGTGCATACCTTCTCTCTGTATAGTGAAGTTTTTTTAGGGTTTTTGCACCCAGTTCAGACTTAGAATGGTGTTCCAGACGTTATTTCTTAATTGGTTTGCAACCTTTCGTTTTGTGAACCCGACCCCACCCACACCTATTGCCAGTCCACATTATACATATATAGCCTGGGTCTCAGCTTCTCACACATGGTAAGTTTTTTAACTGCAAGAGAGGACACACATTAGCTAGGGACCCCAATGTAAGAATACCGTGACGAGGTGTTGGGGCTCTGTTGTAGTGATCAATTAAATAGCTAAATTTCTCTTTATTCTTAAGTTCATGGCAGTTATGCAGATTCCATTGTCATATTTTCATTCTCACATATAGCTATTGTATTTTTCATGCCAGTATTCATACAGCAGTTTCTGCCTTACATTTATTACCCAAAGTTTAGTGATAGTCCAGTATACAGGTCCTAGCATCGAATCTTCACACATGAGACATTCTTACCTCCACATACAGACACCTAATGATTTCAATACTATACGTGTTGATGCTTGCTTCCCGGCTTATATCACTGAGGATAACCACCTTTGTGATACATATTTCCCATCCATGACATGTCCAACGGGCAACTTACAACATATAAAGAAACATTTATACACTCATATTTGTCTTCATTTTTTCAATGTGCATAAACTTCCTTGTTACCAATGTACTGTTTTGTTGATCTTTGCACTTTTTATGGCTATTTTTATTATACATGTTAACAATAAACAATGAACTTTAATAGCTTAAAAACTGTTTTTTGCCTTTTTATTAATTATATATTAGATTTAGTGTAGAAATCTCAGCAATTTTCCATTTATCGAAAAAAGTCGTTGCAGAAATAACTCGACTCCTAGGTATAAAAGGGATTTTAAGTCAAATGTAAATATCAAATCTTGACCACTACATTGTAGTAGAGTCATGGAACATTAGTTAAGCCCTTATCAAATGTCCTATTAGTACATGTTGAGAAAATACAGTAGAAATGAGAGCTGTCACCAGATAGATAAAGCTGAAAGTCACATTAAAAAGACATCTGTCAGCTACCCTTACATTCTACAGTAGAATAAGAAAAAAGGCATGGTACTTTATGCAACATTATTCCTGTGAATTGGCCATGGGGCTATTACCAAGCATGGGGGGTGGGGCTGCCGACCTCAGCACTTACTTCGCCAGGATCCTCAGATGCACATCCTGCTGAAATGCATTGTGGCACAGAGACAAATTGGGTCCCTGCACCAAAATACATGTGACACGCAGACCAGGGCTGTGTGGCACTGGGAACTGGGCCAGTTCTGTTTTGGGAGGATGTCACGGCGGCGGGGCCTGACTTCGTTACCCTGGCAGTGTCGTTTTAAATGAGTGAGGGATATTTTAAGGGGATAAGTCGTGATGCCACCCATGGTATGCGGCAAGATATGGGCAGCCGCTGCCATTCAGTTCCCCTGGGGTCGGTGGTGATGCAGCAGAGGTTTTTCAGCCCTCCACGGGTAGAGCTTGACCCCAGGGCAGGTGATCATGTATGACACACAGTGTAATGGTCGTACTGATGTAGGGTTAGTGGTGCAGGAAATGAGTCCAGGACACAGCAGGATGCAGTCACAAGTTCTTTACTCACGGTTGGCAATTTCAGGTTATCACAGCTGGCCGGTCAAATGCTGCCCTTGGAGTGCTGAGACCCAGCCGATCCCCAGGTAATTCGGAGGCACAAGACTGATGTCCCTTTCTGTAAAAACCTTCCCAGGTTCCGGTTCTGGCGCTGTGATTTGAGGACGCGGGAGACAGAGCTCCGCACGTTCCTCAGCCCCACACACCGACTACAAGAGCCCCACGGCCGGGGGAGGAGGCGGAGAAAGGGAGGCGAGGAGCAGGAGGTGACCGTGCATGGAGCGGTACCTCCTCCGGAGCGGCGGCAGACAGCTGGAGCAGGGTGCTGCAGAGAGAGCAGTGCACATGGAGCGCAAAATGGCGGCCGCGGGCCGCGGCGGTATGCAGGGAGGTGAGCGGGGACGGATGGAGAAGGAGGAGGGGGAGCAGCTGAGAGAGCAGCAAAGAGCTCGGCAACACGTACAGCTGACAGCCCAGCAGCACGAGCAGCAGGCAGCCGAGCAGCAGACAGCCCAGCACCACGAGCAGCAGACAGCCCAGCACCATGAGCAGCAGACAGCCTGGCAGCACAAGCAGCAGACAGCCTGGCAGCACGAGCAGCAGACAGCCCGGCACCACGAGCAGCAGACAGCCCAGCACCACGAGCAGCAGACAGCCCGGCAGCACGAGCAGCAGACAGCCTGGCAGCACGAGCAGCAGACAGCCTGGCAGCACGAGCAGCAGACAGCCTGGCAGCACGAGCAGCAGACAGCCTGGCAGCACGAGCAGCAGACAGCCTGGCAGCACGAGCAGCAGACAGCCCAGCACCACGAGCAGCAGACAGCCCGGCAGCACGAGCAGCAGACAGCCTGGCAGCACGAGCAGCAGACAGCCTGGCAGCACGAGCAGCAGACAGCCTGGCAGCACGAGCAGCAGACAGCCTGGCAGCACGAGCAGCAGACAGCCTGGCAGCACGAGCAGCAGACAGCCCGGCACCATGAGCAGCAGACAGCCTGGCAGCACGAGCAGCAGACAGCCTGGCAGCACGAGCAGCAGACAGCCTGGCAGCACGAGCAGCAGACAGCCCGGCACCACGAGCAGCAGACAGCCCGGCAGCACGAGCAGCAGACAGCCCAGCACCACGAGCAGCAGACAGCCCAGCACCACGAGCAGCAGACATCCCAGCACCACAAGCAGCAGACAGCCCAGCACCACGAGCAGCAGACAGCCTGGCAGCACAAGCAACAGACAGCCCAGCAGCACAACCAGTTCCCAGGCCTGCAAATTGATTATGACCGTCTGGCTGGAGCAGTGGCAGTGCACCTGGCAGACAAGATCAAAGACTCTCTAGAGGCTATGGTGGGGGCAGTGCTAGCACCCTTAAATGAACAGATCGCACAGCAGGGAGCCAGGATGTCAGAGATGGAGCAAAGAATCTCTGACACAGAGGACGAGGTGACAGCATTAAAAGGGCAGCTGCAGGAGATGGTGGAGGGATCCCAGGCCATGAGAGACAAACTAGAGGATCTGGAAAACCGCTCCAGAAGAAGCAATTTAAGGCTGGTGGGACTGCCGGAATCTTTAAGCATGCGGCAATTGGACAACATGTGAAGCAGAGCTCCCCAAGGCGCTAGGTCTAACGCACAAATGCAGGGTGGAAAGAGCGCACAGAGTGGGCCCTGTAAGAGAGCGTCCAGGCACAGGAGGAACAAATGGGAAGGAAGACAGCACGGGAGTGACGGGACCAGCCAGGCCGCGCCAAGTGATAATAAAATACTTGGAATACTCGGCGGAGGTTACACGCAAAAGGAAAGCCTTTAGTAAGATTTGTACCGCGCTGTATCGGAAAGGCATAAAATTCCAACTGCTGTATCCTGTAATACTGAGAGTAACAAGACGTGATGGATCCCTTTTTGTGACGAAAGACTTGAGTGAGGCGGAGAGATGGGTGGAGGAGATGGAGAACAGAAACCAGACGGAGGACTTCCCGGAGAGGCAACATACTCGGCAAGGAAGAGAGGAGGAGAGCCGGGCATCGGGCCGGAACGACTGGATGGAGGGGAAGGAGATACATGCAGGAAGTCCAAAAGCAAGGAGGTCGCCGTCGCGTTGGCCTGGAAACCAGAAGATGGGAGCGCCATGAGAGAGGCTGCAAGGAGAAGAGTCGATATTTTTGAACTGAACTGAGGGGCCCAAGAGAGAGGGGACTGACAAAATACTGGGGATGAGTAACATCTACTGTTTATTATTGCATTTTTACTTTCTGCTTCCGCTTCCTACTTCATCTTCCGCCTCCCCTTCCGCTTCCTGCTTCCCCTTTCACTACCTCTTTCGCTTCCTACTTCCTCTTCCACTTCATACTGCCTCTTCCACTTCTTACACTTCCTTTACCACCCAATCTACCTCTTCTTACTTCTTTTTCCACTTCCTCTTCTAATTCCTACTTCCTCTTCCACTTCCTACTTCCTCTTTCACTTCCTCTTCCATTTCCTATTTCCTCTTCCACTTCCTATTTCCTCTTCCACTTCCTCTTCTACTTCCTTTTCCACTTCTTACTCCCTCTTCCACTTTCTTTTCCACTTCCTACTTCCTCTTCCACTTCTTTTTCCACTTCCTACTTCCTCGTCCTCTTCCACTTCCTACTTCCTCTTCCACTTCCTTTTCCACTTCCTTTTCCACTTCCTACTTCCTCTTTTTTTCCCCTCTTGTAGGCTTTTCCTTTCTTTTCTCTTTCTCTTCAGTTCCCCTCGCCTCTTCAATCTATATGGACCAAGGTGCCCTGCTCCCTCGGGGGTGTAGGGGATCCTAACATCTATGGGGGACCGGGTTTCTCTCTCTTTAATATCTACTGATAAATCGCTCTTCTGGTAGCCAGGTCACTTATGCTGATGGGAGGTGAAGTGAAATTGAGACCAGAGGCAACAAATAATAGGTATGGGCAATGAGGGAGGGAGTATTGTATGCTGGCACGGCTATTGACCAGGAAGGCCTTGCTCTGCTGTGTTAGATAACAGAACAATGGGGGACAGGCTATATGTAAATGTGAATCAGTAGGCTGAGAGGGGATTGCGGAGCCAGGAGCATCACAGAAAAAATGGAAGTGACGAGACAATTGATTGTAAAGGGGGGGACAGTTGAGGGGTTGTTAGTTGACAATAGATTTAGGTTGAATAGTTGGGTTCAGGGAAAGCAACGCTATAAGCACACCGAAAGAAAACTGAGGGCAGTTGGGGGGGTAGCCAACAGGTTTATAGTTAATGCCAAGAAGGGGACACAAGTTTGCGCCCAGGCAATACATAGTTGTCAGTACGCAGCGGAGTTAAGGCAGGGAAAAGACCAGGGAAAGGCGCCAAGACACACACAAGTGAGAACATATAGCGACATAAATGTCCCGAGATGTTGGGATAATGGTTAAATTAGTCACTTGGAACGTAAAAGGTTTGAAGTCTCCACATAAGCGCATGATGATATTACGACACCTTAAAAGACTGAAGGTAGATATCGCACTACTGCAGGAGACCCACCTGCAAAAAGGGGATTTTTTTCATATGTAAAAATTATGGGTGGGGGCGGTAGTCGGGTCGGGATCCCAGGGAAGGAAGGCAGGGGTAATGATCTTAATAAACAAACACTTTACTCACGAAATAGCGTCCCAAGACAATGATGATGGTGGGAGGTACATACATATCAAATTAACTAGCCCACAGGGAGAGTTTAGCATACACAATATATACGCCCCTAATAACGAACAAAAAGCCTTCTTTGACTTTATCACCAACAAATTGGGAGTGGATGTAGACCCAAATAAGATAGTGGGGGGAGATTTTAATGCAGTAGTTTCGAAAGAGGAGGATAGGAGGTATGGCAAGGAACAAGGAAGGCAGAGTAGGAATACAAAGGGTTTGATGGCCAAATTACTGGAAGACACAAATCTGCAGGACAGTTGGAGAACGCAACACCCATATGAACGTGAATTTACACACTACTCACACCCACACGAAGCATGGTCAAGGATTGACTTTATGTTAGTAGACCAAAGACTCTGGCACAGGGTCAAGGATGTAGACATAGAGAACATGGTTATATCCGACCACAGACCGGTGACCTTAGACTTAAATGGCAGAATACAGAGGGGCTCGGATTATATATGGAGATTTCCATCATTCTTACTCAAAGATAAAGATTTTATTAAAACATTAAAGGAGTGGTGGTAGGAATATTGCAGCACTAACAGCAGGCACGAGGAAGAGGCAATGCTATTTTGGGAAACAGCGAAAGTAGTATTAAGGGGGAGACTGATGGGGCATGTAGCCAAAATCAGGAAACAGACGCAAAAACATTACCAGGAGGCAAGCACTAGTTTGAGAGAGAAATACACAAGGTACCTAGAAAACAAATCCCAAAAAGCAAAAGAAGAGTGGAAGGAAGCAAAACAAGAGTTTGACATGTGGGTAGGAAAACGAGAAGAACTAGTAAGGTCCCAGCAGGAGGTTGACTTGCACCGATTTGGCAATAAGGCAGGTAAACTGCTGGCTAACCTGGCAAAGGGAAGACGACCGTTGACGTTAATAGCTAGTATGACAAGACAGGATGGGACCAAATTGACGAATCCGCAGGAGATCAACCAGATCTTGGGGGAATACTATGCCAAACTATATAGTAAGGGGGATGAAAATGGAGAAGGAGGGAGGGAGTGGCTAAAGACATTAGGACTTACACAAATAACCGAGGACGAACTGACTAGACTGAACGCGGACATCACAATAGAGCAAGTGCAAACAACAATAGGAGAACTGAGTATACATAAAGCACCGGGGCCTGACGGGTTCAATGGGGAATTCTATCAAGTACTAAAGGAGGAAATATCCCCAACGCTGACACGTATGTTTAATAAAATGTTAGGGGGTACGGGAATATCTAGCCACCTTAACACTGCATATATAAAACTTTTACCCAAGGGAGACAAAAATTTGGACAATCCAACGAATTATAGACCAATCTCACTAATCAACCAAGACCTTAAACTAGTGGCCAAATTGATGGCCAATCGATTGGCAGAGGTATTACCAAGGCTAATGTCTCCCGCCCAATCAGGGTTTGTAAAGGGGAGAGCAGCCGTGACGAACGTAAGAAAGGCCATGATAGTAATGGACGCCATCAGACACAGGGATCTACAAGGAGGGGAGTTGCCAGCCATGATCACGTTGGATGCTGAAAAAGCGTTTGATAATGTGCAGTGGCCATGGCTGGAAACAGTCCTAGATAATATGGGCTTCAGGGGAGCATTCAGAACATTTATAGGTATACTATATGCAAACCCTCAGGCAAGAGTGGCGACACCCGGATTTTTGTCACGACCCTTCTCTTTGACCAAAGGGACAAGACAGGGGTGCCCGCTGTCTCCTCTCTTGTTCAATCTAGCCATTGAGCCATTATCAAAACTGATCAATGGAGGAGACTGCTTTGAGGGCAATAACATTGGAATGGAAAAAGTACATTCAGCTCTATTCGCGGACGATATCATATTATTCATGAATAGACCACAGAATGACCTTTTAAAAACAATACAACAGATAGAGAGATTTGGGTCTATGGCAGGTTTTAAATTGAACAAAGAAGAAAAAACAAAAAGCCAGGACCAAATGTGCACTTCAGCACTAAACATTCCAAACTGTACTTATTATAAAAAAATTTTGAGATTTTTGGCAAAAAATTGCAATTTCTTGAGCTGCCTCGCCACGTCACGGCAAATCTCATTAGAGGCAGTCCTACACTAAAATATTTTTATAAAATGTGCCATACGGCCTCATATATGAATAGTAGAACTGCTCTCAGCAGCACTCACCTGGTCTATTTCAATCCCGTACCCATGACTGAGTCATGGCTGTGGGCGGGACAGGTCCAAGCAAATGCTGCATGAAGTAAATAGCCTGTGGACAAAGCCTGATGACTCAATGTGAACAGTCACCAACCGCCAAAATCTAGACAGATGGAATACATCCCGAATTGGTCGGTGGTTGACCTCCACCTTGCTATGCACCCCAATTTGGGATGTATTCCATCTGTCTAGATTTTGGCGGTTGGTGACTGTTCACATTAAGTCATCAGGCTTTGTCCACAGGCTATTTACTTCATGCAGCATTTGCTTGGACCTGTCCCGCCCACAGCCATGACTCAGTCATGGGTACGGGATTGAAATAGACCAGGTGAGTGCTGCTAAGAGCAGTTCTACTATTCATATATGAGGCTGTATGGCACATTTTATAAAAATATTTTAGTGTAGGACTGCCTCTAATGAGATTTGCCGTGACATGGCGAGGCAGCTCAAGAAATTGCAATTTTTTTGCCAAAATCTCAAAATTTTTATAATAAGTACAGTTTGGAATGTTTAGTGCTGAAGTGCACATTTGGTGCTGGCTTTTTGTTTTTTCTTCATTGAATTGGTCGGTGGTTGACCTCCACCTTGCTATGCACCCCAATTTGGGATGTATTCCATCTGTCTAGATTTTGGCGGTTGGTGACTGTTCACATTAAGTCATCAGGCTTTGTCCACAGGCTATTTACTTCATGCAGCATTTGCTTGGACCTGTCCCGCCCACAGCCATGACTCAGTCATGGGTACGGGATTGAAATAGACCAGGTGAGTGCTGCTAAGAGCAGTTCTACTATTCATATATGAGGCTGTATGGCACATTTTATAAAAATATTTTAGTGTAGGACTGCCTCTAATGAGATTTGCCGTGACATGGCGAGGCAGCTCAAGAAATTGCAATTTTTTTGCCAAAATCTCAAAATTTTTATAATAAGTACAGTTTGGAATGTTTAGTGCTGAAGTGCACATTTGGTGCTGGCTTTTTGTTTTTTCTTCATTGAATTGGTCGGTGGTTGACCTCCACCTTGCTATGCACCCCAATTTGGGATGTATTCCATCTGTCTAGATTTTGGCGGTTGGTGACTGTTCACATTAAGTCATCAGGCTTTGTCCACAGGCTATTTACTTCATGCAGCATTTGCTTGGACCTGTCCCGCCCACAGCCATGACTCAGTCATGGGTACGGGATTGAAATAGACCAGGTGAGTGCTGCTAAGAGCAGTTCTACTATTCATATATGAGGCTGTATGGCACATTTTATAAAAATATTTTAGTGTAGGACTGCCTCTAATGAGATTTGCCGTGACGTGGCGAGGCAGCTCAAGAAATTGCAATTTTTTGCCAAAAATCTCAAAATTTTTATAATAAGTACAGTTTGGAATGTTTAGTGCTGAAGTGCACATTTGGTGCTGGCTTTTTGTTTTTTCTTCTTTAAATTGAACAAGACAAAATGTGAAATACTGTTTCTGAATGAGCGATCCATGTCATCCCTGAATACCTATGGAATAGGGGTAAAATATATCTTTGTACCGTGTTAGCCAGTAGAGATAAAAAAATTGTTTAAAAGAACAGAGAGTCCTCAGTGGTTGATACCTTTTAATGGCTAACTGAAAAGATGGTAATAATTGCAAGCTTTCGAGACTACTCAGGTCTCTTCATCAGGCATGGTATAACACAAAATCTGAAGAGTCACATACTTATACACAACAGGACTTAGAATAGTGCAGTAAAAAAAAAAAAAAAAAAAAAAAAGAACAAGTTATATGAAACAGAACTAACTAGTTCTGTTTCATATAACTTGTTCTTTTTTTTTTTTTTTTTTTTTTTTTTTACTGCACTATTCTAAGTCCTGTTGTGTATAAGTATGTGACTCTTCAGATTTTGTGTTATACCATGCCTGATGAAGAGACCTGAGTAGTCTCGAAAGCTTGCAATTATTACCATCTTTTCAGTTAGCCATTAAAAGGTATCAACCACTGAGGACTCTCTGTTCTTTTAAACAATTTTTTTATGGAATAGGGGATAACATATGTGGGATACCGATAGCAAAAACTCACCTTAAATACCTGGGGATCCAGATGGGACGCCAGCCTGCCTCGATTTATGAATTAAACTTCAAACTGTTGATACAGAAAATAGAACGAGAGCTAAAGATGTGGGAGGGGCTGCCGCTATCCCTGCTAGGTAGAAACTACCTCTTAAAAATGATGAGTTTCTCGAAGCTGTTATACCCGATGCAGACTATCCCTATATTATTGAAACATGCGGATGTAAATAGACTGAATAAAGCATTTACAAGCTTCCTATGGAAGAGAAAAAGGCCAAGAATTAGGGCGGAAAAACTAATGCTACCACTGGAAAAGGAAGGAATCAAGATGCCAAATGTGAGAGGCTACAACCTTGCATGCTTGATGAGGCACGTAATAGACTGGCTGAGGAAGACAAATAGCTATTCTAACATAAAATTGGAAAGTGAGTACTGTAGACCATGGGACTTGGGGGCAATATTACACACGTCATTGGCCAATATTCCGAGGAAAATTAAGCACTCCATGGTATGTAGAGATACGATAATGGCGTGGAAAGCAGTGAGGAAAAAGTTTAACCTGCCCTGGCGAATCTCAAAATACCTAAATATCTGGAGTTTTCCGGAATTCCCAGCAGGGAGGGAAAACAAACTATTTCTAGAATGGAGAAATAAGGGGATCGGTGGGGTGAAAGATCTGCTCCATGAAACGGAACATAGATGGTTGACCCTTGAGGAGATGGTGAACAGGTACAGGCTTTCCCCATTCCAAATCATACAATACAAACAGGTGGAAAAGGGAATAATGGGACTATTGAGGGATGTTAGAAAAGAACAGGTAATGAATGAAATGGACCAATTTATAATGAAGGATAAAAAGCATTTACAAGCTTCCTATGGAAGAGAAAAAGGCCAAGAATTAGGGCGGAAAAACTAATGCTACCACTGGAAAAGGAAGGAATCAAGATGCCAAATGTGAGAGGCTACAACCTTGCATGCTTGATGAGGCACGTAATAGACTGGCTGAGGAAGACAAATAGCTATTCTAACATAAAATTGGAAAGTGAGTACTGTAGACCATGGGACTTGGGGGCAATATTACACACGTCATTGGCCAATATTCCGAGGAAAATTAAGCACTCCCTGGTATGTAGAGATACGATAATGGCGTGGAAAGCAGTGAGGAAAAAGTTTAACCTGTCCTGGCGAATCTCAAAATACCTAAATATCTGGAGTTTTCCGGAATTCCCAGCAGGGAGGGAAAACAAACTATTTCTAGAATGGAGAAATAAGGGGATCGGTGGGGTGAAAGATCTGCTCCATGAAACGGAACATAGATGGTTGACCCTTGAGGAGATGGTGAACAGGTACAGGCTTTCCCCATTCCAAATCATACAATACAAACAGGTGGAAAAGGGAATAATGGGACTATTGAGGGATGTTAGAAAAGAACAGGTAATTAATGAAATGGACCAATTTATAATGAAGGATAAAAAGCATTTACAAGCTTCCTATGGAAGAGAAAAAGGCCAAGAATTAGGGCGGAAAAACTAATGCTACCACTGGAAAAGGAAGGAATCAAGATGCCAAATGTGAGAGGCTACAACCTTGCATGCTTGATGAGGCACGTAATAGACTGGCTGAGGAAGACAAATAGCTATTCTAACATAAAATTGGAAAGTGAGTACTGTAGACCATGGGACTTGGGGGCAATATTACACACGTCATTGGCCAATATTCCGAGGAAAATTAAGCACTCCCTGGTATGTAGAGATACGATAATGGCGTGGAAAGCAGTGAGGAAAAAGTTTAACCTGTCCTGGCGAATCTCAAAATACCTAAATATCTGGAGTTTTCCGGAATTCCCAGCAGGGAGGGAAAACAAACTATTTCTAGAATGGAGAAATAAGGGGATCGGTGGGGTGAAAGATCTGCTCCATGAAACGGAACATAGATGGTTGACCCTTGAGGAGATGGTGAACAGGTACAGGCTTTCCCCATTCCAAATCATACAATACAAACAGGTGGAAAAGGGAATAATGGGACTATTGAGGGATGTTAGAAAAGAACAGGTAATGAATGAAATGGACCAATTTATAATGAAGGATAAAAAGCATTTACAAGCTTCCTATGGAAGAGAAAAAGGCCAAGAATTAGGGCGGAAAAACTAATGCTACCACTGGAAAAGGAAGGAATCAAGATGCCAAATGTGAGAGGCTACAACCTTGCATGCTTGATGAGGCACGTAATAGACTGGCTGAGGAAGACAAATAGCTATTCTAACATAAAATTGGAAAGTGAGTACTGTAGACCATGGGACTTGGGGGCAATATTACACACGTCATTGGCCAATATTCCGAGGAAAATTAAGCACTCCCTGGTATGTAGAGATACGATAATGGCGTGGAAAGCAGTGAGGAAAAAGTTTAACCTGTCCTGGCGAATCTCAAAATACCTAAATATCTGGAGTTTTCCGGAATTCCCAGCAGGGAGGGAAAACAAACTATTTCTAGAATGGAGAAATAAGGGGATCGGTGGGGTGAAAGATCTGCTCCATGAAACGGAACATAGATGGTTGACCCTTGAGGAGATGGTGAACAGGTACAGGCTTTCCCCATTCCAAATCATACAATACAAACAGGTGGAAAAGGGAATAATGGGACTATTGAGGGATGTTAGAAAAGAACAGGTAATGAATGAAATGGACCAATTTATAATGAAGGATAAACAGGAGATTACTATCTCCTCCCTGTACAAAGATCTGAGAACAGCACTGGTACCACTGCACTCTGACCAGGTCTGGGGAGCGTGGGCACGACAACTAAAAGATACAGAGGCAGGGGAAAAGATACAGCAGGGATGGATGACGATGAGGAAGGAGGTGATTAATGAGGGCTGGAGGGACACACAGTTTAGATTAATGCACAGAGCAATTTATGGTTTTAACATCCCTACCAAGCAGACGATGAATAAAATAGAACATTGCCCCAAATGTAAACAGCTGAAAACGGACTTATACCACGGGATTTGGCAGTGCCCAGAAAGTCAGAAATTTTGGGGAAAAATGAAGACACTTATAGAAAAAGTATGGGAAGTGGAAATGGAACTAGACCCATTGTTATGGATTTTCCACCACAGGACTAAAGAAAAGGAAGGAGGAGGAGATACACGGGGGACCACGATTCCAAGACTCTTTCATAATATTGCTATGATAGGGAAAAAGGCCCTACTACGCAGATGGCTCGAGGAATCTGTTCCATCAGAGGAGGAGGTGGTCAATCAGATTAAAAAGCTACTCAATATTGAACAGTTGGAAGCCGAAAGAAATAAGGACGAACTAACGGGAAACTTTTTTAAAAAATGGAAGAGATTTATAGTACAACAGTATGGAGTTGCAGAAATACGGAAAGTGGTATCTCCTTTCACTAATACGGAATGGTATCTACTGGGAGACTTGCAAGGCACATTGGGAAAGCTGAAAATACACACGCAGTAGAGACACGACAGTAGGGCGAGATGAGGGTTTCAGAGAAATAGGGCTTCAAACGGGAATCAGAATATAGAGGAGCTGTGTGTTCTTTCACGACTTATACCTGGTGTTCTGTGTATTAAAAATGTTGGGGGGGATAAAGTGGGAATAAAAGAGGGTGGGTTAAGACAAGGGTGGGTAAATTGGTAACGTGAATTTATTCTTGTTCAAATGTTAGACATATAGTAATGATTCTGAAAACTGCAATAAAATTTGTGTTTAAAAAAAAAAAACCTTCCCAGGTCATCTTCCCGCGCTAGCCTCTCCCGCCTGCCCCGCGCTTCACACACAGTGCCTTGAGCCGTTGCCCACGGACCCTTTTCTGGGCGGCTTCTTGCTCTGTCCCCTGGTCTTATCTGGTCACATGCCAGCGGATTCGTGTGTGGTAGCAGCTTTGGCACATAAATATACCTCAGCCTCCGGCTTGCTAGCTGGGCCTGGTTGTTCTCTATTAGTCTAGAGGCCAGTTCCCCCTTGCAGCCTAGTCCCTCCACACCGGTGTGTCAGATGTGGATGCGAGCCCACGAGTGGATCTCTCACTTCCCTTGGCTCTAGGACCCCTTCTTTCTTTCTTCTCTTTTCTTCCACCTGGTCCTAACACGAGCTCCTCTGGCTCCAGTCACCAGGAATAGAAGGAGTATCATACCACTGCAAATCTACCAAGACCCGGCCGTCCATCCAAACTTTCATCTCAAACAAGACGACTGATCAGAGATGCAACCAAAAGGACCATGGTCACTCTGGATCAACTGCAGAGATCTACAGCTGAGGTGGGAGAGTCTGCCCATAGGACAACAATCGTATACTACACAAATCTGGCCTTTATGGAAGAGTGGCAAGGAGAAAGCCATTTCTCAAAGATATCCATAAAAAGTGTCGTTTAAAGTTTGCCACAAGCCACCTGGGAGACACAACAAACATGTGGAAGAAAGTGATCTGGTCAGATGAAACCAAAATCGAACTATTTGGGCACAATGCCAAATAATATGTTTGGCATAAAAGTAACAGCTCATCACCCTGAACACACTGTCAAACAAGGTGGTGGCAGCATCATGGTTTGGGCCTGCTTTTCTTCAGCTGGGACAGGGAAGATGGTTAAAATTGATGGGAAGATGGATGGAGCCAAATACAGAGACCATTCTTGAAGAAAACCTGTTAGAGTCTTCAAAAGAACTGAGATTGGGAGATTTGTCTTCCAGCAAGACAATCATCCCAAAAATAAAGCAAAATCTACAATGGAATGGTTCACAAAAACTTATCCAGGCGTTAGAATGGCCAAGTCAAAGTCCAGACCTGAATCCAATCGAGAATCTGTGGAAAAAGCTGAAAACTGCTGTTCACAAACATTCTCCATCCAACTTCTCTCATCTCGAGCTATTTGCAAAGGAAGAATGAGCAAGAATTTCAGTCTCTCGATGTGCAAAACTGATAGAGACATACCCCAATCGAGTTGCAGCTGTAATATCACAGCAAAAGGTGGTGCTACAAAGTATTAACTTAAAGGGGACGAATAATATTGCACGCCCCACTTTTTAGTTATTTATTTTTTATAAAAGTTTAAAATAAGCAATAAATTTCGTTCAACTTAACAATTGTGTCCCACTTGTTGTTGATTCTTCACCAGAACATTAACATTCTTATCTTTATGTTTGAAGCCTGAAATGTGGGAAAAGGTTGAAAAATTCAAGGGAGCCGAATACTTTTGCAAGGCACTGTATATACCAGAATGAAAGACATATTTACCAGGATAAGGATAACATTTACCAGAAGGGAGGACATACAGTATTTATTACAAAGAGGCCTAGGATGGGAGACATATATACTAGGATGGGGGACAAATTTACTGGGAAGGGGTCCAGGATGGGGGACATATATACCAGGATGGACGACATATATAACAGGATGATAAACATATATGCCAAGATGGGTGAAATATTTTCCATGAAGTGTCTACGATGGGGGATATATTTATCAGAATGGGGGTCATATTTACCAAAAAGGGGTCAAGGATGGGGGACATATATCAGAATGGGGACATATATACCAGGATGTGATATGTATATACCAGGATGGGGTAAATATTTACCAGGAAGCGTCCCAGGATGGGGACATTACTACATAATGAAGGGGGGGGGGGGGTAACACATATCTTTGTAGGAATTAGAACAGTATTAGGGCCCATACATCTGACCAACATGCCAGGGAGGTCCATGTCCAAAATTTGCACTGGGGCCCATCAGACTAACTATTAGTGCCCCCAGATATGGGAAATATGCTCACCTTGTTTGTCTGAATCAAGCATCATTATTATAGGTGCACTGCAAGATTGTTAGCCGCTGTAATCTGTACTAAAGGTTCCCATATACATTAGATAGAAGTCAGCCAAACCATTATTTGGCCCACACCTGTCTTCCTTGAATCCCTCATGCAATGGAATGGTTAGCTAAACAGAGTGCTTCTATGCTCTCTTTGGGAGAGCCATGTAGAAATGCCTTATCTCCTGGAGAACAAAAGGGTCAGCCGTTGAAAGTCCAACAGGTTGGGTCTTTCTCTCCCCCAATGAATTTGATAGTGAAAATCGGGAGCCCCTCACTACATTGGATTGCTGGGTGACAACGACAGGTTCGGACAATATATAGTCGCATGTATGGTGGGGCCTTTAGTCAGTATAATCAAAAAGAGCAATTGTACATTTTTTAAAAATATAAAACCTTTGTCCCTAAATAGTTTCTGGTGATTGACAGACAGTGTAAAGGGACACTGCTTCAATTAGGGGAAATAGTAACATCCAATTAATTCAATTTATTCATGCTTTTTCAAGTGGAGAGCTGACTGGTTGTCTTTATGCACCACTCTCTGTCCAGAAGGATTGCCGATATCTACTGAAATGAATGAATATCGTTATTTTTTTGTATTTCATTTTTTTAGCAGTCACAGCCTAAACAGGTTATATAAAGATTAACTGCATAAACCAACAATGTATAACCCTTCCCTATGGCTCCCATCCCACACCATAATAGCGAGAGTAAAGGCCTCGTTACACATAGCGATGTTGTTAGCGTTATCATTGAAACGTCACAGGTTTTGTGACGCAACAGCGACCTCGCTAGCGATTTCGCTATGTGTGACACATAGCAGCGACCGCCCCCCCGCTGCGATATCGTCGATCGTACCTGAACGTCCTGGTTCATTTTTTGATCGTTGGTGTCCCACTGGGCAGCATGCATCGCTGTGTTTGACGCCATAACATCGATGAGCGACCTCGTTTGCATGCCTGGGTGGAAAAACTATGCCTCTATCGAGGTCTGAGTCGTCAGAATAACTGCTGTGTGACAGGGTCCCAACGATCGCTGAAGTAGTTATATGGATCGCTGTATCGTTGCTGTATCATTAATTAGATCTGCCTGTTTGCCAGCTCTCTAGCGACGTACCAGCGATCTTGACCAGGTCGTATCGCTGTCGGGATCGCTGGAACGTTGCTACGTGTAACGGGACCCTAAGACCTGTGTAACAGTCCCTTGTGATGGTCTCTTCCTGGCATTATCCTTGTGAGGGTTTTAGATGGAGACTAGAGTGAGACAAAGGAAGCATGAATGGAGATATGTCCTGTTCAGTAATTAGTTCCACTTTTGTCTTGGATGCTATGATAGATGGAGATTTGTCTGGAGACAATGGTGGCAATGTCTTGTACAGGTCTTTATGATGGAATGTTTCACAAGTCCTGCTACATATAGTCTAGTGTGGAGTAGCTGGGCCACACTATTTTTCATTAGATGTACACTACACCGTGTACAGAATTATTAAGCAAGTTATATTTTAGAGGATTTTTTTTTACTATTGATCAACAACTATGTTCTCAATCAACCCAACAGACTCATAAATATCAAAGCTTAACCCCTTCAGCCCCCGGGCACTTTCCGTTTTTGCGTTTTTGTTTTTTGCTCCCCTTCTTCCGAGAGGCGTAACTTTTTTATTTTTCCATCAATCTTGCCATATGAGGGCTTGTTTTTTGCGGAACGAGTTGTACTTTTAAATGAAACCATAAGTTTTACCATATAAAGTAACTGGAAAACGGCAAAAAAATTCCAAGTGCGGAAAAATTGCAAAAAAAGTGGGATTGTACAATAGTTTTTGGGATATTTTATTCACCGTGTTCACTATATGGTAAAACTGATGTGTGGGTATGATGCCTCAGGTCGATGAGAGTTTGTAGACACCAAACATGTATAAGTTTACTTGTATCTAAGGGGTTAAAAAAAATTCACAAGCTTGTCCAAAAAACGTGGCGCACGTTTTGCGCCATTTTCCAAAACCCGTTGCGTTCTCATTTTTCAGGATCTGAGGCTCAGTGATGGCTTATTTTTTGCGTCTCGACCTGACGTTCTTAACGGCACCATTTTTGCGCAGATGCTACATTTTGATCGCCTGTTATTGCATTTTGTGCAAAATTTGCGGCGACCAAAAAACGTAATTTTGGCGTTTGGAATTTTTTTGCCGCTACGCCGTTTACTGATCAGATTCATTGATTTTATATTTTGATAGATCGGGCATTTCTGAACGTGGCGATACCAAATATGTGTGTATTTTTTATTTTTTTAACCCTTTAATTTTCAATGGGGTGAAAGGGGGGTGATTTGAACTTTTAGGTTTTTTTATTTTTTTAATTTTTTAAAACTTTTTTTTTACTTTTTTTTTTTATTTTACTAGTCCCCCTAGGGGGCTATTGTGATCAGCAATCCGATCGCTCTGCACTATCTGCAGATCTCAGCTACAGAGCTGAGAACTGCAGATTTGCTGCTTCACTTTCAATGCCGGCTGTATTCCGGCATTGAGAGGAAGTGACTCATGTTAGCTACAGGCGTCATCACATGACCCTGTGCTACCATGGCAACCGCCGAAAGTCACGTGATCATGTCACGTGACTTCCGGTGGGGGCGGGGTAAATCACTGTCATGGCGGCGCCCATATACATATCGCTGCCAAGACTTTGGCAGCGAAATGTAAGGGGTTAATGGCCGCGGGTGGAAGCGATTCCACCCGCGGCTAGCAGGCACACATATCAGCTGTTGATAACAGCTGATATGTGCGCGGATCGCCGCCGCCTGCCGGCGGCAGGGGGCGGGGCTTACCGGCACACGATCCATGACGTATCTAGTACGTCATGGGTCGTTAAGGGGTTAATATTTTTGGAAGTTGGAGTGGTTTTTTTTTTAGATTTAGCTATCTTAGGGGGATATCTGTGCAGGTAACTATTACTGTGCAGAATTATTAGGTAACTTAATAAAGAACAAATATATTTCCATCTCACTTGTTTATTTTCACCAGGTAAACCAATATAACTGCAAAAAATTTAGAAATAAACATTTCTGACATGCAAAAACAAAACCCCCAAAAAATTAGTGACCAATTTAGCCACCTTTCTTTATGATGACACTCAATAGCCTACCATCCATAGATTCTGTAAGTTGCTTGATCTGTTTAAGATTAACATTGCATGCAGTAGCCACCACAGTCTCCCAGACACTGTTCCGAGAGGTGTACTGTTTTCGCTACCTGTAGATCTCACATTTTATGAGGGACCACAGGTTCTCTGTGGGGTTCGGATCAGGTGAACAAGGGGGCCATGTAATTATTTTTTCATCTTTTAGACCTTTACTGGCCAGCCACGCTGTGGAGTAGTTGGATGCATGTGATTGAGCATTGTCCTGCATGAAAATCATGAAAATCATGTTTTTCTTGAACGATACCGACTTCTTCCTGTACCACTGCTTGAAGAAGTTTTCTTCCAGAAACTGGCAGTAGGTCTGGGAGTTGAGCTTTACTCAATCCTCAACCTGAAAATGTCCCACAAGTTCATCTTTGATGCTACCAGCGCATACCAGTACCACACCTCCACCTTGCTGGCATCTGAGTCAGAGTGGAGCTCTCTGCCCTTTACTGATCCAGCCTCTGGCCCATCCATCTGGCCCATCAAGTGTCATTCTCATTTCATCAGTCCATAAAACCTTTGAAAAATCAGTCTTAAGATATTTCTTGGCCCAGTCTTGACATTTTATCTTATGTTTCTTGTTTTTCAGCCTTCCTTACCTTCGCCATGTCCCCAAGTATGGCACACCTTGTGCTTTTTGATACACCAGTAACGTTGCAGCTGTGAAATATGGCCAAACTGGTGGCAAATGGCATCTTGACAGCTTCACGCTTGATTTTCCTCAATTCATGGGCAGGTATTTTGCGCCTTTTTTGCCACCCTGTGGGCTATTTTGTCATGAAACGCTTGATTGTTCGGTGATCACACTTCAAAAGTTTGGCAATTTCAAGAGTGCTGCATTCCTCTGCAAGACATCTCACAATTTTGGACTTTTCAGAGCCCATCAAATCTCTCTTCTGACCCATTTTGCCAAAGGAAAGGAAGTTGCCTAATAATTAAGCACACCTTATATAGGGTGTTGATGTCATTACACCACACCACTCCTCATTACAGAGATGCACATCACCTGATTTACTTAATTGATAGTTGGCTCTCAGGCCTATACAGCTTGGAGTAGGACAACATGTATAAAAAGTATCATGTGATCAAAATACTAATTTGCTTAATAATTCTGCATACAGTGTAACAGCTTAGTATTACATGGATTTGGTGGTTGAACCAGTTGTACCGAAATTTGTCCAAATCCGAAAATGTCCTAGGAAACATTTTTCAACATGTCAACACAAGGCCACATGTTGCACGTGCTACATTAAGCAGCCAGTTGACCTATATGTGTTACCATTGCCTGCAGCTTCTCTGGATTTGTCTCTCAGCGAACACTTTTGTGACGTCATTGGTTGGTAATGAACCCCTTAACGACCTAGGACGTATACATACGTCCTAGGTTGTTCCCTCCCTTTAATGCAGGCACACGTTTATTTCCCCACAAATGTCTGCTGATCTGATGAGCAGACATGTTCAGTTAACAGAAGCGGGTGGATCAGAGATCCAACCACTCCTTTTAACCCCTTACATCACGCTGTCAAACTCTGACTGTGCAATCTAACGGGATCTGGCGAGGGTTGCGTCGTTCCCTGTCTCCATTTGCGCTCCCGTGCCAAGATCATGGCGTGCCAATGGGTTGTCATGACAGCACGGAGACAGCTGATGACCCCTATCACTGTCACGCTGTCATGACTCTGGTGAATCCCAGCAGAGCAATGGCATTCACAGGAGAGCAGCATTTTTGCTGTTCACAGAGATCGCTCTGGAAAGCAGAAGTGATCGGACAGTGTAGGCATAAAGTCCCCTAAGGGGACTAGTTACATCAATAAAAAAAATGTAAAAAAAAAAAAGAAGTTTTTAGAAATATGAAAAACAAAATAAAAATAATTAAAAAGTTCAGATCCCCCCCTTTTGCCCCATTAAAAATAAAACCAGAATAATGATAATGATAATAATAATATAAAATAATACAATACAAATATTTGGTATCGCCGAGTTCAGAAGTGTTCATCTATCAAAATATAAAATCAATTAATCTGATCTGTAAAGGGCGTAGTGAGACAAAATATCAAAATTCCAAATTTACGTTTTGTTGGTCGTGGCAACATTGCAATAAAATGCAATAAGGCCCTGTGCCCACGCTGTGTAGTTTTGAGCGTATTTTCAGACATCTGCAGCAAACTCTGCATGTCCATTGTGAATCCAGGAAAGTCCATGAGAATTCAAAAGTGCTATGCCCACGTTGCTTATTTTTCCCGTGCAGAAAAAAGAAATCTGCACCAAATACGCAAGGGAAAAATACTCAACGTGGGCACATCACTTCTGAATTCTCATAGACTTTGCTGGCTTCACGATGGACATGCAGATTTTGCAGCAAATTTCTGAAAATCTGCGTCAAAAACGCGTCAAAATTTGTCCAAAGGCTATGTGCTCACGGAGAAAGTGTCCTGCGCTTATATCCGCAGGACATTCCGCAGGACATTCCGCAGCAGCTCCCAGAAAACTTTGTCTGTTTTCATGTTGCAGTTGTATTGCGGAATGTCCTGCGGATATGCTGCATTCTACATTGAGGATACAGTACCATGGCTTCGGCACTGCATCCTCAATGCAGAACAAGTGCTGGAGTGATCGGGGAGTTCATAATTACCTCCATCACGCAGCACTTCACTTTCCAGCCGTGTCTGTCTGCACTTTGCAGGAGGAAGGTGGGCGGACCTGAACTAGCTCCGGCTGTCACATGACCAGAGCTCGTGCAGGCCTCCGCCCACCTCCTGCTGCCCGCTCCTGATTCAAAGGGCTCCTCTGCACCGGATGAAGTGAAAGTGACTCCGGTGTCTGCTATCAAGGCAGGTAAGTATAGGATCGTGTGGAAAAATCCGCAGGAATAATTGACATGCTGCAGATTTTTCCCCAGGGAAATTCACATTATTTCCGCTGCGGAAAAAAACGCAGCATGGGCACAGCACTCCCCAAATGCCATAGAAATGGCTGGGTACTCACTGTACTGTGGATTTTTGAGAAATCCGTGGAATTTTTGCAAAAAAATTGCGGCAAATTCCGTGAATTTCCGGAGCGTGGGCACATAGCCTTCCAGGCAATCAAAACTTGACATCTACCCAAAAATTGTATAATTAAAAAACAGACGCAAAAAAAAAAAAAAAAATCCACACAGCCCCAGATTCTGAAAAGTGAAACACTACGGGTCTCGGAAAATGTCGACAAAAGCGCAAATTCTTTTTTTTAACAAACTTCTGAATTTGTTTTTACCACTAAAATGATAAAAGTAAAACTATACATGTTTGGTATATACAAACTTGTACCGACCTTGTGAATCATACTGCCAAGTAGTGTTGAGCCACCCCCCCTAGTGTTCGAGTTCGGTTCATCGAACAGCAGCTTAGTTCGGCGAACTTTCGACGAACACCTTCGAACCCCATTGAAAACAACGGCAGGCAAACACAAACACATAAAAACACATTATACATATACAGTTCATAAACATTGCCATTACACTTACAGGTCCCCGCGACGTGTCCTGCACTGTCTCCCGCCGCTTTCCCTCCCGATAATCGCTGCGTCCTCCTGGTAACCAGCACTGATGATAGGACCTTCCGTGACGTTGTCATAGCATGTGACCAGTCACGTGTCCATTATCTCATTGGCTACAGACTGGTCACATGGCTAGAAGTCATGCTAGGTCCTGTCAGTGCATCTCTCCTGTACATGTGCTCGTTTGAGCATCTCCATGTACCGGCGAGATACTCTGGCACATGGTCGGCTTCCCCGTTCCTGCATGTCGGCGCTCTTTACAGAGTCAGCCCACATGCAGGGACTGGCTGGCACAGCCGGTGAATTGCAGCACTGGGAATCACGTCATCTGCGCACCGTTGCTATAGTAACCTGCCTGTCAGATTACTTTAGCAACGGTGGCAGCGGTGACGTCACCGCTTACAACCCGCAGCCTCTGCTCACTCACTGAATGATTAGACTGCATGGGAGCAGCAGCGTCTTACTCCCATGCAGTGCTGTCTGATGTAGCAGAGCTGCATGGGTTGAAGGAGAAAGAAGACAGAAGACCAGGATCGTGGAGGGCTGAGAGGGAGTAATAAACATGGAGTCTCTAAGTGTGTCTGTGTATTTATTTCTATTAAGTATTTTTTCTCTGTGTGGTTTTTTTAACCCTTTATTGGAGATTCTTAATGGCCGGGTCAAACTTGCCTGACATTAAAAAACTCTGGCTTAATACTAGCTAGTAAAACAAAGCTAGTATTAACCCATTATTACCCAGCGAGCCCCCGTCACCAGGGCAGCTGGAAGAGTTGGATACAGCGCCAGATGATGGAGCTTGTATGAAACATTTTATCTTCAGATTTGTATGTTTATTGTCAGTTCATGAAAGTGGAGTAATACTCTGACAACATTGTTCTCAACAGCGACCTGGAAGTCAGACATGTGTCCAGGCATCTTCGCCATGCTGTTCCCATTCAATTTCAATGCTGTGTCCATACATTTCAGCAATGTTCCTGCCTCCACAGCCTTCCTTTCCTGTTAGGGTCTTCCAGAAAAATGCTTGTTTTCTTTTGACTTCTTTTATACTCTGTACTCAAGTTGAGCCTGTCCGAGCCTCTGATCTGGCTGATCAAACACTTGAGCATTTTAGTGCTAGCTCATCACTAGTGTTTAACTAAAAACAAATTGTCTCTCCAGTAAAGGAGACAAACTCTAGCACAGCGCCACTTATTGGAAGTAGCGATCCTAAAAGTCACAAGTGGATTTTCAACAATCCTTTGCAATATGACTCAGGATATATAAGCCAGATCAGAATCCCAATTTGCAGACACGGTGTTTCGGGGTGCTTGCCCCTCGTCAGTGCAAAGTATGGGGGTGTCTGATCTGGCTCATGAAAAAGCTATGTGGGGACCACGGGGGAACACTATTCTCCTTAACTAAAAACACTTTCTGTTGCTTCATACATATTATGACTGTTTCCCTTCCCTATATTCTCAGCTGTGTAATTATTTGCCATTATCTCATCTCATCCCATCCATTCTCGTATTGTACTTGTGCTATAATAAAATATAAATAATAATTTGGCAGAGCAAAGCCCCCATCTGTTATGGATTTTGTCATAAATGTCTGTTTTATTCTGACTTTTTTTCCCCTTGCCATATTAAGTCATTTATATGGCTGGGCGGACCCGGACTGAAAAAGTCCAGATCCGTGCGGTTTCATAGTTTCCCAGGTGCCGGACCCGGGCCTGGGATTTTGGGTGTTTGATCCGGATCCAGCACTCGAGAAAATAAAAGAAAAAAATAAAGGGAAAAGAAGAATGAAGCAAGCGCTTCATACTTACCGAGGCTCCGGCCTGGCTGTACGCTGCTCCTGCTGCCTTCCTGTGCCGCTCATTTCATATCCATGGCTTTGCCCGCCCACCGGCTAGCCTGGCGTCTGTGATTGGTGCAGTGAGACGCGCCCCCAGCCTCTGTGACAGCGTATGACTGATTCCGCTCACAGACACGACGAGCAGAGTAGGAAACATCGCTGGCGTGGCTCACCCTGGGCCTCCCTGTGCATGATTCATGCACTGGGAGGTGCAGGCTGAGCAGAGGAGGAAACATCGTCGGCGCAGCTCATCCTGGACTGCCTTCTTCATAAAGCAGGCCGCTCAGGCTGAACAGAGGAGTACACATCATGGGCGCAGCTGATCCTGAGCAGCCTGCTTCATGAAGCAGACCGCTCAGGCTGAGCAGAGCAGGACACATTGTGGGCTGCATTTTCAACACGCCCCCCATCACGTGACAAATTATGTCATACCTGGAAGGAGCCCATACATTCTAGCATCTACCTTTACTTTTAGTGCACGATCTAAACCCACACAGCTCCGTAAGTGAAGGCGCGACATGGAAGCAGCTTGCCGCCATGACATGGAGCATGGGTGAGTACACCGCGAGCGCTCCTATCCCCCTATCCTTTCCACCAACATTTTTAATCCCCAGATTCTGGCTACCATAGCCTTATATGGGTACCATATTCCAGACCGGATCCAGATTTTTTTTAAGAAAATGAGCAGGGACCCTCTCAGCTCTAGTCATTTAGAATCAATTCAATAGTTGTAAAATAGTCATACTGTGCAGTTTGTCAAATAACGTTTGCCGCTCTTGTCATAGGGAGACAGTTCCACATTTTTCCTTTATGCAAGTCTGGTACCATGGAAACCATATTTAACTTTTAAAAGCCAGAAAATAAAATTTGTCCACTATTTTTAAAGCCTCTGTCACGATTCCTCCACTCAATGTGTCTTGAACGCAGTGAGTGACACTCTTGCTGCCCTCTGGAATCAGGGCTGTGCTGAGTTGTCTGCTTGGACAACTGAGCTGTCACTCACCAATCTAGTACAGGAGCATGTTGAGCTGTCGATATGATGATTGATAGCTCAGCAGTCCAACATGAAACTGAGTGGTGCTGGCCTTCTTCAGCTGTTCCCTGTTCTGAGTGATTGCTTAGCTACTTAACTGTGCAGTCAGTTTCACATCACTGCCAGTCATAGTGTGGCACCCTGAGGCTTCAGTCGCCACAGAGTATTGCATCTGTTTTAAGATTGTAATTCTCTCCTGGGTGAGAAGAGGTTAATCACTGGTTTGTTTCACTTACACTAAAGGCCCCGTCACACTAAGCAACATCGCTAGCAACATCGCTGCTAACGAACAACTTTTGTGACGTAGCAGCGATGTTGCTAGTGATGTCGCTGTGTGTGACATCCAGCAACAACCTGGCCCCTGCTGTGAGGTCGTTGGTTGTTGCTGAATGTCCTTGGCCATTTTTTAGTTGTTGCTGTCCCGCTGTGAAGCACAGATCGCTGTGTATGACAGCGAGACAGCAACAACTAAATGTGCAGGAAGCAGGAGCCGGCTTCTGCAGAGGCTGGTAACCACAGTAAACATCGGGTAACCAAGAAGCCCTGTCCTTGGTTACCTGATATTTACCTTTGTTACCAGCCTCCACCGATCTCACTGTCAGTGCCGGCTCCTGCTCTGTGCACATGTAGCTGCAGGACACATCGGGTTAATTAACCGATGTCTGTGTGGCGCCCCAGGACCTGGTCGCCACAACAGCATTGCCCTCCCAAAAGGGTTAATGCTGAGCCTGGAGGTAATTGGGAGATCTATTGGCCAGTAAGTTAACACTCAACACAGTTCTCCCTCCGGCCAGCAGGGGGAGCTCTGAACCTGGAACTTCAGGGAGCATTCCTTAAGTCTGGCTGGAAGGAGGAAGTGGTGGTTAGTCTGGACACAGGAGTGAAAGAGTGCAGACGCAGAGTAGTGCTGCCTTGTAAACTGGGGCCTAGAGCTGGGATAGCTTGGCCCAGTGAAGCAAGGGGAGCAGAGAGGCACAGCAGGGACTCGGACATCGGAGTCTGTAGTTGCCAGGGCATAAAATCCATCCCTGGTAGCTGAATCCGGAGGGCAGGAGAGCTGCAAGCCCCCTGTCCCAGAAGCAATCTGAAGGTACAGCTGCATTCCAAGGGCCTGGTGTGGGCTCCAGCAGAGAAGCACCAGAGAGGGCCTGCGCAGTCTACCACACAGAAAAGGGGACGAACAACAAGTCCCAGCAGCAAGAGGGCAATTGCAAACCCAAAGTGCAGTGTCCTAACACAGCAGAGAAAGATTAAGGAGTAGGCCTCATACTCAACTGGCCAAAGATCACCCCAGGCACTTCCAGGCCGGCCGGACCACCTTTACCATCTGTAACGGTCTCCCTGGACTAAGTTTCTGCCGAGTAAAAGAGGAAAAGGTAAAGAGACTACTGTTTGTGCCTGTTTCTTTCATTGCTGGTCGGCCCTGCACCGTGTTAGTCACGCAGCACCATAGACTTCCACAAACACCAACCGTGCCCCGGGCATTGCTCCACCTGTGGGGAGCAGTACTACCATTGCTGCCATAACATCATCCCGGAGGCCTCACACAGCAGCGGCGGCTTAGTAGCCGCATACCACAGGTGGCGTCACGAACACAAACTTTAATTCAAGCCACATATTCAACTGACACCCACCAGGGCCACGGAGCCGGGCCCAGCCACCACTGACTACCACCGGACTAGTCCGGCCCGGCACCGGGTGTCCCATAGCCCTGGGGTGGGCGAGTCAACTTTGGCGTCACGAACAGGATTTCGTGCCCGGTCACACCGGGTACTGTGCGCCTGAAGAACTGTGTAAAAGACTGTGTACTGGTTGTAAATTGCCGCCGCCATTAGCCGCGCCGAGCGCAGGAAGAAGGGGGGCGTGCCTGACAAAGAGCGCGAAGGGAGCGCGCCATCAGAGCAGAGCGCTGTTAACCCCGCGCGACCCGGAAGAAAATTTGAAAAGTGAACGGAGCCTGGTAAGGTTCACTAAGGGGGAGGAAGATGTCCGACTCCGAGGGAGAGCAGGTGGCTGCCATCGCCCAGGGCGCCGCAGCACCGGCCGAAGTAGTCCCAGTCGCCGTCGCCCCAGCCCCCACTGTAGCGCCGGTAATGCCGATCACCATGCCGTACATACCAGGAGCAGAATGGCTGCCGCAGTACTCCGGGGAGTCCCATACCTTGAGTGACTTCAGAGAAAGCCTGCACAGCTTGTTCCGGGTGTATCCTCTGACTGAGAGCCAGAAGGTGGGCATAGTAATGGGACAGCTAGCCGGCGCAGCCCAGCGTGAAGCGAAGTCCTGGCCTGATACAGATAAAGGGACAGCAGCCCAGATACTGGCTAAGCTAAAGAGTACTTATTAGGATGTAAATAGTTATGCAAAATGTCTGTCATGTTGTGTACAAAATGTTTTCTTTTTCTTTGATTGCGAAAATGGACAATTGGGCCACTGGACTATGGGTGGCCAACACCTAAATTGTTCATAGTTAGCACAAGTGTGCTCAACACCCCTGAAGAAAAACCCGTCCGGCGTGCATAGAGTGGGGTCATCAATGCTCTGACGCACGCCCAGAGCCTACGTTGGGGGTTTGAACGCGGCGGGTCCCCCATGGAGCAGTGTAATGGACACCCGGCAGGGAGCCACACTGGACTCTTATAGTAATGTTTAAGGTTGTAACGTTAAAGTATTTGCGCCTCCCATAATGGGATGAAATGTTCTAACATGTCATGTTTGTTTCTACATTCCGGGAGTACTGAATTTAACTAAGGGGGAGTGTGGCGCCCCAGGACCTGGTCGCCACAACAGCATTGCCCTCCCAAAAGGGTTAATGCTGAGCCTGGAGGTAATTGGGAGATCTATTGGCCAGTAAGTTAACACTCAACACAGTTCTCCCTCCGGCCAGCAGGGGGAGCTCTGAACCTGGAACTTCAGGGAGCATTCCTTAAGTCTGGCTGGAAGGAGGAAGTGGTGGTTAGTCTGGACACAGGAGTGAAAGAGTGCAGACGCAGAGTAGTGCTGCCTTGTAAACTGGGGCCTAGAGCTGGGATAGCTTGGCCCAGTGAAGCAAGGGGAGCAGAGAGGCACAGCAGGGACTCGGACATCGGAGTCTGTAGTTGCCAGGGCATAAAATCCATCCCTGGTAGCTGAATCCGGAGGGCAGGAGAGCTGCAAGCCCCCTGTCCCAGAAGCAATCTGAAGGTACAGCTGCATTCCAAGGGCCTGGTGTGGGCTCCAGCAGAGAAGCACCAGAGAGGGCCTGCGCAGTCTACCACACAGAAAAGGGGACGAACAACAAGTCCCAGCAGCAAGAGGGCAATTGCAAACCCAAAGTGCAGTGTCCTAACACAGCAGAGAAAGATTAAGGAGTAGGCCTCATACTCAACTGGCCAAAGATCACCCCAGGCACTTCCAGGCCGGCCGGACCACCTTTACCATCTGTAACGGTCTCCCTGGACTAAGTTTCTGCCGAGTAAAAGAGGAAAAGGTAAAGAGACTACTGTTTGTGCCTGTTTCTTTCATTGCTGGTCGGCCCTGCACCGTGTTAGTCACGCAGCACCATAGACTTCCACAAACACCAACCGTGCCCCGGGCATTGCTCCACCTGTGGGGAGCAGTACTACCATTGCTGCCATAACATCATCCCGGAGGCCTCACACAGCAGCGGCGGCTTAGTAGCCGCATACCACAGGTGGCGTCACGAACACAAACTTTAATTCAAGCCACATATTCAACTGACACCCACCAGGGCCACGGAGCCGGGCCCAGCCACCACTGACTACCACCGGACTAGTCCGGCCCGGCACCGGGTGTCCCATAGCCCTGGGGTGGGCGAGTCAACTTTGGCGTCACGAACAGGATTTCGTGCCCGGTCACACCGGGTACTGTGCGCCTGAAGAACTGTGTAAAAGACTGTGTACTGGTTGTAAATTGCCGCCGCCATTAGCCGCGCCGAGCGCAGGAAGAAGGGGGGCGTGCCTGACAAAGAGCGCGAAGGGAGCGCGCCATCAGAGCAGAGCGCTGTTAACCCCGCGCGACCCGGAAGAAAATTTGAAAAGTGAACGGAGCCTGGTAAGGTTCACTAAGGGGGAGGAAGATGTCCGACTCCGAGGGAGAGCAGGTGGCTGCCATCGCCCAGGGCGCCGCAGCACCGGCCGAAGTAGTCCCAGTCGCCGTCGCCCCAGCCCCCACTGTAGCGCCGGTAATGCCGATCACCATGCCGTACATACCAGGAGCAGAATGGCTGCCGCAGTACTCCGGGGAGTCCCATACCTTGAGTGACTTCAGAGAAAGCCTGCACAGCTTGTTCCGGGTGTATCCTCTGACTGAGAGCCAGAAGGTGGGCATAGTAATGGGACAGCTAGCCGGCGCAGCCCAGCGTGAAGCGAAGTCCTGGCCTGATACAGATAAAGGGACAGCAGCCCAGATACTGGCTAAGCTAAAGAGTACTTATTAGGATGTAAATAGTTATGCAAAATGTCTGTCATGTTGTGTACAAAATGTTTTCTTTTTCTTTGATTGCGAAAATGGACAATTGGGCCACTGGACTATGGGTGGCCAACACCTAAATTGTTCATAGTTAGCACAAGTGTGCTCAACACCCCTGAAGAAAAACCCGTCCGGCGTGCATAGAGTGGGGTCATCAATGCTCTGACGCACGCCCAGAGCCTACGTTGGGGGTTTGAACGCGGCGGGTCCCCCATGGAGCAGTGTAATGGACACCCGGCAGGGAGCCACACTGGACTCTTATAGTAATGTTTAAGGTTGTAACGTTAAAGTATTTGCGCCTCCCATAATGGGATGAAATGTTCTAACATGTCATGTTTGTTTCTACATTCCGGGAGTACTGAATTTAACTAAGGGGGAGTGTGGCGCCCCAGGACCTGGTCGCCACAACAGCATTGCCCTCCCAAAAGGGTTAATGCTGAGCCTGGAGGTAATTGGGAGATCTATTGGCCAGTAAGTTAACACTCAACACAGTTCTCCCTCCGGCCAGCAGGGGGAGCTCTGAACCTGGAACTTCAGGGAGCATTCCTTAAGTCTGGCTGGAAGGAGGAAGTGGTGGTTAGTCTGGACACAGGAGTGAAAGAGTGCAGACGCAGAGTAGTGCTGCCTTGTAAACTGGGGCCTAGAGCTGGGATAGCTTGGCCCAGTGAAGCAAGGGGAGCAGAGAGGCACAGCAGGGACTCGGACATCGGAGTCTGTAGTTGCCAGGGCATAAAATCCATCCCTGGTAGCTGAATCCGGAGGGCAGGAGAGCTGCAAGCCCCCTGTCCCAGAAGCAATCTGAAGGTACAGCTGCATTCCAAGGGCCTGGTGTGGGCTCCAGCAGAGAAGCACCAGAGAGGGCCTGCGCAGTCTACCACACAGAAAAGGGGACGAACAACAAGTCCCAGCAGCAAGAGGGCAATTGCAAACCCAAAGTGCAGTGTCCTAACACAGCAGAGAAAGATTAAGGAGTAGGCCTCATACTCAACTGGCCAAAGATCACCCCAGGCACTTCCAGGCCGGCCGGACCACCTTTACCATCTGTAACGGTCTCCCTGGACTAAGTTTCTGCCGAGTAAAAGAGGAAAAGGTAAAGAGACTACTGTTTGTGCCTGTTTCTTTCATTGCTGGTCGGCCCTGCACCGTGTTAGTCACGCAGCACCATAGACTTCCACAAACACCAACCGTGCCCCGGGCATTGCTCCACCTGTGGGGAGCAGTACTACCATTGCTGCCATAACATCATCCCGGAGGCCTCACACAGCAGCGGCGGCTTAGTAGCCGCATACCACAGGTGGCGTCACGAACACAAACTTTAATTCAAGCCACATATTCAACTGACACCCACCAGGGCCACGGAGCCGGGCCCAGCCACCACTGACTACCACCGGACTAGTCCGGCCCGGCACCGGGTGTCCCATAGCCCTGGGGTGGGCGAGTCATCTGCTGTAGCTAGGAGAGCAGGGAGCCAGCGCTAAGCAGTGTGCGCTGCTCCCTGCACATTTAGCTGCAGCACACATCAGGAAATTAACCCGATGTGTGCTGTAACTAGGAGAGCAAGGAGCCAGCGCTAAGCGGTGTGCGCTGCTCCCTGCTCTGTGCAGCTGCACCCTGTACTCTATACCCTATATATGTACCCTGTGCAGCTGCACCCGGTGTGCGCTGCTCCCTGCTCTGTGCACATTTAGCTGCAGCACACATCGGGTAATTAACCCGATGTGTGCTGTAACTAGGAGAGCAGGGAGCCAGCGCTCAGTGTGCGCTGCTCCCTGCTCTCTGCACGTGTAGCTGCGTGCTCTGGTAACCAAGGTAAATATCGGGTTGGTTACCCGATATTTACCTTAGTTACCAAGCGCAGCATCTTCCACGCGGCGCTGGGGGCTGGTCACTGGTTGCTGGTGAGCTCACCAGCAACTCGTGTAGCGACGCTCCAGCGATCCCTGCCAGGTCAGGTTGCTGGTGGGATCACTGGAGCGTCGCAGTGTGACATCTCACCAGCAACCTCCTAGCAACTTACCAGCGATCCCTATCGTTGTTGGGATCGCTGGTAAGTTGTTTAGTGTGACTGGACCTTAAATTCCAAGCTCATAACTTACATAAAACAACCAGATAGTGAGCCAGTCACCACACACAGGAAACCAGGCTGGGGAATTCCCCCAGCACTGCTGAGTCATTCCTGAGGTGGTGTCAGTTCTCAAAGGGTAGCAAGCAGGGCCAGACTGGCCATAGGGCAATTCTGGCAAATGCCAGAAGGGCTGGTCCCTGTAGGGGGCCGGTGCCTGTAGTGGGCCGCTCACTCTACAGTCGCTGCCGCTCTCCTCAGCAGTCTGCACGCCGGGCAGCATTAATTTGCCTCGTGTGTAGTAGCAAAACTGAAAGCAGCAGGTGGCAGCGTGCTGTGCTGCCCCGGCCCTGCTGTATAGTGACATCCTGTGCCCGGCGTACTACTGAGGAAAGCACTGGTGACCGCAGCTCCCTCCTTCCTGTTCAAATGTGTTTGCGTCTCTCAGACGTAAATACATTTGATCAGTGACAGCGCCGAGCCTGGGGCGCCGATGGGCAACAACGTGATGAGATCAGCACCTTGCTGACGTCATCACACTGCTGCGGGCACTCCTGAGACACGTCAGACAGCAGTAAGAGCTCCGTGGAGGAGCCAAAGATGGAATGTGTACTCACTATTAGAGTGAGGAGCGGATTAGGATACATAACGGGGGAATATTTGTGATAGGGACACAGCTTTGCGAGAGGCAGTGGGGGGAGGGGGGAGTACTTTATCCAGTGGGGCAGTGTGTGTGTGGGGGGGGATATTTTACATAACGGCAGTGTGTGTGTGTGTGTGTGTGTGTGGCTGTATATACAGTACAGTCCAAAAGTTTGGACACACCTTCTCAGTCAAAGAGTTTTCTTTATTTTCATGACTCTGAAAATTGTACATTCACATTGAAGTTATCAAAACTATGAATTAACACATGTGGAATTAAATACGTAACAAAAAAGTGTGAAACAACTGAAAATATGTCTTATATTCTAGGTTCTTCACAGTAGCCACCTTTTGCTTTGATTACGGCTTTGCACACTCTTGGCATTCTCTTGATGAGCTTCAGCATTCGCTTGGATCTCTCTGATGCATTCGCCAATGTGGATCACAAGCTGCTCCTCTCTATGCCACACTATCGGGCTCAGGGACACCGCTCTGTTTGGGCTCACCCCCAACTTCCCTGCTCCTTCACTGTATCTTTTGCAGGATCCTCCTTCTCTCCTCTTCCCCTTACTGTCGGGGTTCCACAGGATTCAGTCCTATGCCCTCTCCTCTTCTCTCTATACACTGCTGCTATTGGACAAACCATCAGTAGATTTGGTTTTCAGTACCATCTATATGTTGATGACACCAATTATACACATCATCTCCTGATTAGAGATGAGCAAACCTCCCAAGGTTCGATTCGGTTTGTATTCGCCGACTTCACCTGTATTCGCTGAATGGCTTGGCGAACCCCATTTAAAAAAGGGCATAGAAAACACCTTTAGGGGGACCAAAAGCTGCCAAAATAGATCAAACCGTTTTACAGTGGAGCCACACTGTTCTGGCATAGCCATTATTTTCCTAGACTATAACATAAGAAATATTGAGGATGATGAGTGACAGGCATAGGTCTGGTGGCCTGAGAGCCCTCATACCTCATGCAACAGCTCAAACTGCTTTTCTGCTTAGCCACACTCAGGTGGCTGCAATATTAGCTACATAGACTGTTACTGATTGACACATTTAATGATAATAAGAGAGGTAGATGATTGAAAGGTAGCTGCATGCCTGCCAGTATGGGAGCCCTACTGCTACAGACAACACACAAAAAAAAACACCCAACTATGAGCCCCCATCCCTATTTCCCAAAATTAGTAGGCCTGTTCCTCTGAGACTCCAGCCACTACAGACAAGACACAACTTGAACACCCAACTTGGAGTCTCCACAGTTAAAAAGATTAGGGGCAGACAGCAGGACAGTGGCATCAATTACCCCAGAGTATCCTTAAGGCCGCTTTTCACGCAAAGACATCTCTAACGAGATGTCGTTGGGGGTCACAGAATTCGTGATGCACATCCGGCCTCGTTAGCGAAGTCGTTGTGTGGGAAAAGAAGGTCGTTCTTTTCCCGGTTATCGTTGCTGTTGCAGGTCGCATGTTAGTCTTTCCTGTGGCAGCACACATCGCTACGTGTGACACCGCAGGAACAAAGAACATCACCTTACCTGCGGCCGCCTGTAATGAGGAAGGAATCAGGTGGGCGGGATGTTTGTCCCGCTCATCTCCGCCCCTCCGCTTCTATTGGGCGGCCGCTTAGTGACGCCGCTGTGACACCGTACGAACCGCCTCCTTGGAAAGGAGGCGGTTCGCCGGCCACAGCGACGTCGCTAGGCAGGTAAGTATGTGTGACGGGTGTAAGCGATGTTGTGCGCCATGGGCAGTGATTTGCCCGTGACGCACAACCAACGGGGGCGGGTACGCTCGCTAGCGATATCAATAGCGATATCGCTGCGTGTAAAGTGCCCTATAGTGTTTTGGCTCAGCAATAAGGCATGGGCCATGCAGCACATAGGGTCTGGCCCAGAATTTACAGCTTTCAAATGAAGATGTAGATGAGTGACAGGAGCAGGTCTGTTCCTCTGAGACATCAGCCACTACAGACAAGACACAACTTTGACACCCAACTTGGAGTCTCCACATTTCCAAAAATTAGTGGCAGAAATCAGGACAGTGGCATCAATTGCCCAACAGTACCCATAGTGTTTTATCCCAGCAGTGAGGCATGGCCCATACACCACACAAGGAGTGGCCCAGAATTTCAGCTTTCAATTAAAGTTAAAATAAAGAGGTGGGTGGGTGAGTGACTGGTTTAGGCCATGCTGCATTTCTGCGCAGCCCCTGTCAGGTGGCGGCAATATTAACTTCATAGACTGTTATTGCTAGACACATTTAAGGATAGTAAGAGAGGTGGATGAGTTAAAGTTAGCTGTATACCTGCCAATCTGAGAACCCTCCTGCTATTGACAACACAAAACAAGAAGACCCAATCAGCGTTAGTCTATAAATCTTACTGCGTAAAGCAAAACATACATCAAACATGAGGCCAGTATAATGAAGGTGACTGAAAAATCTAAATATTGTGTGTGGTGTGACAGCCGGAGAACAAATAAAAGCAGTAGGTAGAATAAAAGTAAGCATCTCATCATAAGGGAACTTTACCATTCTGGGAACAGGGTTGTAGGGTAAACGAGTCGTGACTGCCCTGAAAGATAATACATATAAACACAAGATAAAAAATAAGACATTGTCTATAGATATTCATAATTATGATCTCTTTAAGATCAAAACATTAAGGCTGCGTTCACATGTCCTGTGATGATCCATTTGTAATGGATCCATTGGAGGACTAATAATGGATCCATTAACGAATTGTACAAATGGATCACTTTAACTGATCCGTTATTACAGTCAATGGAACAGATAATGGATCTGTTATTTTATATAGCTAGGTAGATAAAGAAAATGTAGTTATAGAAAGGCACTATTATTGCAGGCACTGGGTGTCAGGCCTTACCGCAACCTTCCACAAATTGTATTATATATCCAAAAAGAGAGAGAGATAGGATAGATGTGTAACATGTATATAATGTCCCACTCCCTGCATATTGTAAGCTTGCATCCTTTAGTGCCACATGAAAGGCACTAAAGGGTGTTTAGTCTTGTTTTTAGCCACAAATTCAATAATTTGCAAAACAAATTACATGGGGTTCCCCTTATTTTGGGTAGCCAGCTAAGGTAAAGCAAGCAGATGCAGCCTGCAGCTGGGAGATTTACCTTGGCTGGTATTCCAAAAACAGAGGTCACCCCATGTTGTTGCTTTAAATTATTTATTTACAATTAAATAAATTAAAAAAATAACCCGTGGGATCCCCCTAAATTAGATCATCAGCCAAGGGAAAGCGGAAAGCTGGGGTCTGGTATTCTGGTATTCTCAGGCAGGTGAGGCCCATGTTATTGGGCCTTCCCCCGCCTAAAAATAGCAGGCAACAGCCGCCCAAGAAGTGGTGAATTCATTAGATGCGCCAATATTGCCTTTTTGCCTCGACCCTGGTGTGGTGCAAACAGGTTAATGTATGGAGCTGTTGCCAGCTGTGAATTGCTAGCTGGCATTAAGCCCTGGAATTAGTAATGGGTGGGTGTCTACCAGACACCCCCATTACTAATCCAGTATTTGTAAGTTGAATAAAAAACACCTATAATATTTTATTTTATATTAAAACCCCCTTGACATAAACCCTCTTTCAGGTCAACAAGAACGGATGGTTGAGAGATGAACCTAACAGATGACAAGTTTTGACCAATCCGTTAAGTGATCCGTCATTGTTATAGTCAATGAATCAGTTAACAGATCCATTTTTCCATTTTCCAAATAGATGCAAAACCGGAAATTATTACAGAACATGTGAACAATGCCTAAAACTGTATACAGTCGTATCTTCTGCAGAAAAAAACAGACAAATTGGCAGTGTACCCTGAAAGACAAAAAGAAAAAGAATTTTAAAATATTGGTCTACATAACATAAATAAGCTGCATCAAATGGCCACTCCTCTTCCTCCACCTCAACATCACACACAGTGCAGTCATGGCCAAAAGTTTTGAGAATGCTACAAATATTAATTTTTACAAAGTCTACTGCTTAAGTTTTTCTAATGGCAATTTGCATATACTCCAGAATGTCATAAAGAGTGATCAGCTTAACAGCAATTACTTGCAAAGTCCAAAACACATTTCAACATCATTGCATTCCTGCCTTAAAAGGAGCAGCTAACATTGTTTTAGTGATTGTTCCATTAACACAGGTGTGGGTGTTGATGAGGACAGGGCTGGCGATCAATCAGTCATGATTAAGTAAGAATAACACCACTGGACACTTTAAAAGGAGGCTGGTGCTTGGTATCATTGTTTCTCTTCAGTTAACCATGGTTATCTCTAAAGAAACACGTGCAGCCATCATTGCTCTGCACAAAAATGGCCTAACAGGGAAGAATATCACAGCTACAAAGATTGCACCTCAGTCAACAATCTATTGCATCATCAAGAACTTTAAGGACAGAGCTTCCATTGTTCCCAAAAAGGCTCCAAGGCGCTCAAGAAGGACCAGCAAACGCCAGGACCGTATCTTAAAACCATTTCAGCTGCGGGATCGGACTACCAGCAGTGCCGAGCTAGCTCAGCAATGGCAGCAGGCTGGTGTGAGTGCTTCTGCATGCACTGTGAGGCGGAGACTGCTTGAGCAAGGCCTGGTTTCAAGGAGGGCAGCAAAGAAGCCACTTCTGTCCAGAAAAAACATCAGGGACCGACTGATATTCTGCAAAAAGGTACAGGGAGTGGACTGCTGAGGACTGGGGTAAAGTCATTTTCTCAGATGAATCCCCTTTTCGATTGTTTGGGACATCTGGAAAACAGCTTAGTAGGAGAAGAAGAGGTGAGCGCTACCACCAGTCTTGTCTCATGCCAACTGTTAAGCATCCTGAAACGATTCATGTGTGGGGTTGCTTCTCAGCCAAGGGAATCGGCTCACTCACAGTCTTGCCTAAAAACACAGCCATGAATAAAGAATGGTACCAGAATGTCCTCCAAGAGCAACTTCTCCCAACTGTCCAAGAGCAGTTTGGCGCTCAACAATGCCTTTTCCAGCATGATGGCGCACCTTGCCATAAAGCAAAGGTGATCACTACATGGCTCATGGAACAAAACAGAGATTTTGGGTCCATGGCCTGGAAACTCCCCAGATCTTAATCCCATTGAGAACTTGTGGGCAATCATCAAGAGACGGGTGGACAAACAAAAACCAACAAATTCTGGCAAAATGCAAGCATTGCTTATGCAAGACTGGACAGCTATCAGTCAGGATTTGGTCCAGAAGTTGACTGAGAGCATGCCAGGGAGAATTGCAGAGGTCCTGAAGAAGAAGGGTCAACACTGCAAATATTGACTTGCTGCATTAACTCATTCTAACTGTCAATATAACCTTTTGGTACTCATAATATGATTGCAATTATATTTCTGTATGTGATGTAAACATCAGACAAACACAATTAAAAACTAGAGGGCAACAGATGTGAAACTATAATTTTGGTGTCATTCTCAAAACGTTTGGCCATGACTGTACAGTCCGCAGAGGTAGCACCCCAATTACCCTTGTTTCCCTCTGCGTCACAATTCCCCAACTTCTCAAATGATTGTGGGGAACTACTGATGGGAGAGTCTGCGCAGTTGTTCACACATTCTATTCCATGGGCACCAGAGGTTTGCTTCAAAACATTCACAGGCTCAAGAAGTGAAAAGCAACTGCAGCGATGGGCAACACCTTTGTCAGTTGGATCCGGGGCTGGACAAAGTATGGTCCAAGCAGAATCCAGACCCTTGGCAACAGACGTCAACACCCAACACCTGAACCTACCTCACAGGCCACCAGTTTGTCGTGTACAATCTACTCCACCCTCTCTCAGCACAGCAGGCAGCCCTTGGTACCACAGTTGTGGTCATGTAAAAGATTATTTCCTCCTGCACATGCCAAAGATAAGAGCTTCAACTTCACCATATCCAATCTGTTGGCCAAGGAAATGCTGCCTTTCCACCTGGTAGATACAGATGGTTAACAAAAGGTGATGGCCGTTGCAGTCCTCCAGTACCAGTTGTGCAGTCGCCATTACTTCTTTAATAAAGCTGTGCCTGCGCTATACGAGCATGTCAGAGACATCACCCGTTCCTTTAAAAACTCTGTATCTGCTAGTGTGCATTTCACCACTGACCCCTGGATGAGCAAGCATGGCCAGGGGCGTTACGTCTCACTAACTGGGCACTGGGTGACTGGTGGTTGCAGCAAGTCTCTGTGCACTTTCGGTGCTCTCACCCTGCTGCTGCACCACTGCCTGCACTGCAGAGTCACTTTGCCTTTCCAGGTCACTGCTTCATATGCAATGTACCAATAAGGCCGGTTTCACATTTGCATTGTGAGACATCCGTCACAGTGCGTTGTGTGACGCATGTGACGGATGCGTTGCAAATAGTGTGCTAATAAATGTAACGGATTCCTTTAAAAGAACGTTTTGCGTTTTTCTGTTTTTTTATTTTTAATGTTTCGCCGGGAAAGGAGATTTGTGGTCTGGAGGAGAGAGAGTTAACAGCAAATCCCCTGAATGACTGCAGTGAACCGCGCAATCAGCTGTGCCGTCACTCAGGTGACCCGCGGCCACAGCTGCAGTCCTCCACCCGAGAGCTGTGTCCGCGGGTCACCAGAATGAGTGCACAGCGGATCGCGCGGCTCACTTAAGTTCCTGTGTGGAGCTGATAGAGAGTGGTCGTGTGCTAATGCCGCTCTTGTCAGCTTCATATAGCAGAGCTGAAAATGTTTTGTCTTTTATTCCAAATAAAGGATTTTCAGGTGTTTGTGTTTATTTACTTTCACTTACAGGTTAATCATGGAAGGTATCTCGGGGAGACGCCTGCCAGGATTAACCTAGGACTTAGTGGGAGCTATAAGCTGCCATTTAACTCCTTATTACCCCGATTGCCACCGCACCAGGGCAATTCAGGATGAGCCGGGTAGAGTCCCGGGACTGTCGCATTAAATGGATGCAGCAATTCTGGGCAGCTGTTGGCTGATATTGTTAGGCTGGGGGCTCCCCATAACGTGGGGCTCCCCATCCTGAGAATACCAGCCTTCAGTTGTGTGGCTTTATCTTGGCTGGTATCAAAATTGAGTGGGGGACCGCACGCCATTTTTTTTTTAAAATTATTTATTTATTTTGCTGCACGATATAGACCCGCCCACCGGCTGTGATTGGTTGCAGTGAGACAGCTGTCACTCAGCGTGGGGGCGGGTCTGACTGCAACCAATCATAGGCGCCGGTGGGCAGGGAAAGCAGTGAATACGAGATGGATTAATGAGCGGCCGGCATTTTCAAAAGAGGAAAAGCCGCCGAAGCTTTGTGACAGCCTTGCAGCGCCGCATCGGTGATCGGTGAGTATGAGGGGGGGGGGGGAAGAACAGGAGTGATTTTAAACTATTTAGATCATGCTGCTGGATGCTCAGTAGAAAGTGACAGGAACCGTCAGTGGATTTCGCCGCTTAGCGCATTGCAGCGGAATCCGCCACCATAGGCAATCATTACACACCTTGGCAGATACTAACGAAATTCGTCAAGGTGCGATATTTTAACGACAAAAAAAACGCTACATGCAGTGTTCCTTCCGCCCGACGCAGCGTCAAAATAACAACGCTGCATCGTGCAGTGGATGCAACGCAGACACTTGCGTTACAGTGCGTCGTCCATACAAGTCTATGGAGAATAGAGCGGTGCGTTAACGGAGTGCGCTATTCTCCATAGCGGCGGATTGCTCTGAACACAGGTGTGAAACCAGCCTAATGTGCATGTCCACTTTGCATATGCTGGAGAGACTGTACAAGCAGCAGCAGGCAAAAGTGGAGTTTCAGCTGCAAGCGTGAACCATTTTTACACTGCTGGATGGGACCCACTGTGCCACAGTGCTGACTTAATCTGAAGGGGCATAACTGAGCTACTACCTTGTCTTCAATAGAGCCTCTGATGATGAGGCTAGGACTGTGCTGGAAAGTAGCTGTCGGGTGCTACTCCAGGGAGTATTACGGCACTGTGACAGCTGACCCCTGGGGTTAAGGATGCAAGGACAGGCTCAGGTGCAGGCAGGACGGCTGGTTCAGGTTGGTGCACACTGGATGGCTGGTTCAGGCTGGTGCAGATTAGACTTCTAGCTCAGGCTGGTGATGACTGGATGGCTGGTTCAAGCTGATGCAGAGAACACAGCAGATACGGCAGGTGTAGCATATACAGTAGGGACAGCATGTACATCAGGTATGGCAGGTACAGCAAGAAAGGCAGGTTCATGTGGGTAGTAGAACACAAATACGGGTTAGCAGGTACAGGTAACGGACACAGGATGCAGGAACGAGACCTGCCTACTAGTAGTGAGTCTCTATCAGTAAGACCACGTTGCACAGGTACCTCCCATATGGGGAGGATGCATTAGGTACCCAGTGCCTCTCAGACAGAGGCTGAGTGGCAGTTCTGAGTTACAGAATGCTGGCCCTTTAAGAACAGAGGTGAGCCCACGCTCTAAGCACGTTCCAGGGAGACCTGTGCAGCAAGCGCAGGCCCCAGGAGCAGGTAGGGAGGATGGAAGCAGTTGCCATTGCCCGGCAGCCTGGAGAGTGAGTAAGCCGGAGTCCTTGCCTAAAGAAGGAAGCGTGAGAGTGCGGCGATGCCACCGTTACAGTACCCCCCTTACGTCCCCTCTCTCCCAAGCCTGAAACTAATCTCAACATGAGAAGAGGAGCATTAAATATTCTCCTTGGGCTCCCATTACCTCTCCTCAGGACTAGAGATGAGCGAACCGGTCCCGGTTCGGCTCGAGGTCGGTTCGCCGACGGAGGTCCCGTTCGAGTTCGGCTCGTCGAACGTTCGACGAACCGAACTCGAACTGCATAGGAAACAATGGCAGGCAATCACAAACACAGAAAAACACCTAGAAAACACCCTCAAAGGTGTCCAAAAGGTGACAAACAACTCACAACACAACACAAACACATGGGAAAGTGACAAGGACATATACTCATGCGAAAACAAAACAGCTGGACAAGGAAAAAGAGGAGGACACACAGATATATGAGTATATGCAAGGAAACATCGATTCCATTATTATGCAACTTGAGCCCTGCTCATTTTAGGCTTCCAATCTGGATAAATTGCCTGAGCTCGCCACGTACGCCTTGGGGATCTTGTCATGTCCTGCAGCCAGCGTTCTCTCGGAACCTGTCTTCAGTGCTGCTGGGGGTCTGCTGGCAGATAAGCACACGCGTCTGTCCACTGACAATGTGGACATGGCTCTCAGAGGACTTTTCTTCCCCTGGGTCAGCCAGGGGAGGCGAAAGGCACGCGTATTTTTGAGAGTGCTTCATGCAAAGCATCTTTTTCATCTTGAAAATGGGGGTCAACTGATGCCAGTCAAGTGGGGTGTGTGTGGCCCAATTAGTGGAAACGAGGGAGACTGTGGTTGGAGTCCCCTCGCTGTGTTTCTAAAAGAACCAAGATGAACAAGTCATGGCTCTCAGAGGACTTTTCTTCCCCTGGGTCAGCCAGGGGACGGGAAAGGCACGCGTATTTTTGAGAGTGCTTCATGCAAAGCATCTTTTTCATCTTGAAAATGGGGGTCAACTGATGCCAGTCAAGTGGGGTGTGTGTGGCCCAGTTAGTGGAAACGAGGGAGACTGTGGTTGGAGTCCCCTCGCTGTGTTTCTAAAAGAACCAAGATGAACAAGTCATGGCTCTCAGAGGACTTTTCTTCCCCTGGGTCAGCCAGGGGACGGGAAAGGCACGCGTATTTTTGAGAGTGCTTCATGCAAAGCATCTTTTTCATCTTGAAAATGGGGGTCAACTGATGCCAGTCAAGTGGGGTGTGTGTGGCCCAATTAGTGGAAACGAGGGAGACTGTGGTTGGAGTCCCCTCGCTGTGTTTCTAAAAGAACCAAGATGAACAAGTCATGGCTCTCAGAGGACTTTTCTTCCCCTGGGTCAGCCAGGGGACGGGAAAGGCACGCGTATTTTTGAGAGTGCTTCATGCAAAGCATCTTTTTCATCTTGAAAATGGGGGTCAACTGATGCCAGTCAAGTGGGGTGTGTGTGGCCCAGTTAGTGGAAACGAGGGAGACTGGTTGGAGTCCCCTCGCTGTGTTTCTAAAAGAACCAAGATGAACAAGTCATGGCTCTCAGAGGACTTTTCTTCCCCTGGGTCAGCCAGGGGACGGGAAAGGCACGCGTATTTTTGAGAGTGCTTCATGCAAAGCATCTTTTTCATCTTGAAAATGGGGGTCAACTGATGCCAGTCAAGTGGGGTGTGTGTGGCCCAGTTAGTGGAAACGAGGGAGACTGTGGTTGGAGTCCCCTCGCTGTGTTTCTAAAAGAACCAAGATGAACAAGTCATGGCTCTCAGAGGACTTTTCTTCCCCTGGGTCAGCCAGGGGACGGGAAAGGCACGCGTATTTTTGAGAGTGCTTCATGCAAAGCATCTTTTTCATCTTGAAAATGGGGGTCAACTGATGCCAGTCAAGTGGGGTGTGTGTGGCCCAGTTAGTGGAAACGAGGGAGACTGGTTGGAGTCCCCTCGCTGTGTTTTACATGCTTTTAGAAGGGCATGACATGGCTTGGAGGTTGACTTTCAGCATCTGCAAACTGTTGGCTACCAAAATGCTGCCTTTCCAACACCTGTGGTTATAGACAATGAGGAACATACTGATGAAGATGAGACGCAGATACCCGATTGGGATGACAACTTAAATATTCGGTCAGGGCAAGAAGAGGCTCGGTCTGAGGGGGAGGGGAGTGCAAACACAACAATTGATGATGAAGTTCTAGATCCCACCTACTGTCAACCCACAGTCAGACACTCGAGGAGGTCAACAGAGGCGGTGGAGGAGGATGCAACCGACGACGAAGTTACCTTGCGCCTTCCTGGACAGAGTCGGAGCACTGGTAGCACGTCTACAACTGCATCCTCAGCCACCACTCTGCCTCTGAGCATTATTCGGGGTGGATCAACAGGTCGCATGGCCTCTAAGCCTTGCCTAGCCTGGTCCTTTTTTGACATAGAAAAAGATCGCCCAAATTATGTGATCTGTAAAATTTGTCATGGTTCTCTTAGTAGAGGTCAAAACCTCAGCAGTTTGACAACTTCTTCCATGAATCGTCACATGAATAAATATCATATGGCCCGGTGGGAAGCTCACCGTGCTGCAATGCGGCCTAGCGGAGCGAACCATCCACCGCCTGCCCCTTCCAGTGCATCCGCGCTCTCGTCATCTTCTAGGACTGTGGGGACAGCTGTCACACCTGTTTTTCCACCCACAACTTCCACCACTGTAACCGCAACAGGCAGTTTGCTTGGTAGGTCGTCAGTTGGTTTGGAAGGGGAAACAAGTGAGTGTGTACAGCTCTCTCAGACATCGATAGCACCAACGTTGGATGAAGGCAACATCATGTCTCCGCCTGCACTTTCCTCACAAACCTGCATTTTTCCAGGGACACCCTACTCAACACCGTCTACACACAGCAGCCAGATCTCTGTCCCTCAGATGTGGTCAAATAAAAGGCCACTTCCTGCGACCCATGACAAAGCTAAGAGGTTGACTCTATCCCTCTGTAAGCTGTTGGCTACCGAAATGCTGCCTTTCCGCCTAGTGGACACACAGGATTTTAGAGACCTTATGTCTGTCGCTGTGATCCAGTACAAGATGCCCAATCACCACTGCTTCTCCAAGAAAAGCATGCCCGCGCTACACCAGCATGTCGCACACAACATCACCACTTCCTTGAGAAACTCTGTGTGCGACAGGGTGCATTTCCACACAGATACTTGGACCAGTAAGCATAGACAGGGTCATTACATGTCACTGACTGGGCACTGGAAAACTATGGTGAGAGATGGAGAAGGGTCTGCTGTACAAGTCTTGCCGTCCCCACAAGTTGTTTCAATCCTTCTTCTGTATGTAGAAGTTAATACACTGCTTCTGCCTCTTCAACCTCGTGTGGGTCCTCCACCTTGGCGCAAACCCTGTGTGGTCAGGCCACCCTTCCTTGTAACTGCGCACAAGGACTACCACACACCTCCTTACTATGCTGGCAGCAGAGCTCAATGCCATCAGGCGGTCAAAGTTTTACTTTGAAATGTATGGGAAATGTGAGTCACACCGCTGAGAAGTTGTGGACGGTTAGCTCTGGATACCGAGTTTCATCAATGGTTGTCTCCACTCAAGCAGCAGCCAGGGAAGGCCGGGTGCGACAATGATGCAAACATGGGTGCGGCCCTTCGCTGTGACAATGTGACACACATGGCTTGTGTGGTTCACGTGTTGAACCTGGTTGTCCAGCAATTTTTAAAGCACTATCCTGGCCCACATGGCCTTCTGCAGAGAGCACGGTGTAACGCCTTCCTTGATCCACACACTCAGATGGGCTGTTAATGATAGGCTAGAGGGAAGCCACTCACCAAGCAGGACCCCTAGAACCCTGAAACCCTTTAACCCCTATACAGGGATTAGGAATTGCACAGGGCCCAAGGTGATTAATACCTGTGGAAGGCTGCAGTTCCAGAGAATAGTAGTCAGGCAGGGTCAAAACATTCATTGAGGAACAGGAACAGAATGGGACGGCCAGGACTTAATCAGAAAACAAGCAGAGGTGAAATGCGGATCGGCCAACAAGGTACATAAACAGCAAGCAGGAAAAGTAGTCAGGTAACAAGCACACAAAATCATAAAACTGAACTGGGGGTAAAAGTAACCAGAGGTCATAGCTATGTCTGGCAGTGGTCTGCAGACAGGATGGGCATAAAAAAGGGTGTGGTGTATTCCCATTGGTTGTAGCTGAATGATGGTATTTCATCTGTGAGATACCCACCAGCTACATTCAGCCAGAGATTCTGCATCTGTCAAGGTAATGCAGCCCAGTGGGTGAGCATAACCTGCGTCCACCTGCGCCGCTGGCATCGACTCCTCTCCCATCATCAGCACTATTCATGAAAGGAACACGTTGTCACCTGGCGACCGGAGTACAAATTGACGGAGCGGACTCCGTTGGTGACTTAAGAGCCGTGTGCGGCAATGATGCAAACCTGGCTGCGGGCCATCGTCAGGGCAATGTGACACACGTGCCTTGTATGGCTCACGTGTTGAACCTAATTCTCAAGCAATTTTTAAAACACCATCACGGCCTACATGGCCTTGTGCAGCGTGCACGCTCGCTATGTGCTCACTTCCATCGTGCGCACACAGCAGCTCAACAACTTTCGTCGCTACAGAAGTCTTTAGGTCTGGTGGTTAAACGCCTGAAATGCGATGTGCCCACACGCAGGAATTTGAATCTGCACATGTTGCAGCGTTTGTGGCAGCACCGCCGAACCCTGCTGCAATACGTTATGACATATAGCCTGGGATAACTTGATCCAGAGGTGGTGCAGATCACGCTGCTGGAGTGGTGTCAGATCAAGGACCTATGCACCCTGCTACACAGTTTACAAATGTCGACGAAGATGTTTCGCACTGGCAATGTCATTCTCAGCGTGACAATTCTGGTCATCTACATGATGGAGCGCACTGTAATTATTATTCGGAGTCAGGTGTTGGGACAAGAGGAAGGGGAGGAAGTACAGGAGGAGTCATATGCGGAAGGGATAACAAGATCTACGAGGTCCAGATGGTCAGCGGCACCTATGCGGCATTCATGGTGAGGGAGAGGGATTAACAAGGGCGCATAGTATCAGCAAAAAGTGTTGAGGAAGGTGCAGGAGCCCATGAAGAAATGGAGGACGAACTGGCGATGGGCATGGAAGACTCAGCAGATGAGTGAGAGCTTGCTCACATTTCGGTTGTGCGAGGTTGTGGGGAGAGGGCAGAGGAAGGAGGCACGATTCTCACCTCTCTGCCACCAACACACCAAGGACTTGGTCCTCCTGGATGCACAAGACACATGAGCGGCTTCTTGCTGCACTACCTACAACATGACCCTCGGATTGTACAAATTCAAAGTAATCCAGAATACTGGGTTGCCACACTGTTACATCCCCGGTACAAGACAAAATTTGGCAAAATAATTCCTGCCATAGAAATGGACGCACGTATACAGGAGTATCTGCAGAATGTGGTACGCAATCTTAGATCTACTTTTCCACTAAACACCAGTGCTGCACAGAGTGAATCTCAACGCTTTGTCATGGATAGGAGGAAATGGTCTTTTACTTGTCCACATCGGAGGGACCGAGGGCTGGCTGCTGTGCTGAGATGGCGTTGAGTACGGTGTCCCTGCAGAGTTGCACTTTTGGTCATATACCAAAATGAGTTGAAAAAGGACAGATGCTGGTGGAAAGGGGAACAGTTGTGTTGGAAAGGGGAAAAAAGTTTTGGTCCGTGGATTTGGTGGTTAAGCAACAGTAACATTTGCTGAAGAAACACCATCTGTTACAGTGGGACTGGCAGATTTGGATAAAGTGGTATATACTATGTTACCGCTATATAACGAAAATTAATAAGAAAAGAAAGAGAAAGGTATATATCCCCATCAGCAGTCAGTGTCCACCGTGCTCCCAGTTGGAAAAGGAGAGGTTGGCAACTGGAAGGTTTGGTGGAGGATACAGAGCTGTGTGGCTATGAAACTAATAGTAGCCTGAACAGAGTTAGACGCCATTCGGATCTGGAGACTGTGAGCCCTGTTAGCGTCACAGGGTCCACATGCCCACCCAGCCCAGGAACTGCCTGTTAACAACACAGGGGCCATTGAGTACGCTGACCGTGTGCGTAGGGGCACACCTGTGGACAGCAGGCGCATCAGCAGCAGCAGGCCTGTTAATGCCACTGGGCTGCACAAGCAGGACTGGTAGGACAGGAGCTGGTCTTAACCGTTCTGCGTTACCAACTGTGGTGGTGGCCTGCATCGACACCCTATCCCTGCCTACCTCTGGCCTAAAGCCGCAATGGGTTCATCACATGGAGGTGTGCACTTTCGGAGCATAATAGAAGACTGCGCACCTCCTTGTTGGCTCCAGCCCCTTTTATAACCTGGGTCCGCCCCAAACCAGGGTGAACCACAATGCACCTCCTGGAGACAAAAGTAGAGTGACACGTCATGAGTGGCATAACTAGCGTCCTATTTGGAACCGCAACTTCAATGATGACCTCATGGCTGCCATGACCCAAACACCTCACCAGTCATCGTCTGACCATCAATAATGCGGTGAAAAGTCATAGGGGTGGGCCTCTGCAAGCCATTTGGGAGGACACCTGATTCCCTGTGGTCTATATGTGCCCCCCCACATCAGGGGCAGGGCCAAAGAGTTCATTACCGGACCTAGTCTCTGATGCAGTAAGTGCCTGAGCATGCTCAGTAGCATGAAATACAGTCTCTGAAAAAAGACTATCAGCTTTAGCATGGTGTCTAGGCACAAAACAGGACTTAGACCCGGCACGGAATGCAAGCACCTGTGCAAAGAGGCTTTTCACACTTAGTGTGGGAGCATGCGCTGTATCCCGAAATGAAGACTTAGCGTCAGGAATAACACAGTCAGGCTGAGCATACTCACTAGGCGAAACACTGTAATTAGGCTGCAGCTGGGGTAAATCGGCACACGCTTGCGCACTAGCTGCCTCTCCACACTTAGACGTGGAGGGGAAATTGCTCTTGGAGATGCTGTCTATGAACAGAAGGAAAAACTAAAGGAAGCCTGACTTTCTATCCCTCCGAATTATGAAATGCAATGAATTCCATGAGTTTGCTATAACATTAGTGTAGCAAAATGTGCATGAGGGTGTCATGTAGAGGTGCTATAAATAGCTTGTCACCAGTGGGGCACTAATGGAATACAACAGCCAGTTCTATGATGCCACTAAATGGCAGTATTTTTTGCTATCATTATAGCTTATTAAAAACAGAGCAGGAGGGTGTCATGCAGAGGTGCTGCACATAGATTTGCACTAGTGTGACTAGACAAAAGTCCAATAGCCACGTTTAGGATGCCACTAGGTACACTGAGTGTTTGCTAGTATAATGGCTTAGTTATAATGAGTTGGAGTGTGCAGAGGACAGGAGGGTACAGTGCCAGGATTGTGGGGCTCTGGGTAGAGGAATGGAAGCCTGCCTTTCTATTCCCTCCTAATGGTGAAATGCAGCTACGAAATCCCTGACCTTGGCTACACAGACGCGGTCTCTGTTTTCAGGACCTGTCACCTATGGCTCTCTGACCCTGCCGGTTTGAGCCCTTAAAAGGACTGATAGAAAGTGCTCTCCCTAAGCTGTCTAACGCTGTGTATGGAGCGCATACAGCTGTATCGGCGATAGGACTCAGGAGGACGGAGCTGCGACAGTGATGTCTGACACCAAAGACGCAGAAGAGATAATGGCGTCCTGGAGGAAAATGTCCGGTTTTATAATGCAGGGACATGTGACATGGACATCCTATCACACATGCCGTTGCTTCTCTGGCTAAAAGTCCACTTAGCTGTGTGTGTGTCTGGGATTGGCTGACATGCTGGCCCGCCCCACTACACGCACGCGCTTTGGGAAGGAAGACAAGGAAAAAAAAAAATATTATACAACAGCAGTGATCTGAAGGCGCTGTTCACGCACACTATACACTGAAAGGTCATAATAGTGTGATTCACAGAGTGACTTACACTATTACAGCGGAAACCAAGCTAAGAATTAGCTGTTTTTTTGCTGCTAGAACCGTTCTCGAACGTTTCTAGAACTATCGAGCTTTTGCAAAAAGCTCGAGTTCTAGTTCGATCTAGAACAGGCCCCAAAATCACTCGAGCCTAGAACTGGAGAACCTCGAACTACGAACCGCGCTCAACTCTACTCGGGACCAAAATATTCAAGGAGAACGGGAGCTTAAGTTTGTAGGATACGGTATTAATCTACTGGAGACTCTTGAAAGAACTAATAAAGCGGAAACCCAACTGGCAGGAAGGCATCTTGAGATGGACTCATCTCGAAGAGGGCCATACCTTGTCTCCAGGCTGGAACAAAGGAGGAACCAGGCATCTCTTAGGCTGCTTTCACACTTCGATTTTTTAACATGCGTCATGAACGTTTTTTTGCTGTAAAAGCGGATCCTGCTTTTACAGCAAAAAACGCATGCAAACGCATTTGTTATTTTGCAGGATCCTGTCACTTTAAGTTTATGGGCGGGCATTGGAGTCATGTGATCGGGAGTCAGTGGAACTGAACGTGATAGACTGGGAGCCGGCATCTGACAGCTGCGGAGGCTCATAACCAAGGTAAACATCGGGTAACTTGGTTGGATATCCGATATTTACCTTGGTTACGAGCATCCGCAGCTGCTAGGAGCCGGGCTACCTGCTCCCTGCACATGTAACCAATGTAAACATCGGGTAACGAAGAGAAGCGCTTTGCTTGGTTACCCGATATTTACCTTGGTTACGAGTGTCCGCAGCTCTCAGGCAGGGGAGAGAGAGAGGAGAGGGAGAGGGAGGGGGGAGAGGCAGAGAGGGAGGGGGAGAGAGGGAGGGGGAGAGAGACAGAGGGAGGGGGAGAGAGACAGAGGGAGGGGGAGAGAGAGAGGGAGGGGGAGAGAGAGACTGATCACTCCAGGCTAGTTTCTGGGCATGCTCAGTAGAGCAAGCAGGATCCTGTCTATCAGCATGCCAGCGTTCACATACGTTTGCATGCAGTATAGTCAGGATCCTGCAATTTGCAGTATTTGGACGCAGCTCAAAAATGCTACAAGTAGCGTTTTTGAAAAATGTTAAAAAACTGCAAGTCGCTGGATCCGCACTATAACGCACGCAAACGCATGTGAACGCATGTTGACGCGAGTCCATTGCAAATGCATTGAAATGAAAACGCATTTGCACTGGATCAGTTTTTGCGTTAAAAAAACGTTCAGGACACATGTGAAAAAACGTAGTGTGAAAGCAGCTTTATCCGCATGCCTTTTCATCCGCACTGAGGACCGCTTTAGAAAAGCCTTGGTCTCCACCGAGAAACTGTTGATGACAGCATCGGCCACAAGATTGCCGGAGGTGGTAGCCATAGGGGAAGGGATATTGGGTTGTGGTCTATATACAATGGAGAATGGACAGTTAGCGGAGGATTCACTAAAGTAATTGTTATAGGATCACTCTGCCTAAGGTAGAAGATTCACCCATTTGCTGTGGAGTTTGTTGACGAAGTGCCATAGGAAATTAATCAAAATTTGTTTTACCTGCTCCACTTGGTGGTTAGACTAAGGATGGTAGGTTTACGAGAAGTCCAAAGTGACATTCAGCAGCATATAGGTGGCCTTCCAGAATCAGGAAGTGAACTGGATGCCTCATCAGACACTATATGGGGGGGGGTACACTTACAGTGCCTACAAGTAGTATTCAACCCCCTGCAGATTTAGCAGGTTTGTTAAGATGCAAATAAGTTAGAGCCTGCAAACTTCAAACAAGAGCAGGATTTATTAACAGATGCATAAATCTTACAAACCAACAAGTTATGTTGCTCAGTTAAATTTTAATAAATTTTCAACATAAAAGTGTGGGTCAATTATTATTCAACCCCTAGGTTTAATATTTTGTGGAATAACCCTTGTTTGCAATTACAGCTAATAATCGTCTTTTATAAGACCTGATCAGGCCGGCACAGGTCTCTGGAGTTATCTTGGCCCACTCCTCCATGCAGATCTTCTCCAAGTTATCTAGGTTCTTTGGGTGTCTCATGTGGACTTTAATCTTGAGCTCCTTCCACAAGTTTTCAACTGGGTTAAGGTCAGGAGACTGACTAGGCCACTGCAACACCTTGATTTTTTCCCTCTTGAACCAGGCCTTGGTTTTCTTGGCTATGTGCTTTGGGTCATTGTCTTGTTGGAAGATGAAATGACGACCCATCTTAAGATCCTTGATGGAGGAGCGGAGGTTCTTGGCCAAAATCTCCAGGTAGGCCGTGCTATCCATCTTCCCATGGATGCGGACCAGATGGCCAGGCCCCTTGGCTGAGAAACAGCCCCACAGCATGATGCTGCCACCACCATGCTTGACTGTAGGGATGGTATTCTTGGGGTCGTATGCAGTGCCATCCAGTCTCCAAACGTCACGTGTGTGGTTGGCACCAAAGATCTCGATCTTGGTCTCATTAGACCAGAGAACCTTGAACCAGTCTGTCTCAGAGTCCTCCAAGTGATCATGAGCAAACTGTAGACGAGCCTTGACATGACGCTTTGAAAGTAAAGGTACCTTACGGGCTCGTCTGGAACGGAGACCATTGCGGTGGAGTACGTTACTTATGGTATTGACTGAAACCAATGTCCCCACTGCCATGAGATCTTCCCGGAGCTCCTTCCTTGTTGTCCTTGGGTTAGCCTTGACTCTTTGGACAAGCCTGGCCTCGGCACGGGAGGAAACTTTCAAAGGCTGTACAGGCCGTGGAAGGCTAACAGTAGTTCCATAAGCCTTCCCCTTCCGGATGACGCTCCCAACAGTGGAGACAGGTAGGCCCAACTCCTTGGAAAGGGTTTTGTACCCCTTGCCAGCCTTGTGACCCTCCACGATCTTGTCTCTGATGGCATTGGAATGCTCCTTTGTCTTTCCCATGTTGACCATGTATGAGTGCTGTTCACAAGTTTGGGGAGGGTCTTAATTAGTCAGAAAAGGCTGGAAAAAGAGATAATTAATCCAAACATGTGAAGCTCATTGTTCTTTGTGCCTGAAATACTTCTTAATACTTTAGGGGAACCAAACAGAATTCTGGTGGTTTGAGGGGTTGAATAATAAATGACCCTCTGAATAAACTTTTCTCAATTTAAAAAAAAAAAAAAAAAGAAATAACATTTTTTTTTGCTGCAGTGCATTTCACACTTCCAGGCTAATCTACAGTCCAAATGTCACAATGCCAAGTTAATTCCGAATGTGTAAATCTGCTAAATCTGCAGGGGGTTGAATACTACTTGTAGGCACTGTATGCAGGTGGAAGACAAGTTGGATGAACTGCACAACAAGCATGAGAGCAGAAGGAAGACCAGGCAAAAGGAGTGAAGTGGGCCATTTGCAGAGGACACCAGAAGATTAGTGATGAAGTTCATCAAGAAGTGAGCAAAGGTGTGGAAGGCACAGTCAGAGTTAGTAGTCTCCCAGAGGGAAGAGTCTTATTGCAGGCACACAAAGAACTGGCTGACACACAGTCCACAACATCCTTGCACAGAGTTAGCCATAGGTAATGCCGTGAGATGAGAGGGGTCGTCTTCTGCCTGGCCTGACCTGCAAGCTTAGATGAGTGACTCCACTGCAGTATGAGCTTCCAGCCTGCTTCAGAGACTAAATTCTTTATGGGTAGTACCTGAGCCAAGCTTGCTGGAGCTGCCATGAGAATTTTGGAGGGCTTAATGATGTGTTGAGGCTCTTCCTTTTGGTCAGCAGATAAAAAGGTCCTGGTGAGTACATCCGCCTTGATGTTCTTTTCAGCCGGCCGGACAGCGACCATCAGGCTTGGTGCAGATTCAGCCTCTGAGCCGACTGTAGGTATGCCAAATTCTTGTGTTTATGACAATAGGATGCACAACACCCTGTTACAGTCGTCGAGGGGCGGCAAGCGTCCCCACTGGACCGTGTACTGGACTCCCCAGAATGAGCAAATAGCAGCGAACCCCTATTCAGGGGCTGTGTGGCACTCCAACAGAAGGCCTAAATGCACGGCAGCCAGGGACCTGACAGGGGATAGTCTCTTACAGACGGGATTAGTTTCTTAAGTCCGCTGCAGGTGTGCTTGGTTGTGGCAGCACGGTGATGGTCACTCAGACTTGGCAGCACGGATGGGGATGGCTGACGTGGCAGCACGGAGGTAGTGGCTCGGATGTGGCAGCATGAAGGTACTGGCTTTGGCGTGGCAGCATGGTGTTACGAGGGGGACCCGGGGAAGCGTGCCAAGATGGGAAATGGACAGCTTCCGCCGGTCAAGGTCCACTGTGCGGTGTAAGGGACCGCTGCTATGGTCAGGAAAGAGTGAGCGGGTTGCTGCTAGTGATCGTCTGGAACGTCACAGACGATCTATGTACACCGGTCCGCCCTAACCCGTGAGGGTTGTATGGCTCGGGGTTTCTCGTACGGTGTACCTGTTGCACGGGGACGCACAGAGGTGCCTACACACGTGTGCCAGCGGGAGTCACAGGAATATGGCACGGGGGTAGCACAGAGGTGCCCACGCACGTGTGCTTCAGAAACCAAGTGAGTCCGACAGAGACTCGAGGAGCTCACCTGGGACAGGAACACAGCCTGCTAAACGGAATACTGCTGGAGCAGCAAGGCAGGGGCAAGACCTGCAAACTAGGTGCTGCCTGAGCAGCAAGGGCAAAGCCCACAAAAGACAATAATGCCTAAGCAGTGGCGTGGCAGCACACTGCCAGACATCCAAACATAGGACGGTCACGCGCCGCCATGATGGCAGGGGGAGCTTTTAAGGAGGTGTAGCTCCACCCAAGGGCGGGCGCGAGACAGGCGTGACCCAATCAGGATTCGTGACGTCCTGGCCCAGCCAGTCAGGATTCAGCGCATCACCAGCCTCGTCATCGGGCCGTGTGATATCAGTGAGCGAATCAGAAGACGTCACGTGGAGCACATGCTCATCTTCCAGCCTCTGGGTCATAAAGGCGGGATCCCCGGTTTCACAATGTGCAGAGACATGGGAAGTCTTGCTGCTTCCCTGAGCATCTATTCTTTGCACACTGCGCAACCTCCCAGAGCCTCCGTGATGCTGAGCAGGAGAGCTCGTGGCAGGCAAGGGATGGGAGACCGCTCCATTCCTTGCAAGGGGAGAACCACTAGGTGTCACCCTTCTGCTGTGTCTCTGAGAAGGCAACTCCTGCAGTCTCCCCGACCTTTAGAGCTGCTGAGCAGGAGGGCTCGTGGCAGACAAGGAATGGGGGACCACCTCATTCCTTGCAATAAGAGCCACGACGTGTAACATATGGAGGTGGTGGTAGAGAGCAGGCTCTAGGACGAGACAGAGGATAGACACACAAGACTAGCAACGCACAATAGGCAATGTTGCTTAGTTGCCTCCTGTAAGGAGATGCAGTTTTAAATATCTTAGGGTAACAGAGGACTTAGGAATAGCTTCCGGGTAAAGGAACACCTGGCCCTTTAAGAAAGGGAGAGTGGCTGTCCGCGCATCCTATGGGTGCTCACAGCAGAACCTCGCGTGGCCAGGAAGCAGGTGGAGGCCGCATCAGATCCCAGGACAGGAGAGGAGTGAGAGGGATGGCCGGGCAAGTGAGAAGGAAGGCGCCCCCCTGGGACCTAGGAGAGGGGAAGCGTGGGGATACCATGCTGGGACTGGGTAGGAGAGAGGGAGGACACCCCCGCTGGGACCTGGGACGCGAGGGGATACCACGCTGGGATCGTGACAGTGTGCTGGAGCAGAGAAGGCCTTGGAAAAGAAGCCTCAGGTTACCGTTTGACAGGTAGCAGATTTCTGTGTGAGAACAGCATCAGGTCCCAGAGGAACAAGCATCCACTTCCAAGAAGTACTGTTTGTTGATCTCCGGTCTATGCAGCTCCAGAGGCAATGAGAGGGCCTGCTTAAGGGAGAAAAACAAACTCTCAGTTTCAGGAGTCTACATCTTAGCATTCTCCCAATTGCAGGTCATGACAGTGATCAGATGATTCAGGCAAGAAATGCGCAATGAACTTGTGGTAGTAATTGGCAAATCCCAAGAACTGTTGAATTGCCTTCACACCGCCAGGACAAGGTTACTGTAAGACTGTTGACACGTTCTCCGGATCCATCTTCAAACCCGTGTCAATGGTTATGTAGCCCAGGAATGGAAGTCTGTTCAAAAATGCACTTCTCAAATTTTGCCGCAAAGGAAATTCTCACTCAACCTCTGCAGAACCTAGCAAACCTATTTCTCCTGTGTGTTGGCACTGCAGGTCAGGGGAGAATACCAAGATGTCATCCGGGTACACGACCACACACAAGTGGAGAAGGTCCCGGAAAATATCATTTATTAATTCTTGGAAGAGCTAATGAGCATTGCTGAGCCCAAATGGCATTACTCGATACTCCGTTGTTGTCTCGGCTATTAAAGGCAGTCTTCCATTCATCATCTGACAGTATACGGGCAAGATTATATGCACCACAAAAGATTCTGGAACCTCAGAGGCAGTATAATTCCAGTATAAGCAGCAGCGGATATTTATTCTGAAATTTGATTGAGAACTCTATAGCCTATATATGGCCGGAGGGAACCATCTTTTTTCTTTACAAAGAAGAACCCGGCTTTGGCAGAAAAGGTGGACTTCTGGATAAATCCTTTTGCCCGATTCTTCTTGATGTACTCAGACATGGGCTGGGTCTCTGGTTATCAGTAAACCCATAAATAACAATCCAATTGGACACGTCTTTATCTGAAAAATTGTATATAAATCTTTATTATCAAAATTAATTTTTGTGAGGGCACACAATATGGATAGACAGTGTTGTTAAAAACATGTGTAAACCACCATATTAAAAACCAACAGGGCAGTGTGGTCAGTAAGTAATATCATTCAAATGAAGCATAATACAGCGGTCATGGTTAAACATCACAGGCTCAATTGTCCCCAAAGGGATAGTGATCAATGCATTACAATTTGTATAACAGCTTAAGATGGTGTTCCCCAGGTCACATACACTGGGAAACTTCAATCCATAAAGCACAAATGTCACGTCTGCAAATAATCCTGACAACCAGCAAAATAGTGCAATTTATTGGCAACATATATAGAGGTAGTCAATATTTAACCTCATTATTATAGATAATGTGATCATTTTTATCAGCCAAAATTGCAAACATAGTTGCGGGTAGTCATAAATCAAACATGATTATAGATATTACATCCAAAAGGGGGACATGCTTGCAGTTAATGAAAGTACATCTAGTTAATGCACATAAATGTAGTTAGATAGTACAGCCAGATACATCAATCCATATATGCAACCACGGCTATAACAGATTTCTAGCAGTCAATCAAGAATACACAATTGTATGTCAGAATTATAAATAGCATCATATGCCATGGAGTTTATCATAGACATTGAGCCAGGAAATAATATAGGCGTAAGCCCAGGATTTAGAAAAACCTTAGAGTGTTTGTCTGAAGATACAGACCCGCTGTAGCCATGGTACCAATCCCGACCACACTGCCCTGCACCTCGACGCGTTTCGCAGGAAAGCTTCGTCCAGGAGGTGCAGAGGCAGTGGGGAAGGCACTTTTTAAGGACACCAGAATATGACGCACCTGTGTGCATCGGCGCACGCCATCCGGCCAGGCCACCATCACCACGGCTCCCGGCGTCCCGGAAGCCAGACCGCGCATGCGCGCGCGGAGTGGATCCGATAGGACGCCAGGAGTCACGGCGAGGGAAGGACAGACCCGAACAGCGCGCGCACCACAGTGCTGCTACTACGGCCATATCATGTAAGGGCAACCTGAGGGCAAACCCTCTCCAATGGGTAAATATTGTCAGTATAGTGCATTAGTCCACACAGGAGAGCACAACTGTACAATAACAGACATCATGCAATGTATATAAATGTATATGATGTAAAGCATGGTTATTGTACCAATTTTCTAAGGAACTATATTTGCAGATTTTTGTACATATTATAGAGTCCTCACACCCTGTCTACAACAGCGCAGACAAATGCAAATACATAAACACCAATGCGACAAATGACATTAATAAATTTTTTATTCAAGGACCGCTACTACCTCCAGGAGAGGGGGACCGCAATGGGGGCGTCTTGTGCGCCCTCGTATGCTAACCTCTTTCTTGGATGGTGGGAGCGGTCCATTGAATTTCCGTCTGGTCCAACTGGCGCAGTCCACATGTGGCTGCGTTTTATAGATGATGTATTTATGATTTGGGAGGGGGAGATCCAACAGCTAAAACAGTTCATGGATGGACTTAATAACAATAGGCTAAACATCGGACTTACTTTTAATTTCAGCAGCGAAAGTATTGAATACCTGGATGTCAAAGTATCAAAAGGATGTGACGGCATGCTGATAACAGACGTTCATCGGAAAGGAACTGCTGTCAATTCCTTGTTGAGTGCGAGGTCCTCACATCCGGCACAAACCATCAAAGCTGTCCCAATAGGTCAGTTCCTACGTGCTAAACGTATTTGCTCAACTAACACGTTGTTTGAACATCAAGCAAATGACCTAAAACGGCGTTTTCGTTCCCGTCATTACAGGGAGGACTCCATACATAAGGGCTATACACGGGCAAAAGAAACTCCACGATCCCAGCTTCTTAAAACGGCAATAAGAGAACAAGATCATAAGGTAAGATATATCACCCCATACCACGCCCAATGGCGTGAAATGACGAATATCATTAACAAATACAGGCCTATCCTGCTGTCAGATAACGATCTAGCTGGTGTCTTAACACCCAGACCAGCTATAACCCCCAAAAAATCCAAAACCATCAAGGATTTAGTTGTCCGCAGCCACTATGTCCCCCCTCCTAATAACTTTTTGGGCAGTATAAAGGGCCCAAGATGGGGGTCTTACCCTTGTGGCGATTGTGGCGCTTGTTCACAGCTTATGAGGGTTAGTGACTTCTCTAACAATGATGGCAGCACCACGTATAGGATCCTACATTACATAAACTGTCGCACGACAGGAGTCATCTATTGGGCTATATGCCCATGTGGGCTCATATACGTGGGGCTGACATCTAGAGAACTCAGAGTGAGGATTATGGAACACATAAGAGATATCAAGAATGCCAGCAAAGCCGTCAGTAGGGAAGATGTGGAAGCCCTTAAAAATATCCCTAAGCATTTTAGGGAATTTCATGCGAATAACTGGAGACTCCTGAAATTTAGGGGAATTGATAAGGTATATCCAGGGACGAGAGGAGGCAATTTCAAAAACCTACTTGCTCAGAAAGAGGCCAAGTGGATTACCCTTTTGGATACAATCAAACCGAAAGGGTTAAATGATGCTATCAGTTTCAGACCTTTCCTGTAGCTCTCCGCTGTATATAACAATGACTGCGGTGATTTGTCTCCAGCACTGTTTTTAATGTGTGTTTTTTATATTTCTTAATTTACAGGGCTGTGTGGATTGGCACAAATATCAATTCATAAATGAATATGCTCAAGGACATCTGAGATCAAGCAAAGATGATTTATTAATGTCATTTGTCGCATTGGTGTTTATGTATTTGCATTTGTCTGCGCTGTTGTAGACAGGGTGTGAGGACTCTATAATATGTACAAAAATCTGCAAATATAGTTCCTTAGAAAATTGGTACAATAACCATGCTTTACATCATATACATTTATATACATTGCATGATGTCTGTTATTGTACAGTTGTGCTCTCCTGTGTGGACTAATGCACTATACTGACAATATTTACCCATTGGAGAGGGTTTGCCCTCAGGTTGCCCTTACATGATATGGCCGTAGTAGCAGCACTGTGGTGCGCGCGCTGTTCGGGTCTGTCCTTCCCTCCCCGTGACTCCTGGCGTCCTATCGGATCCACTCCGCGCGCGCATGCGCGGTCTGGCTTCCGGGACGCCGGGAGCCGTGGTGATGGTGGCCTGGCCGGATGGCGTGCGCCGATGCACACAGGTGCGTCATATTCTGGTGTCCTTAAAAAGTGCCTTCCCCACTGCCTCTGCACCTCCTGGACGAAGCTTTCCTGCGAAACGCGTCGAGGTGCAGGGCAGTGTGGTCGGGATTGGTACCATGGCTACAGCGGGTCTGTATCTTCAGACAAACACTCTAAGGTTTTTCTAAATCCTGGGCTTACGCCTATATTATTTCCTGGCTCAATGTCTATGATAAACTCCATGGCATATGATGCTATTTATAATTCTGACATACAATTGTGTATTCTTGATTGACTGCTAGAAATCTGTTATAGCCGTGGTTGCATATATGGATTGATGTATCTGGCTGTACTATCTAACTACATTTATGTGCATTAACTAGATGTACTTTCATTAACTGCAAGCATGTCCCCCTTTTGGATGTAATATCTATAATCATGTTTGATTTATGACTACCCGCAACTATGTTTGCAATTTTGGCTGATAAAAATGATCACATTATCTATAATAATGAGGTTAAATATTGACTACCTCTATATATGTTGCCAATAAATTGCACTATTTTGCTGGTTGTCAGGATTATTTGCAGACGTGACATTTGTGCTTTATGGATTGAAGTTTCCCAGTGTATGTGACCTGGGGAACACCATCTTAAGCTGTTATACAAATTGTAATGCATTGATCACTATCCCTTTGGGGACAATTGAGCCTGTGATGTTTAACCATGACCGCTGTATTATGCTTCATTTGAATGATATTACTTACTGACCACACTGCCCTGTTGGTTTTTAATATGGTGGTTTACACATGTTTTTAACAACACTGTCTATCCATATTGTGTGCCCTCACAAAAATTAATTTTGATAATAAAGATTTATATACAATTTTTCAGATAAAGACGTGTCCAATTGGATTGTTATTTATGGGTTTACTGATAACCAATGATCATTTGTAGGCTTCAATGTAGATTTTGGGATCATGGTTCAGAGATATTAAAATTTATGATACTATGGATCTTATTCAATTAATGGTGTTTTTATGGGCTGGGTCTCTGCCTGGGACAGAGAATAGAATCGATCATGAGGAGGTGACTAACCTGGAATTACATTGATAGGGTAAACACATGGCTTACAGTATGTGGTTGTAATGTCTCAGCCTCCTTCTTGTCGAAGACGTCTGCACAGGGTCAGTAGGTGGGTGTCAGACCCAAAAGATTTGATGGAGTTTCTGGTAGTCAGGCAGGATGGACAAGAGCCAGACACTGCTCATGACAGGACTGGCCCTATCTGAGCACTTCACCAGATCTCCAGTCCTAGACAGGCTCCTGCATACAAAGCCACGGCAAGCCTAGTAGTAGTGGCTGTGACAGACGTGGAAGCATATAGAAAGCAATCTTCTCAGAGCATTCCCACCCAAAAGAACTGGATGGCCTCGGTCAGGGGTTTTCCCATCAACGGATAACACTACTAGAAGTGCTTGAAGTCGCTGCATAGGAGTCTGAGACCAATCAACTACAGCCTCTTGCACAAAGTTTCCTGTGGATACGGAGTCCAGATAGGCCGACTCAGTGAATCAGGAGTTGCCACAGCATATGGATACAGAGAGAGAGAGAGAGAGAGAGAGAGATGGAGAGGACTTGCTCTCACCTAGGGTAGCCTCTCCTACGGATCCTAGGCTTTGGAATGCTTTGCTTTAAAGGAAAAGAGCGGATTAGGTGTTTTCAACTCCTGTAATAGAAGCACCTTCCCACGGTCCTCCTGGCGAAGTTTGGCCAAGTTTACATGATCCACTTACATGGGTTCAGGAGAAGCAGCGGGAACTGTGGCATGACTGGTCTATGGAAGGTTGGCGCAAGATGCATCAATCTCCTCTCTCAGCTCACCTTTCTAGAGTGTTCTTGGAATCAGAGGTTGATCCGGATAGCCAGCGATACCAGGTCAACCAAAAATTAGGAACATCTCGGTCCTGCTAATTTGTCCTTGATTTTGCCTGACAGACTCTCCCAGTATGTAGCTACCAGTACCTCATTATTCCAGCCAAGTTCAGAAGACTGGGTGCAGAAACTGATGGCATATTGGCCTATGGTGAGACATCCTGAGTTCAGTCTGATGAGTGAAGAAGCTGCAGAGGTGATACAATCCAGCTCATTGAATACCTTATGCAACGTCTCCACGAACACTTGCAGGTTAGCGAATAATGGATCACTTCTCTCCCATAGTGGACTAATCCAGGCGAGGTCCTCACCAGTCAAATGAGACATCAGAAAGTTCACATTGGCCTGATCTGAGGCAAACTGGTGTGACAAAAGTTCGAAGCACAGTGTGCACTGGCTTATGAATCCTCTGCATTGCTTGGGGTTTCGGTCAAACTGTGGAGCAGCAGCAGCAAGTGGGGACTCAATGCAGGAACTCGATTGACTGCTGGGGTAGACACTATCAGGTGACAGAATTAGGTGGAGATGTTGGTTACAAGGCGTCCATATGGGTGTCCACTGACTGCAAGCAGGTCAGGATTCGTTCTTTTTGTTCCCATTGATGGACTAGCTTTTGTTGCAGTCCCGCAAGCTAGTTGGTACTGTAGCCAGCAGGGTCCATGGTCTGAGCAAATTAATACGGTAGTGGGTGTGGACCCACTGTGCCAAAGCAGCGGCTCAACCTAAAGGGGCGTAACTAAGCTTCTACCTCATCTTCACTAGAGCCTCTGATGGTGAGGATAGGTTTGTACAGGAAAGTAACTGCCAGGTGCTACTCCAGGGAGTAATATGGCACTGTGGCAGCTGACAAAAGGGGTTGAGGATGCAGGGACAAGCTCATGTGCAGGCAGGACGGCTGGTGCAGACTGGACAGCTGCTTTAGGCTGGTGAAGACTGGACGGCTGGTTTATGCTGGTGTAAACTAGACGGATAAATAGGGTTGGTGCAGGCTGGATGGCTGGTTGAGGCTGGTGCAGAGGGTACGGCAAATACGGCAGGTGTAGCGGGTACAGCAGGTATGGCAGATAAGGTAGGTACTAAAACAAAGGTATGGGTTAGCAGGTGCAAGTAACAGACACTGGATATTGGGAACGGGAATTGACAGCCAGCAGCATGTCTCTAGCAGTAAAACTATATTGCTTAGGTACCTTCCTTTGGGGGAGGATGCCTTAAGTACCTAGTGTCTCTCAGCCATAGCCTGAGAGGCACTTTCGGGTTAGGGAACACTGACCCTAAGCTTACTCCTAGGAGACCTGTTCGGTGTGTGCAGGCCCGGGCAGCAGGTAGAGAGGAAGGAAGCAGATGCCACTGATGAGCAGGCAGGTGAGTGCGTCGGCATTCCTGCCAGGAGGAGGAAGCAGGAGTGCGGGGACACCAGCAACTGCGTTACAGTTGTTCAGTAGAACAACACTACTTCACCACCAATGAATAGGCCTCTAGGAAGGAACTGTTTGCTGTGTTGCTCTACTTCCAATACTCCACCAACATGGCCAGCGCTGATGAAGTCATCATCAGCGTTACTATCCCACTTGTATGGCTACTTGAAAAAACGCTTGATGCCATGATGGATGAAGTGGTGACACAGGAAGAAGAGGAGCAGGAGGAATAGGGAACATTGACACCATATATCCTGGACAGCTTGTAGCTGCCTCTGTGCAGCGTGGCACACATGAGCCAATACATGCTGCTGTGCCTACACAACAATCACCAAGTTGTCAGGATTGTGACCACTGTTGATTACAGGTGAACAGCCTGCTGGATCTACGCTATAAGGACAATGTGCCATCATTACTTCTATCACCGGAGCGTTATCGGAAAATGCATGAATACAAGTGCATGCTCATAGAGACAGTACTGACGTAGTTCCCACCTGACAGCGGGGGCTCAGTGTAAGAATAAGGCAAAGGAAGAGGCAGTGGCCAACACAGCTGATTCACCGGCACCACCTCGGAAGGGAGGGTTATCATGGCTGAAATGTAAAAAAAAATAGCAGCACATCACAAGATCTAGCACCACCATCTGATATGGTCTGCATTAGTAGAAGGCAGCATCTCAACAACATGGTGGAAAAGTATGTGTCCACATGTCTATCCATACTAAGGAATGGATCTTCCCATTTAACCTCTGGATCTTCAAATTGGACACATGGCCCGAACTTGCCCTTCACGCCTTAGAGGTACTGGCAAGTGTACTGTCGGAATATGTGATTAGCACAGCAGAGGGTGTGATCACAGGCAAGCACATACGCCTATCCACAGCCAATGTAGGTAAGTTCACGTTCATTAAAAAGAAATAGGTGTGGATCACACAGGACTTGTCCATACCTTTAGCTCACTAGACAACTATGCCAGCTGCACCCAGCTATTGGTATACTCGATTTGCCATTCACAATATTTTGGGGCTCCTGAAAATAAATAAATAAAATAGAAAAAAAAAAAAAAAAAAAAGTGTTGGCTACCTCCTACTGTGCCTTTTCCACCTACACCACCACTTCCATATTAACCTCTTCCTCCTTCACTTGGATCTCATCCTCCTGGTTCAAATCTTTTTTTTTTTCAATTCTAACTTAATTTAAAGGGAACCAAACATCAGGATTTTGGTATATAAGGTAAAGCTAGTGTAGTACTGGCCCCATCAGGCACAGGCTGTACGTACCATTAGTGGGCAGCTCGGATGTTTAGGCTGTGAAATCCATGTTTATGAAGTTTGAAAATTCATCCACTTTTTGATTGATGTGTGCACCTCTCCAGATAATATCCGGGCAGGTTATGCACATGATTCCCGCCCCCCCCCCCTGCCGCCTGTTCCTCCCTCTCTCTGGCTGTATGCAAATTTCTAATCTTCAGTCACATGGCGTCGGAGTTGGCGCCTGCGCATAGCGCTTATCTCCGGCGCCATGTTTTTGAAGCCCGCATACAGTGTTTGGTGTCTAAGAGGACGTCGCATGCTCCCTCGCTTCTTCATATCTCATTGTGACAGTGGGAGCGCGCGTGGTGTCACAACAGGACTGGAGAACAGCTGATCTTACCGATTAGCTGCAGCAGACGATATCATAGCAGACGTCTGCTGCAGCTAATCGGTAAGATCACTGTCACTTGCGCTGTCACAAGGAGATATGTAGAAGCGAGGGCGCATGTGCCGCCCTCTCAGACACCAGACACTGTATGCGGGCTTCAAAAACATGGCGCCGGAGATAAGCGCTATGCGCAGGCGCCAACTCCGACGCCGTGTAACTGAAGATTAGAAATTTGCATACAGCCAGAGAGGGAGGAACAGGCGTCGATGGTGGGGGGGGTGGCGGGAATCATGTGCATAACCCACCCAGATATTATCTGGAGAGGTGCACATGTCAATCAAAAAGTGGATGAATTTTCAAACTTCATAAACATGGATTTCACAGCCTGGCTTTACCTTATATACCAAAATCCTGATGTTTGTTCCCTTTAAGTAATTTTCCGAAACAAATCCCTCCCAGAAAAAAAAACAAAGAAAAAAAAACCAAAAACACAGTATTGGCTACCTCCTTCCCCTCTTTCATCTACACAGCCACGTCCACGTCCACCTCCAGTTGGATCTCCTCCTCCTGATCAAATTTTTATACATTTTTTCCTATGTTATTTTAAGGGATTCTGGGTGCTTTGTGGATCCACTGTGAAAACAGGCTCTGTAAGAGCCTTTTTGAAAATGGTTGCTCTGTTGATAAACATTAGCAATCTTGGCTGTGAGTCAACTCTGAAATCTGGCTCTACAAGGGGCTTTTTTATTTTTTTTTCTCTTCGGGTAAACTCTGCTAATGCGGTCTGTCTGAGTCAACTCTGAAAACAGGCTCTGCAATGGACTTTTTGAAAATTGCTTTTCTGTAGGGATATTCTGCAAAACTTAGGCTCACCTCACATCAGCGGTATTTTGCCACAAAACCGGATCCGTTACAAATGCGTTTCAGTTCCATTCAATTCCAATGGAATCGTGAAAAGATGCAGTCATATGCGGTTGTGTGCTTCATACACAACCTCATGTGACTGCATCTTGCCGCGATTCCATTGGAGATGAATGGAACTGAAACACATTTGTAACGGATCCGGTTTTGTGGCAAAATACCGCTGATGTGAGGTGAGCCTTATCTGTCTGGGTGAACTCTGAAAACAGGCTCTTTAAAGGCCTTTTTGGAAGTTCTTGTTCTGTGGGGGAACCCTTCCAAGCCTTGCGCTGGACCACCAGCATGATTCAAAATCCAATAACTAGCTTTTTAACTGCAACAGCTATAGCGTAAGGTACTGATGCTGAAATTTTGATTCTATGGGGGAACTGTGAAAACAGTTAGTGTCATAATCTGATGGGTAATCTCGCTCTATGCAAAGAATGTGGAGAGCATCAAATACGGGACATGGCCATGGTGCTGATGCTGGTGATGGAGCTGCTGCAGGGAGAGGAGTTGGTCAATCTGTGCCTGCAATAGGCCCAAATGAAACACCTTTCTCTGGTGCATGCAGGCAACACGACGTTCCACAGCAGGCCACAACATTCAGCAGCACCATCTGATACCCTTCATATTAGCGGAAGGCAGCATTTCAACAACATGGTAGAAGAGTATGTGTTCACACGTCTCCACAAATTCAATGATGGGTCTTCCGCATTTTGTTCGATTTCCTTCACTTTGGCTTCCACCACCTCCCCTCTTAATCATGGTTCCAGTGGCGACAAAAAAAAAAAAAAAATAGAAACAGAGTTCTTTTCCATTATTCTGCTGTATTATTCAGCCGTAACTGCTTTGAACAATAATTTTTTCAAACTAAATGCTTCAGGCCCCCGGGGTACTCCGTTAACAGCATTGAGGAGGCACCTAAAGCATACCTCCCAACTTTTAAAGAAGGGAAAGAGGGACAAAGTTTGCGGCGCACCTCTAACCACGCCCAGTCAGCAATGACAATCATTGTTTTAGAAACAATAATTAAAAAAATATACATAGATTTATTTCTAAGTAGTAAATTAAAATATAAATGCAAACTTGGCCATGTTACTTTTAAACTAGAATATTTTAAACCACAAAATTTTGTTTTAAAGCAGATCTTTCCTCTAAATCTGCCCCATGTACAAAACTGCAGACTTCATGACAGAACCACTCTTTTAGATAAAATATCTGTAATACTGTGCTTTTGGTTAATGGGAGGAATTAATGAATATGGGCAACTTACTGTTCCAATTGTGGAGACACGGGGATCAGTGGGTGCTCTCGTCCGCTGATCCGGCCGCCTTTAAAAAGACAGCGTGGCCCAGGGTTCATCCCAACTGAACGCCTGACATCCTTAATCCCTCCCTCTCCTCCTCAGCTGTGATCCGACGGCAGGATCAGATCAGTGTGTAATGGCTCACGCTCATAGAACAGCAGGAGCCGAGGGTCATTAGCATATCGCATCACATGTGATATGCCAGTGTGACCTCAGCTTGGTATGTGCACAGTTCAGAAAAGAACGCACCCTCTGGCAGACTGGACAAATGTAAATACTGTGTTTGTTAAAAAAAATGCATCCAAAACGCATGCATTTTGGATGCATTTTCCATGCATTTTTGACAGTGTGTTCCCCCGTCAATTCAGCTCTGCTACATGCCCGCTGACAGCAGACACAGACAGAGACGCCCGATGAGAATGAACTCGGATGAACTTCACCCGACTTCATTGTCACCCCGCGGCTCTGTCTGTCGCGTCCTGGTTAGCGGTCACCCGTGAAGGACTCACCGGTGACCGCAAATTCCCTGAGTGATTGAAGTGAGCAGCGCAATCAGTGGTGCCATCACTCAGGTCACCCGCAGCCAGCTGGAGTCCTCCACCTGAGACCGCAACTCACCTGTGATGTCATCGCTGATCGCGCAGCTCACTTCAGTCACTCGGGCAACTTGCTGTCACAGTTGGAGGATCCAGCGGTGGCCGCGGGTAACCTGAGTGATGTCATCGCTGATCGTGCGGCTCACTTCAGTTGCTGCGTGGAGCTGACAGAGAGCAATCATGGTCTGTGGCCGCTCCTGTCATCTTCATGTAGCAGAGCTGGATGCATCGCGGGACCTCATATGGATTACGTCGGACCTGGATGGGTATTTGGGGATTAATAAAGTGGTGAAAGAGGGTGTTTTTTTTTGTCTTTTATTCCAAATAAAGGATTTTTTCGGGTGTATGTGTTTATTTTCTTTAACTTACAGGTTAATCATGGAAGGTATCTCGGGGAGACGCCTGCCATGATTAATCTAGGACTTAGTGGCAGCTATGGGCTGCCATTAACTCCTTATTACCCCGATTGCCACTGCACCAGGGCAATTCGGGATGAGTCGGGTAGAGTCCCAGGACTGTCGCATCTAATGGATGTGGCAATTCTGGGCGGCTGCTGGCTGATATTGTTAGGCTGGGGGGCTCCCCATAACGTGGAGCTCTCCATCCTGAGAACACCAGCCTTCAGCCATGTGGCTTTACCCTGGCTGGTATCAAAATTGGGGGGGAGAGCACATAATTTTTTTTTTTAAATTATTTATTCTACTCCACAATATAGACCCGCCCACCTGCGGCTGTGATTTGTTTCAGTGAGACAGCTGTCACTCAGCATGGAGGCGTATCTGACTGCAACCATTCATAGATGCCGGTGGGCGGGGAAAGCAGGGAATATGAGATGGAATAATGAGCGGCCGGCGTTTTCAAAAGAGGAGAAGCCACCGGAGCAGTGTGACGGCCGTGCAGCGCCTCGCCCGTGATCGGTGAGTATGAGGGGGGGGGGGGGGGGAAATCGACCGATGGACAGAGAGAGAGAGAGAGAGAGAGAGAGAGAGAGACAGAGAGAGAGAGAGAGATAGAGCGACCGACGGACAGAGAGAGACAGAGAGAGTGACAGACAGAGCGACCAACTGACAGAGAAAGAGACCGACCGACAGACAGAGATTGACCGACATCGACAGAGAGAAACTGAAAAGACCTGCGTTTTGTTTGTAAAAAAAAGCATGCGGAACGCAACAAAAATACAGTCCAAGTGCATTTTGGTTGCGTTTTGACCCATATCATTGATTTGAATGGGTGGAGAACGTAGCTACAACGCACAAAAGAAGTGACACGCTGCTTTTTTTCCGCAGCGAGTTTTGGCATCGAAAACGCTGCGTTTATAAACGCAGTGGGTGCATTGAATTTTCGGATTTCTCATAGACTTTGCTGAGGAAGCTGAACGCATGCAATTTGGCACTGAAACGCTGCAGTTCAAAACGCAGCGTTAATGCGGGAAAAAACACAACGTGCGCACATAGCCTTAAAGTCAGACTTTTGAATCCTCCCATTGCCAGCACTATGCGCTATTTCTGCTGGACATGTGACCACAATGGTGCGACACAATCAGGACTCTACAGTCTGCAGGCAGATAGTGACCTCAAGCCTGGACAACCCCTTTAACCTCTCTATAGCCGGGCTATTTTCGTTTTTTTTTTCCTCCCTTTCTGCCAAGTACCATTAACTTTTTTTATTTTTCCATTAATATAGGCATATGAGGGCTTTGCGGGACGAGTTGTACTTTAGAATAACATTCATTGTGCCCCATATTGTACTGGAAAATGGGGAAAAATTCAAAGTGAGTTAAAAGTGCAAAAAAAGCGCAATTCCACAATGTTGGATTTTTTTTTTAAATGTGCACTATATGGTAAAACTGAGCTGGCAGTATTATTCCCCACTTCAGTACGAGTACGCAGCTACCAATCCTACAGAAAAAAAGGAAATTTGTAGAGAAAAATCTTAATTACTCACCGGTAATGGGATTTTCAATAGCCCATGACAGCACCACCTGAGAGATAGGTTCCGCCCACATCAGGACAGGAAACCCACTGATAAGAAGGCGGCACCTCTCCTCCACATCAGTAGGTTTTCAGAGCCAGAGAGGACCAAAACACAAACAAACAGATTAATCATACCACCACCCAAGGAAAAACACCAATAACTCTAACACTCCCCGAAGGGTGCCCACAACCAGTGAATAGGGGGGGAACTAAGGGTGCTGTCATGGGCTATTGAAAATCCCATTACCGGTGAGTAATTAAGATTTGTCCCTGCCGCCCATGACAGCACCACCTGAGAGATTCATATAGACCACCACCTTAGGGAGGGACCACCACCTGTAAGACCCGTCTCCCAAAGGAAAGGTCAGTTGTGGAGGATAAGTCCAGCCTATAGTGTCGAAAGAAAGTACCAGGAGACGACCAAGTAACTGCCCAACAGATCTGGCCAATAGAGGCATCAGCCCTCTCTGCCCAAGACGTAGACACTGCTCTAGTGGAGTGCGCCCTTATGCCCTGAGGAGGAGTGGTGTCCTTAGCCGAGTATGCCAAACCGATGGCATCCCTGACCCATCTGGCCAAGGTAGCCTTAGAAGCCCCATGTCCCCTGGATTGCCCCTGAAATATGACAAACAGGGCCTGAGACTTTCTCCATTCCCTAGTCCTATCTAGGTACGTGAGTAAGGCCCTCCGGACATCCAGTGTGTGCAACCTAGCCTCCTTCTCGTTTTGAGGGGGGTCACAGAGGGAAGGGAGCACGATTTCTTGGGACCGATGAAAGGGTTTAGAAACCTTGGGTAGGTAGAAGGGATCAGTCCGCAACACTACCCTATCATCCAGAATCTGGGTATAAGGGTGAACTATGGACAAGGCTTGGAGATCCCCCACCCGCCTGGCCGAGGTGAGTGCGACGAGGAGAAAAACCTTAAGTGACAGCAGTTTGAGAGGGACCTCCCCTAAGGGTTCAAACGGTGGCCCTGTGAGGGCATCCAACACTAAATTGAGGTCCCATGAGGGAACCCTGGGAGCCTGAACAGGTACAGACCTGGACTTAGATTTAATAAACCTGCAAATCCACTCATTCTGTGCCAGACCACAATTGAACAGTGCCCCTAAGGCCGACACCTTCACCTTGAGTGTACTGGTGGAGAGCCCCAATTCCAACCCCCTCTGGAGGAATTCTAGTATAGCCGAGATAGGAGGGGGATCCTCCGCCCGAGCCCCGGACTGAAGGAGAAAACGCTTCCAGACCCTCCCGTAAATGGCCGTGGTGACCGCTTTTCTACTGTGAAGAAGAGTGTCTATTAAGCCAGAAGAAAAACCCCGTCGAGCTAGCAGCAGCCGCTCAAACGCCAGGCCGTCAAATGGAGAGCCGGGTCGGGGGGGGGGGGTGACGAACTGGGCCCTGGGATGGGAGATGAGGGGTGTCCGGGAGAACCCAAGGATCCACCAGAGACAGTGTCCGCAGCCAGTAAAACCATGCCCGCTTCGGTCAGAAGGGGGCGATGAGAATAACCTCCGCTCTGTCGTCCCGGATTTTCTAGAGAACCGAAGGCAACAGGATCAGAGGAGGAAATGCGTACAGGAGGCCGTGAGACCAAGACGTCTGAAACGCATCGAGGGCAACAGGATCGTCTCGGGGGTTGAGAGAGCAGAACCTGTCCACTTTCTGATTTGCCTTGGTAGCGAACAGGTCTAGAACAGGGACACCCCATAGAAGCGTGATCTTACGAAAGACCTCCGGGACTAAGGACCACTCCCCCTGACTGAGACGGTGTCGGCTGAGGAAGTCTGTCTCCTCATTGTCCGTCCCCTTGATATGAAGAGCTGTCAAGGAGGAGAGATGTTGTTCGGCCAGCTGGAAGATGCGCATAGTCAGAGTCAGAAGAGAAGGGGACCTGGTGCCTCCCTGATGGTTGACGTACGCCACCGTCACCCTGTTGTCCGAAAGGATCCGAACATGGCGACCTCTCAAGAAGGGGAGGAACCCCTCTAGTGCCTTGGGAACCGCCATGAGCTCCCTGTAGTTGGAGGACTGTCTGACCAACTGAGCGTCCCAGGGACCCTGAAGCACCTGTTGGCGCAGATGGGCACCCCACCCCCAACGGCTGGCATCTGTGACTATTGTGTCCGTGACTGGGTAAAGCCAAGGAACCCCCGTCCGGAGGTGAGAGGGGTCCTGCCACCAACCCAGGGAGTGCAAGGTGACTGCAGACAGGGTAATTTTTTTCTCCAAACAGCCTCCAAACAGTCTCTGAAACCGAAGGACCTCCATCTGGAGGATTCTGGAATGCAGTTGGGCCCACCATACTCCTGGGATGCAAGAGGTAAGAGTCCCGACCAGCGACATAGCCTGCCGTAAGGACATGCCTGGGCAACTTCTTACAGAAGAGAGCAAGGACAAGATCCTGGCGACCTTGTCCTCTGGCAGGTGGCACAACTGGCTTGTGGAGTCCAAGACGAGACCCAGGAAGACTTGACACTAGAGAGGCTGGAGTCTGGACTTCTGCTGATTCACCACCCACCCCAGGCCTTCCAGGATGGTGATGACCCTGGACACGTGAGCTGCACATAGAGACTCCGACTGACCCACTATCAGGAGGTCGTCCAGATACGGAAGATCAATATGTCCTGTTCCCTGACATGTGCCATGACCTCCGCGATGACTTTGGTGAAGATCCGTGGGGCCATGGAAAGCCCGAATGGCAGCGCTGCGAATTGGAAGTGTCTCAGCCTCCTGGAGACGTGTAGTGCGAACCTGAGAAACCGCTGGTGAGACGGAAAAATAGGGATGTGATAATAGGCGTCCTTTAAGTCGAGGACCGCCATAAAACACTTGGGATAACAACAGCCTGACAGTTGACTTCATGGTCTCCATTTTGAAGGCTCGCTGCACCAGATGCAAATTCAAGTTCCTCGGGTTGAAGATGGTGCGGAAGGTGGAGTCCGGCTTCCGAACTAGAAACAGAGTGGAGTAAAAGCCGTCCCCTTTTTGTCCCCTGGGGACCTCCTGAATGACTTTCCTCGAGAGGAGAGTCAGCACTTCTACTTCCAAGGCCTGCTGCCGCTCTGGGGACCGCAAGGATGTTATTTTTAGAGACCCCCGAGGGGGCGAACTGAATTCCAATTTTAACCCTTCCGCCACAATCTGAAGGAGCCATTTGTTGGAGGAGATCGCCTTCCAGGCATGGAGGAAGAGGGACAGCCGGCCCCCTACCTGATGACTGGCGTCATTGGGAGGGTTTGTTCTTATTATCGGAGTGCTTGCCAAAGAGAAAGCCTGAGGTATTCTTTCTACGGTCCTTCCACTGATCTTGCGGTTTTTGGGACTTCTTCGTGAAAAACTGACGTCTCCGAAAGGGCCGGCTGCGAGAGGATGTCACCGGGAAAACCGGAAACCCCTGTTTCTTATCGGATGCCTTAGTGAGGAGGTCATCCAGGCCTGAGCCAAAAAGATAGGTACCTTCACAAGGCATGCCACACAGCCAACCCTTGGATTGGACATCACCCTTCCAATTTTTCAGCCAGAGGGCCCGACGTGCGGAATTGGAAAGCGCTGCTGATCTGGCGAAAATTCTTAAGGAATCAACCGAGGCATCTGCCATAAGGGCTGCAGCACCCTGTATTAAGGGCAAGGACGAGATAATATCCTTTCTTGGAGTGTCATTTCTCAACTGGTCTTCCAATTGCTGAAGCCACACCATCAAAGACCGGGCAACGCAGGCGCTGGCCACGGCAGGGCGCAAGCCACCTGCTGTTGATTCCCAAGTTCCTCTCAGAAACCCATCAGCCTTCCTATCCAGCTGATCTTTAAGGGACCCTAAGTCCTCAAACGGCAAGGTAGTGGAGCGGGAAGCCTTGGCGATAGCGACATCAATCTTCGGGGTTCTATCCCAGGAGGTAGACGCCTCCCCATCCACTGGGTACTTCCTTTTAAGGGAAGAGCTAAGATTCAATCTTCTGTCCACTTTTCTCCACTGGTCAGCTATGAGACCCTGAACCTTCTGGGGAATAGGAAACCCCTTACGTTTTTTGGAATCTAAGCCCCCAAACATGACATCCTGGGTGGATTCGGGTCCCCTGGGGTCCACCATTCCCATGGTTGAACGCACCGCCTTCACCAAGGATCCCACGTCCGCAGTAGGGAAACAAGGTCGACCACCTTCATCGGGAGAGGAGGAGGAGTCAGAATCGGAGGGGGAGGATCCCGAGGAGCCTGACAACCGAGAGTCATGAGCCGAACCCGCCGAGGTATCAGGAGTAGACAGCTTAGGATGACGAGATTTCTTGCGTCTCTTGCCCCCCTTAAGGGATTTAAGGGACTCCTGTACTTCTGCCCTGATAATGGAACGTAATTCAGATGAGAACCCTGGCCCTTCTTTGATGAGGGTCTGTTGGATACAGCCTGCACATAGGCCCTTGTTATAATCAGAAGACAGGGAGGATTGGCATATTGCACATTCCTTGTGACGCTGCTTGGAGGTACACTTTTTCTGTACCTAACAAGAGACGGGACATGGAAACGGGGCCTTAGTAACACAGCTGACCACGAAGTTCACTCACCCCCACGACTCCTGGCAATACCGGATCAGGAGGCGGATTCTTTTGTCCCTTGGTCCTCTTGGGACCCACCGACCTAACGCTGCCCGGACTGGATACAGCATTCCTGGAACGATCCGCTGAGCCGCGTTCTGAGCCACGCTGTGGCGACTCCTTACGCTGCTCCTTGCTGCGGGGTGAATCTCCTGCCATAATACAGAAGAATGGAGGAGAAAAAAAAACTCACCAGTCCCAGGCGCCGGCCACATTTTAAACGGAGATCCCCATTACATGGGCGCCGCCATCTTGGATCCTAGTGCGCATGTGTCGTGGGCGGAGGAGGGGACGCTGCGCTCTCCCACTGCTCGGGTCCGGCCGCCGCTGCTGCTGCGGCTACTGCTCGGTGGTGGCTCGAGCGGTGGGCCGGATCCCGGGGACTCGAGCGGCGCTCCTCGCCCGTGAGTGAAAAGGGGATTGATTGGTTGTGGGGGTTTTGATTATGGATATTGTCCGTGACGCCACCCACGGCTGTGGTGATAATGGTGACACCACCGCTGCTCTGGATGGGGATCCCGGGAGCGGTGACAGGGAGCAGCTTTGTTGTTAGTTCTCCCCTCCGTGGGTAGGGGGTTGGTTGTCCCGGTGATGGGGAGGGATGTTTGGCAGGCGGGTTACGGGGCCTTGCGAGGTGCAGGGTCGCAGGGGCAGCGCTGTGCCGCACGGCACGGTGGTACTCACTCAGCCCAATGATGCACAGAGTCTCTGCTGAAACAAACGGCTGGATGGACGGGTCCCACAGGCGGCTGCGGTGTTTTTCCCCTGACCCCAGGTTGGTAATGTAAGTCCTTTCCTGCACCTGCCGTATGCTCCTCCTGCGCTCCGGTTTTCAGCTGGCTCCCCGATTCAGTACCGGTGGGCCACCGCCCAGCCCCGGCTACCTGCGGTTCCAACTGTCTGCCCGGCTCCCTGCAGACGGCCACTACCGTCTGCCTCACTCTCTACACGGGGGCCCTAGGCTCCAACCTAGGCCCCAGTCTGCGTCTGCCTCTCTGCAGACCTCCTCTCTCTTCCTCTCCTAGACTTGTCTGAACCTGCTTCCTGCCTCAGGCCAGCTAGACTCTTCGGTGGGCGTGCCTATCTGCTTGACTCCGCCCACCTAGTGTGTCTGTCTGAACCCGAGGGAAGGAATCAGGTTTCACTGGGGGTGTCTGCTGTGAACTACTGGGGGTGGGGGTGTGTGTGTGTTGTTACCTGTGGCCCCTGGCTTGTCCAGGGCGACACATTCCCCCTTGGTAAAATGCAGACCGTCCGCGGGCTGCCCATCCATCACCGGTTTTATTTTTCTCTTTTAACTGTAAAAGATTAAAACATTAAACACAAGCATTACTTTGCAAACTTCCCACAACGGGAGGCATATCAAACATTAAAACACTTTTAATAATAACAATGGAACATGTCCTTCAGTCACCCACCCAAACAAACCTAGCCTTGGTGCTGCCCCTAAGAAATGGGCAGCACCCCTTGATCCCAGTCCAGGAACGGGCCCAGATTGGTTAACTGGACCGGTACTTTGCTGCCGTTGCGGCCGGTCAGACTGCCGGGGCCGTCGTCATCTCCGTTGCGGCCGGACGGACTGCCGGGGCCGGTGGCAGGGTGGTGACAAAGGTGAGGCCTGGGGACCCCAGGTCTGGGCCCTCCCCCACAGACGCTGCGGGCTCCGCTACCGGTAACAGGGGTAACGGGTCGGTGCATCGCTGCGGCGGCCTCTTCCAGGAACCACAAGCTGGCCGCAGGGTCCTGGCGTCTCTGCCTTTATAGCCGCGGTCTACATCAGACAGACCTTCACCCGCCCCCCCTTGGTTCTTTCTACCACTTCCATTCGTTGGGGGCGGGGCTTCGTGCCTTCCCTGCTCGGGGAAGACGCTCGAGCGGGAACTTTTCGCGCCCAAGATGGCGGCTTCGCAAATTTTTCGGCCGGACACCTCCGGCGGTCACACAAGGCGCACTTCCACCAGTCGGTAGAACGGTAGGATCCTGTTCGTGACGCCAAGTTGTCGCGGGCGGAGGAGGGGACGCTGCGCTCTCCCACTGCTCGGGTCCGGCCGCTGCGGCTGCTCGGTGGTGGCTCGAGCGGAGGGGCGGATCCCGGGGACTCGAGCGGCGCTCCTCGCCCGTGAGTGAAAAGGGGGGAAGATTTTGATTGTGGGGGTTTTGATTATTGTCCGTGACGCCACCCACGGTTGTGGTGATATTGGTGACACCACCGCTGCTCTAGACGGGAATCCCGGGAGCGGTGACAGGGAGCAGCTTTGTTGTTAGTTCTCCCCTCCGTGGGTAGGGGGTTGGTTGTCCCGGGGCCCGGTGATGGGGTAGGGATGGATGGCAGGCGGGTTACGGGGCCTGGCGAGGTGCAGGGTCGCAGGGGCAGCGCTGTGCCGCACGGCACGGTGGTACTCACTCAGCCCAATGATGCACACAGAGTCTCTGCTGAAACAAATGGCTGGATGGACGGGTCCCACAGGCGGCTGCGGTGTTTTTCCCCTGACCCCAGGTTGGTAATGCAAGTCCTTTCCTGCACCTGCCGTACGCTCCTCCTGCGCTCCGGTTTTCAGCTGGCTCCCCGATTCAGTACCGGTGGGCCACCGCCCAGCCCCGGCTACCTGCGGTTCCACCAACTGTCTGCCCGGCTCCCTGCAGACGGCCACTACCGTCTGCCTCACTCTCTACACGGGGGCTCTAGGCTCCAACCTAGGCCCCAGTCTGCGTCTGCCTCTCTGCAGACCTCCTCTCTCTTCCTCTCCTAGACTTGTCTGAACCTGCTTCCTGCCTCAGGCCAGCTAGACTCTTCGGTGGGCGTGCCTATCTGCTTGACTCCGCCCACCTAGTGTGTCTGTCTGAACCTGAGGGAAGGAATGAGGTTTCACTGGGGGTGTCTGCTGTGAACTACTGGGGGTGGGGGGTGCGTGTGTGTTGTTACCTGTGGCCCCTGGCTTGTCCAGGGCGACACACATGCGTACACCAGTCACTTCCTGGTCGCACTGCGCACGTCACCAGGGTACACGCGTCACTTCCGGCCGGAGCGCCTGCTTCACTCCAGCGTGCTGCACAGCAGGGACAAGCCTTCCAGCGGCCGCCGTGAGTGCGCACATCCCTGGAGCGACGCCGGGCCGAGCTCCCGCTCCAGGCCCGTGCCTCACCGCTGCAGAGGTCTGAGACCGAGGGGGGGGGGGTGCATCCAGGCCCAAGCACCGGCTTCTGGTAAGTACCAGGCTTCCACACCGGGTCGGACCTGGGACAGCAATGGGTTGTCCATACCAGGACAGGAAACCAAACTGATGTGGAGGAGAAGTGCCGCCTTTTTATCAGTGGGTTTCCTGTTCTGATGTGGGCGGAACCTATCTCTCAGGTGGTGCTGTCATGGGCGGAAGGGAAAAAGTTGATTTTGTTGCTATTTTCTGTGACCAGTATCTGTTTCATTTTTGGGATCTGGGGCTCAGTGACGGATTATTTATTGTGCCCAGAGCTGAACTGGGAGTGCAGCCATGACCCAGCAGCTCTGCCAGGCTGGACGCAGCATGTCCTCTCCTGCAGGGCTACGAGTGCTCTCCACAGGAGACCGCACCTGCCCGTGCCCATGATCAGGGTCCTGGATGCAGCATGTCCCCTCCTGCAGGGCTGCGAGTGCTTTCCACAGTAGACCACAGCTACCCGTGCCCATGATGAGGGTCCTGGATGCAGCATGTCCCCTCCTGCAGGGCTACGAGTGTCCTCTACAGTAGACCGCAGCTGCCCGTGCCCATGATGAGGGTCCTGGATGCAGCATGTCCCCTCCTGCAGGGCAGTCAGTGTCCTCTACAGGAGACTGCAGCTGTGGCGCCCCTGACCTGGTCAGGCACCACTGAGTACTGCACCCATGCTGGGGACAGTACAACACAGGTAATCCAGAAGGCTGACCGGGGTGTGGAACACAGGCGCATAGTGATCAGGTCTCACACATGTACCCATGAGAGGACCCCTGGGGATCCCAGGAGGGGGCAAGCCTTCACCTTCACTGGAATAGTGGAGGGGGTAGAGCCTCCATCTCCTCTCAAGGGGTGTGGTGGAGAGTCTGGTTGCTAGGTGGCGTAGGCAAGAACAGGAGAGGAGGGGCAGTGAGCCAGTTCAGTGTAGAGTCCAGGGAGCTCAAGTGAGGAGCAGATCCCTGGAGCTGTGCAATCTGACAGCGTCCGCGCAGTGGCTACAGACGGGGGAGAACGGTCAACTAGGAGTGCTACCTGAAAGCCAGCTTCAGCTAGGGAGTGCAACGGAGTGGGAAGTAAGGAGACTGCTAGAGAGCACCAGGCCCAACCGGGCAGCAGATCCCGAAGCAAGGATAGATCCACCTTTCCCTGCTAAACCTGCCGGTGTGGGGCTCTCAAAGCCCACACCACAACACCACAAAAGCCGCAGCCACGTAACCACAGTGAGGGCCCATAGGTCACAGGAGGCAAGCAGCTGGAGTGGCCTGGTCCGGGGAACAAGCATACGGCGTACGAAGGGGAGAGAGAGGCTGCAGCATCTTCCCTGGGTGACCCCCATAGGGACTAAAAGTCGGGGTCACCCCAAACCACCAAGGGCTAAGGAAGGCGAGTCAGTAGTCACCCTCATAAAGTCAGCCTGAAGGATACCTGGTTCCCACCTGGTTCATCCCAGCTACGCCCGGGCTACTCACCCTGCCATCAAATGTGAGTAAAGCCCTTGAAAGACAGTTCTGCCTGTGTGAGTCATTCTGCGACTTGTGGTACTACAAACCTACACCGGGCCCTGGGGCTTGCCTCACTCTCAGGAGGCTACTACATCCGACTGCACCCACCATCAGCCCCAGGCGTCCCCTAACCTGCAGTGGCGGTCCCCACTGACCGCAATACTGAGAGTGGCGTCACGATCAAACAAGAAGATTTCCTACCAGTGACGGAGATCCAGCAACGTGGAGTCCCTGAAGGTAATGCACCGACACTGACCCTACACCTGTGGGGCTTCACATCTGGCGTCACGAACAGGATAAGGACTAGACCTGTCCAGACAGGTGACCATGTGCCTGGGCGGTCCGCTTGAAAAATTGGAAGCGCCGCCATATTGCCACCATGAAAAGCGCGCTGAAAAACAACAGCAGCCCGCGCTGGAAGAAGTTACCGCCCACGAAGAGGTGTGGCTACCCAGAGATCCCCTGCAGGGTCCTGACCTCGCTGATGAAGAAAGCGGAAGCGTCCAGAGACGGCGGAGCAGAGAAGAAGCCAGTAGCGTGCTAGAGGAAATGGAGTCCAGACGTGGATACCCAGAGCCAGGCTCTGCTGCCTGGTGGTGCCGGGAGCTTGCCATCTTCTGCGACCAGCTGGAGGCCAGGATTGTGCGACAGCTCAGGGAAGAACGCACGGAGCTCCTGGAGATGGCTGCGGCGGTGCGGACCTACGAGGAGGGAGCCGCGCGACGCATGCCAGACCGAGCGGCGACGACGCAGACCCCGATGCTGCCACCGATGGGTGAGTCGAGTGATGCCCCGGCCAGCGCAAGTGCCCCGACCCCTGCTGCCACGCCCGCGGTCCCAGAAGAGGCGCCCGGCGCGGCGCCACCGAACCAGGCCGCAGCCACGCTAGATGCGGCCCGCCAAATCCAGGCCGCCGCAGCCATGCCCCGCCTGGCCCGCAAAGGTCCGACTACCACTGCGATACTGATCCGTGCCGCAGGTGTGACGCTGACCCAGGCTGCCACCCTGCTGAGCCCAGTCCGCCAAGACAAGGCTGACGTACCATTTACCCCGGCCCGCAAGGCCAGAGCAGACAAGGCTCCCCAGGTTCAGGAAGTCCCTGCTAGGCAATCCCTGGTAGGTGAGGACCCCGAATACTGGAAGCTGAAGGCTGACCTAGAGGCCCAGTTCCCACAAGAGATGGTGGATCGGTATCTGCTCCCTCCGCATACCCCCAAGGAGATTCAGGCAACCCCTGCAGCAAAGGAACCTACAGATGAGACTACCTCAGACGACGACAAAGAGCAAGAAAGCAGCAGGTGCCGCAGCCCAACAGGCCAAAGCCCTGGTACCGAGGAGTAAAGTAAAGAAAGAAGTACCGAAAGTTTGACCAGTTTGACAAGTTGAAAAGTTTGCAACGTTATTGTTTAAGCATGTGCCCACAAAAACTATTGTGAGAAATAAACTTTAAGGCTATGAACTTGCTATAGCCACAAACTCTCGCAGTGTAAATAGTTACACCAGTGGCACCGCCACCAGAGCCAGCCTGTTTAGGGGCTTGGTTCGTCTGCAACCAGGAGGAGCCCGTCCGTATATAGGGCCTTGGCTCACCTGCGACCAGAGAGCACGCCTGTTTATGGGGCCTTGGCTCACCACCACAAAGAGGGTACCTGGTCAGCACCAACTGTGGAGGCCGCCTCTACATCCTGCCAGAAGGGGCTGAAGGCGCGGATCCACCAGGCCAGGTAGACCCTGAAACCACCAGCCCATGAAAGCCGCCTCTACATCCTGCCAGAAGTGGCTGAAGTCGCGGCCAACGGGAGAGGAAGATTGGAGGAAAGGTCTGGGGAAACGGATGGCCCAGACCTGGTTACCAACAGGACCGGTGACCTGCCTCCTGAGAGGGTTTTGGGTGGGTTAACGGACTTGTGGGTGGAGGGTGGTGATGTCTGATACCTGGTGGCTTTTAAAAATGTTTTACATGTTTTAATGTTTTATGCATTTTAAAATGTTGTCTTGCAGCCCGAGGACGTGCTGGTGATAACTAAGGGGGAATGTGGCGCCCCTGACCTGGTCAGGCACCACTGAGTACTGCACCCATGCTGGGGACAGTACAACACAGGTAATCCAGAAGGCTGACCGGGGTGTGGAACACAGGCGCATAGTGATCAGGTCTCACACATGTACCCATGAGAGGACCCCTGGGGATCCCAGGAGGGGGCAAGCCTTCACCTTCACTGGAATAGTGGAGGGGGTAGAGCCTCCATCTCCTCTCAAGGGGTGTGGTGGAGAGTCTGGTTGCTAGGTGGCGTAGGCAAGAACAGGAGAGGAGGGGCAGTGAGCCAGTTCAGTGTAGAGTCCAGGGAGCTCAAGTGAGGAGCAGATCCCTGGAGCTGTGCAATCTGACAGCGTCCGCGCAGTGGCTACAGACGGGGGAGAACGGTCAACTAGGAGTGCTACCTGAAAGCCAGCTTCAGCTAGGGAGTGCAACGGAGTGGGAAGTAAGGAGACTGCTAGAGAGCACCAGGCCCAACCGGGCGGCAGATCCCGAAGCAAGGATAGATCCACCTTTCCCTGCTAAACCTGCCGGTGTGGGGCTCTCAAAGCCCACACCACAACACCACAAAAGCCGCAGCCACGTAACCACAGTGAGGGCCCATAGGTCACAGGAGGCAAGCAGCTGGAGTGGCCTGGTCCGGGGAACAAGCATACGGCGTACGAAGGGGAGAGAGAGGCTGCAGCATCTTCCCTGGGTGACCCCCATAGGGACTAAAAGTCGGGGTCACCCCAAACCACCAAGGGCTAAGGAAGGCGAGTCAGTAGTCACCCTCATAAAGTCAGCCTGAAGGATACCTGGTTCCCACCTGGTTCATCCCAGCTACGCCCGGGCTACTCACCCTGCCATCAAATGTGAGTAAAGCCCTTGAAAGACAGTTCTGCCTGTGTGAGTCATTCTGCGACTTGTGGTACTACAAACCTACACCGGGCCCTGGGGCTTGCCTCACTCTCAGGAGGCTACTACATCCGACTGCACCCACCATCAGCCCCAGGCGTCCCCTAACCTGCAGTGGCGGTCCCCACTGACCGCAATACTGAGAGTGGCGTCACGATCAAACAAGAAGATTTCCTACCAGTGACGGAGATCCAGCAACGTGGAGTCCCTGAAGGTAATGCACCGACACTGACCCTACACCTGTGGGGCTTCACACAGCTGCCCATGCCCATGATGAGGGTCCTGGTTGCAGAATGTCCCCTCCTGCAGGGCTACGAGTGCTCTCCACAGTAGACCGCAGCTGCCCGTGCCCATGTTCAGGGTCCTGGATGCAACATGTCCCATCCTGCAGGGCAGAGAGTGTTCTCTACAGGAGACCGCAGCGGTCCGTGCCTATGATCCGGGTTCGGGCTGTTGTGGGACTTTTGCTCTGTTCTCTTCGCGGAGGACACTTGCATCTCTGCAGCATAAATTGACATCCTGCAGCTCAGAAAGCAGTGCCACATTTGTCAAATTATGCTGTGGAGAAAAGATGCACAGTCTGCAAATATTTCTATAAATCCATCCACTGTGATCGTACTGTACGATGCAGTGAACACATGCTGCATCCAAAACGCTGTTAACACTGAGGGTGTGCACGGGTCCTTAGAAGCATCAGGCCATTTCTTCTACCCATCTATGGCACTAACACCCAGCAGCAGGGCCGGCCCCAGGCGAAAGAGTCTCAGTGGTACCCAGCCATACACAGACACGCACATACACACATATATATATATATATATATACACATATACATGCATACATATACACACACACACACACACACACATATATATTTGAAAAATATTTTCACAAAATTCACATACACAGAAGTAATTCCATACACAGTCATACACACATCATACAAACAGTCACATTAGAGGTATTAATATTGGGAGGTCGGCAGCAGTCTTACCTCCCCCGCTTGTATTTGTCCAGCTCCTCCAGGGCTGCGTGATGGCTGGGAGCAAATGCAGCACAGGGGGCATAGACAGCACTGGGTGGGGCATATATGTTACTGGGGTCACCAGGGGGTATACGCATTACTGGGGGTGCATAGACATCATTGGGGGCATCCATGTTACTTGGATGGCATACACATTACTGGGGTCAGTGGAGGGGCATACACATTACTAGGGGCATAAACATTACTGGGGTCAGTGGGGGGCATACACATTACGGGGGTCAGTGGAGGCACACACATTACTGAGGTCAGTAAGTGGCATAGACATTACTGGGGTCAGTAGGGGGCACACACACATTACTAGGGCCTGTGGAGCCTACATACTGACAGAGGTGGCCTGTGGGGCATACATACTGGCCCTAGGGATGCTTAGCGCACAGGCTGGCAGCGATGGAAGACACTGAAGGCCCAAGCTGGTAGCATTCAAGGGTGCTGAGGGCATAAGCTGGCGGCACTGGGGGGCACAGGACGGCGACACTGGGTGGCACTGAGGGCACAGGACAGCGGCACTGGGGGGCACTGAGGGCACAGGACGGCGGCACTGGGGGGCACTGAAAGCACAGGACGGCGGCACTGAGGGCACAGGATGGCGGCACTGGGGGGCACTGAGGGCACAGGACGGCGGTACTGGGGGGCACTGAGGGCACAGGACGGCAGCACTGGGGGGGCACCGAGGGCACAGGACGGCAGCACTGGGGGGGCACTGAGGGCACAGGACGGTAGCACTGGGGGGGCACTGAGGGCACAGGACGGCAGCACTGGGGGGCACTGAGGGCACAGGACGGCAGCACTGGGGGGCACTAAGGGCACAGGACGGCAGCACTGGGGGGCACTGAGGGCACAGGACGGCAGCACTGGGGGGCACTGAGGGCACAGGATGGCAGCACTGGGGGGCACTGAGGGCACAGGACGGCAGCACTGGGGGGCACTGAGGGCACAGGACGGCAGCACTGGGGGGCACTGAGGGCACAAGACGGCAGCACTGGGGGGCACTGAGGGCACAGGACGGCAGCACTGGGGGCTCCTCTGGCTGCTTTCTCTGAGTCCCTTCTGTGTCTGCTTTTTCTATTGCAGGCACAGGGGGACATAAGAAGACACAAGTGCTGGACTCCCTCCTCCTCCCTCCTCCCCCTCCCCCCACTCTGCTCTCCCCTCCTGCACTCACTCTGCTCTCCCCTCCTGCACTCACTCTGCTCTCCCCCTGCTGCTGGTGCACTTACCTCAGTTGCAGAACAAACAATCTTGAAGCAGCTGCTGTGGAGATGAGCCGATCACACGTGAGGTTCCTGGGTAGAAGGGGCAGGCAAGGGGGCGTGGTCTGCATCGGGAGAGCAGAGAGAGGGGACAAGAAAGGCATCCGAGGAGTGTGTGTGTCTAACACTGAGAGGGGGCGTGCACAACAGCAAAGGGGTGTGGCCAGCAGCAAAGATGCCATGGAAGGCATCCAGAGAGTGTGGCAGGCATCCGGAGGGGGCGTGGTCGGCAGAGTGCGGGGGCGTGGCAACTGCGTCTCACTGCACTGCGGGATACAGAGCTTCCCGGGCGTGAGAACGGGACTGAAGTATAAAATCGGGGCTGTCCCGCTGTATCCGGGATGGTTGGGAGGTATGCTTAAAGGCAAAGTGGCTCTGAGTGATGTTAGCAAGGCTAGATGGTCCGCCAGCTCGATCCCAAATCCAAATCTGATCTTTTTAACTGCAACAGCTGTAGTGTACGCTACTGGAGTTGAAATTTGGCGCTGTAGGGTGAATTGTGAAAGAAGGCTCTGTAGGGGCCTTTTTTAAAATTGTTGCTCTGTGGGGGCACTTTTAAAATTTTAGTTTAGTAATTTATTTCCTATGTAATCATGATTGCTCTGGTGACAGAATCCATTTAACTCATTTCCCTATTTCCATTTGTTTGCAGGGCAATTGTCATGCTTTTAACTACATTTTGTTTCCTTTTGCAGTCCACTATCCAAGGTCGGCTCCAGGTTTTTGTGAGCCCTGGGCGAAAGAGTCTCAGTGGGCCCCATCTACACATAGACATGCACAGATACATACACATACAGGCATATGTACACATACATACTTAAAGAGAAATTTACAAAGACACATAAATAGACAAAAATCTAGACACAGTCATATACACTAACATACATAGATATATACATCATACATGCACACACAGACACATTATTTTTATATATTTATATATTTTTAATATTGGGAAGCCGGCAACAGCCTCATTCACCTCCCCACTTGTCTCCATCCAGCTCCTCCTAGATTGGTGGCAGTCACTAACAGACATGGCCGCACATAGAGAACACTAACACTGCTGCATATACATCACAAGAGAGGCTGGGGACATACACATTACTGGGGAGCATACATAATACTGAGGAAAGGGGTATAGAGCAATGGTGGGCATACAGCTCTAGAGGAGGGCAGTGGCTCTGAGGTGGGGGGACAAACAGCTCTGAGATGGGGGGGTGACATGCAGCTCTGGGGGTATACAGCTCTGGGGTGGGGGGGCATACAGCTCAGTAAGGTATACAGCACTGGGGTGGTGGGACATACAGCTCTGAGGGGGGTATACAGCATCTGGTTGGAGGGGACATACAACTCTGGGGGTATAATAGCATGCAGCCCCATATTCCACCATACAGTGTTATGAAGCCCTCATAATCCTCCATATAGTATTATGTAGCCCCCATATGGCACTATGCAGCCCCCATATGGCACTATGCAGCGCCAATATAACATTAAGCAGCCCCCATATAGCGCAATGCAGACCCCTATAGCATTAGGCACTTTCATGTAGTATACAGCCCACATAGCACAATACAGATCCAGATAGCATTGGGCACCCTCATGTAGTATACAGTCCCTATATACCACAGTGCAGAGCCAGATAGCATTAGGCACCCTCATGTAGTACACAGCCCCTATATAGCACAGTGCAAAGCCAGATAGCAGTAGCCACCTTCATGTAGTATACAGCCTGTATATAGCACAATGTAGGCCCAGATAGCAGTAGGCACCCTCATGTAGTATACAGCCTGTATATCGCACAGCCTGTATATAGCACAGTGCAGAGCCAGATTGCAGTAGGCACCCTCGTAGTATATAGCCTGTATATAGCACAGCCTGTATATAGCACAGTGCAGAGCCAGATAGCAGTAGGTACCCTCATGTAGTATACAGCCTGTATATAGCACAGCCTGTATATAGCACAGTGCAGAGCCAGATAGTAGTAGACACCCTAATGTAGTATACAGTGATGAAATACATAGTCACTTCTCCTCGTTCCCCCGCTGCTCCGGTCTCCTCGGTGCGTCCAATGCTGTCGCTCGCTCTGACCTCTCAGCAGGCACGCAGTGATGACGTCACCGCGTTCCGCTGCAGAGCTGACAGAGCGCCAACAGTTACAGCGGGGAGAATGATAAGAGAGGGAGCGCGCCGCTCACTCTCTCATCTTTACTCTCAATTGTATCGGTAACTGCAATCGAAAGCGTGATTCTCAGCGGGGGGGTGGGGGGGGGAGTCCGGTGATAGCCATGAGTAGCGGTACACCACTCCTGCCACCGCAATTGGCCCCCCCTGCAGGTCAGGGCCCCGGCATTTTACCGGGTTTGCCGGGTGCTGATGCCGGCCCTGCCACTATCCCTTACTACAACCATTTTACAGCACACAAGTTCGGGTCTCCCTTTATTTATATGGGGTTTTGTATCCGGGGTCAAGTTGGGGTCCCAAACTGATCTTTTATTAAAGTCCCGCTGAACCCGGAAAATATGAACATTCATGGGTCCGCTCATAAATACAACTGACACCTCCCCAGGCCTGATAATCAGTTGGCCATTACTACCATACACATTAGAGTGTCAGTTGAACTTGTCGATGTTGGTGGGTTCGGCCGACATTAGTCTAAAGTGTATGGAGGCCTTAAGCCATTGCTAAACACCCATAGTGACAGTAGAAGCATAAGACAAAATTGAAGCAGGAGTAACAATTATAGTAAGAGTATCTTCATACAAAGCTTTAACTCGCAAACTCTGACACCGATTCAGTGGTGTACTGCCAATGGAGGCAGACCACGTAACTGTTATGGGGTCCTTGAGTCCGGTGGGTATGTGGCCCCCCTGACCAACAACGCAATGCCGATACAGTTGAAATCAATGTTGAAAAAGAGAGTGCTCCGCACCCTCCTCCATTATTCTTCCTCTGTATCTGCGATCTGATGTCTCAGCACAGTGGGTGTGGTGACAGGGACGTCACTACTGAGTGCTGACTGTGCTGAGATGTGTAGTGCTACAGACCTCTTGCCAAGTAGTCCAGAGCAGCAGAGGAAAGATTTTTTTTAACTAAGTGAGTACACTGGTAGCCAATGGCCATAATACTATATATTGGTGACTATGGGGTATGCATTATACTATTTAAAGGACTATGGAATGCATTATAATACATGGAGGACTATTGGGGTACATTATAATATATGGAGGACTATGTGGTGCATTATATTACATGGAGGACTATGGGGTGCATAAAACTATATGAAGGACTATGGGGATGCATTATACTATTTAGAGGACTATGGGGGTGCATTATAATATATAGCGGTCTATTGGGTGCATTATAATATATGAAGGACTATGGGGTGCATTAAAATATATGGAGGACTATGGTATGCGCATTGTACTATATGGAGTACTATGGGGTGTGCAATATAATATATGGAAGCCTGCAGGGAGTGCATTATACTATATGGAGGACTGCAAGGGGAGCATTATACTATATGAAGGACTATAGGGTGCATAATACTATATGGAGATCTATGGGATGCATTATACTATATGGAGGACTATGGGGTGCATAATAGTATATGGAGGACTATAGGTTTATTATACAATATGGAGTACTATGGGGGTGCATAATATAACGAAGACTTTATGGCCAATTATACTATATGGAGGACTGTGGGGGTACATAATATTATATTGAAGACTATGTGGGGCCAATTATACTATATGGAAGGCGATGTGGGGGCCATTATATTATTTGGAAAGCTATGTGGAGGCCACTAAATATTTTGAGTGCTATGTAGGGGCCATTAGTATATTTGGAGGGTTATGAGGGAGCCTTTTTACTTTATAGAGGTCTATTTTAGGTCCATTATAATGTATGTAAGCAACTGTACAGTGTAAAGATTTGTATAGGGTTCATCGTACTGTGCGTAGGGCTGTGTGTGGGCAATTATACTACCGTATTTGGAGGGCTAGTGGGGGCCATTATACAGTGTAAAGACATGTGGGAGCCATTATACTGTATGTAGACCCATTATACTCCATGGAGGGCTGTGTGGGGGCCATTATACTGTTTGGAGAGCTAGTGGGGGTCGCTATGGAGTGTGAAGATGTGTGGGGTACCATTATACTGTATGTAGGCCCATTATACGCCATGGAGGGCTGTATGGGGGTCACAGTTGGAGATCTTACTGTGTTGGGGTCACCATACTTTGGCAGGGTAGTTGAGGGTGGGTACAGTTGGGCCATAATACTGTGCATGTGCAACGCCCCGGCAGCGGTTGAACCGCTTGGATCCGGATGTCACTGCTCGAGGGTCTCCGGACCTGGGGGCTGGGCTAAGTGTCACACCCGAATAAAGAAGGGGGTATTTACAGGGGAGATATGTACAGTTCATGACGCCACCCATGGTGTACGGTAATTGGGAGTACCGCCGCTGCCGTTGGGAGTACTCGGGGTGATGGAGTGGGGCAGCAAGATTACGTTAACTTACGCTCCACGGGTAGGGGAAGGCCCCGGGACTCTGGATGGTGGTATGGGGTGCAGGGGGAGCGCAGGATCGCTGGTTGCAGGTGTTAATCAGGTACTCACTCAGCAATAAAGCAGACGCTGACAACAGGGTAAACCAAGTCTCTGACTGCCGCTGTCTCCTGAGGGGAGCTCGTCCGGGTCCCGTCCCCTGCAGCACTGCCTGGTGGTTCGTGACCTGCCTCCTGGCACAGTATTTTTAAAGTGTCCTTTGAGCCAGTCAGCTTGGAGCTTTCCGGGCCCCACTCCCCACTGTGGCTAAGTAGAAGAGCTTGCTCTCAGGGGCTCACGCTTGGGATTGCAGTGGGCCGCTTGCTTGGAAAGCCCTATCCCCCTCGTTGTGCTAGTGCCCCAGATCTCTGAGCTTTGTGGGACCAGTCCATAGAGGCCCTGTCCTCCGCAGGTTAATTGCCGGGTTGCCTGAAGCTTCTGCCCGACCTAGGGTCCGTGTACCTCGTTGTGCATTCGGTCCCGGACCGGTGATTAGGCTAAGGCTCCTGACCGTCCTCCAAGACAGGTCCCAGGCACCTAGCCTCAATCCCCTGCGACCGGGGGGATCCGACTCCTCTAGGTCCACACCACCGTCTGCGACCTAGCCTGCTTCTCCTCTGGGAGCTACAACTCCCAGCTTCCTCAGAGCTCCTCACAGCTCGAGGGCTACCACTCCACTGACTTAACACCTCCCACCTCCCTGCCTGACCCCCTAGGTGGGCGGCCCTATGGCTAGTTTCACACTTGCGCTATTTTGACGCAAACGGAATCCGTCACTAATGTAGTACAGTTCATTTATTTACAGTGGAAGCGCGTTACTATGGCGCGTGTGTGTCATGCAGTACTCGCTTGTGTCCACATGATGTCGCGCTTCCACTGTAAATAAATGAACTGTATACTACATTAGTGACGGATTCCATTTGCGTCAAAATAGCGCAAGTGTGAAACTAGCCTATTCCAGCATAAGCAGCCCACTGGTGTGCCTGACAGGTGTGGTGCAAGGTGTATCTAGGATTTGTGAATGCTGGTGGAGGCAGTACTGCAGGTAAGGTTCCCAGAACCATGGGGGGGTTGAGCCCTGCACGGGGAGAGGAAAATTGTGCAGAACCCTGTGACAACCTGACTAGTCCAGGGCGTCACACATGTGGATGATATTGTGGAGTAATTATCTGTGGGGGTATCATGCACGGTTTGTTGGGCACTTTTGTTGGCATCATACTTTATGGGTGCAATGAAAGGTGAATTTAGGGGCTTCAATAGGATTACTTTGTAAGGGCTGTAACGTTATGAGATATGCTCTTAAGTGACCCAGATGAATATTATGTTTTATTTTTCCAGGAGGGGCCCAATTAGAACCTCTGCTATGGGCACCCATGATTTCTATGTATGCCCCTGCACGGAATATACAATTTTTGTGCACCAATATTTACACTAAAAACACCCACAAAAATAAACTCCATTGCTTCCACTGTGAGATCCATATTGCAGTTTATATGGCTGTGTTTTGTCCGAATAAGGTGCAGAATTACGCTGTGTGCAGACAGCAAAAATCAAAACTCGTAGACTTTGCTGGTTAAGTTTTCTGAACAAAAACACACCCGAAAAATATGCAAAAATGCGGTAAAAAAATGCCTAGTGTGCACATGGCCTTAAGGATTCCAACTTATTTTGTCCCCATGTGCACATACCCCTTCCTCATATCCTGGAATCAATAACTAGTATGTGCAATGTGCTTTACACTGAATTATCATTTATAGCCTGACAAAAAATGCAAAGCTACAATCAATAAAAAAATCTACAGGACACATTTGCTAAAAAATGTAAAGTAAATCCCTCCCATGACTTTTTCACTAAGGTGACTGGCTCCCATTCCAGGGCTCCTCTGTGGGCCATAGCGGATTCTATAGTGTGATCTGTGTATATGATTGCAGAATTTGGGTGATTCTTCCTAATAACAGGGCTGGCAGTGGATATTATGTAGCCCAGGTGAAGATACTTCATCATTCATGCACAGGGCTCCTCTTCTCTGGCAGCACAGTGCCAGTATCCTCTGCAGGTTGTGTGTGACAGCCTGCCAGGCCCAGCCATGGAAGAGGGGGCAGTGAGGGAGCGCCAGGAATAGGAGGGGGAGGAGGAGAGGGAGCAGACCTGCTGCATTTCTACAGCATCGAGGCGTCATCATCTGCATCTACCCAGGAAAGGAGGGATCAGCAGCAGCCCGGGCTTCAATGTGAACTACGGGAAATCGCCTGCAGATCTGTTCGGAACGGGGGGAAGGGGCTGTATTCGGGGGTCCCGGCCCCCCCTTGCTCCCCCAGAACCAGGCTGTATTCTCAGTGAGCTATGAATTCAGCAGAGCAGACCGTTACATGGCTCATAACGCTCGGGGTGCTGGAGTCTCCCAAGAAGACCATTTCCGACCCGGAGGGGTTCCTGCAGGCGTCCCTGAAAGATGGGGTGGTGCTGTGCAGACTGCTGGAGAGGCTGCTACCGGGCACCATAGACAAGGTAACCAGGCACTGGGGGGTTAATGTGCAGCACCACCGCCGCCCCCACTCTGGACCGACAGCTGGAGAGGGAGGAGGTGCCCTCACCACACACAGGGGGCCCAAATGCTGGGGGGCATTGTCAGGCAGCACAGTAGCCTCTGATATACACTGTGTGTGAGAATATATATATAGTGTGTGTATCACATATTGTCTGTATATATACGTGTGTGTGTATAATATATATTACATATGTGTGTGTGAGAATATATGTGTGTGTATATCACATATTGTCTGTGTGTGTATAATATATAAAAAAAATGTGTATAATATATATTACATATTGTTTGTGTGTGTGTGTATATGTATATATAATATATATATATATATATATATATATATATATATATATATATAATGTGTGTGTATAATAATTACATATTGTGTGCATATATATATTATTTCATGTATGTGTATATAATATAAATGTGTGTATGTGTACATATATTCATGTGTGTATATAATATATATACAGATAGACAATATAGTGCATTCAAGGCCACTGCCCTCCCTTCAGTCCTATCCCCACAATCCATGTAATGTAGGGCTCATTAGAAGTGATTGTGCTTATCATGGGTAGGACTAGTGACAGGTGGAGGGGTCTTGGTGGCCGCTGTTGTGGTGGGCTGTAGCATTGGAAACATTAGCTGTGATTGGGGGTCTCCACGCTCCCAGGGAAGGAGATGGCTATGACAGCTGTGCTCTTTGTCAGTGAGCTCCTCAGACGCTCCTGCTGGTGGAGATCCATACTACAGCCAATACTAAGGGGGTAGAGGAGGCTTCTGTGTCACAGGCGCTGTTCATCACATCCCCCAATGACACCAGACGTATATAAAATACACCCCAATATTTCTCATCTTGTATTGATTTGTTTTACAGAAATAATGGCCTCTGCATTTATAGGGGTAGTGTCACTAATATCTACCAGTACAGCAGTGCAAGGCTGCTAATTATGCTATGCTGTTATATGGCTTGTACCATGGTTCATGTATTTTATTATTATGGAGATTTGGCATTAATAAGTGTTCCGTCTGTAATCAACAATTATTAATGTTTACTAGAGTTCAGCAAAAAGACTCAGGAGCTCTGTTGGTAGCCTGCGAACCTGCTGCCTGCCAGCGACCCCGTGCTTCTAGTAGGCCCAATGTCACAAATGCATAATGTTACACCGAACCTACTAATCAGAAGATGTTCAGGAGGCGCTGGGAGGAGGTTCATAAGGATTGGGTCTGGACTACTGATGTGGCCACTGGACCACTGTCCTGCTAATCTTTTTGCTCAACTCTAATGTTTACCTAATACATACAGTACAGACCAAAGGTTTGGACACACCCTCTCATTCAGACTTTTTTTTATTTTCAGGACTCTGAAAATTGTAGATTCACATTGAAGGCATCAAAACTATGAATTAAAACATGTGGAATGAAATACTTAAAATGTAAAACAACTGAAAATATGTCTTATATTCTAGGTTCTTCAAAGTAGCCACCTTTTTTTTTTTTCATTACTGATTTGCACACTCTTGGCATTCTTTTGATGAACTTCAAGAGGTAGTCACCAGAAATGGTCATTCAACAGTCTTGAAGGAGTTCCCAGAAATGCTTAGCACTTGTTGGCCCTTTTTCCTTCACTCTGTGGTCCAGTTCACCCCAAACCATCTCGATTGGGTTCAGGTCTGGTGACTGTGGGGGTCAGGTCATCTGGTGTAGCACCCCATCACTCTCCTTCTTAGGCTACTTTCACACATCAGGTTTTTGCCATCAGGTACAATCCGGAAAAAAACGGGTAAATCGGATCCGGTACCGCATCCGGTTTATCCCCATAGACTTGCATTGTAACCGGATTGTACCTGATGGCTTTGCGTTGCATCCGTTGTTTTCCGGATGCGGCAAAATTTATCAAAGCGGCGGCCGGAGGCAACGTGTCTTGCAACGTTTTTTTGTCCGGCAAAAAAAACCGCATCACGCCGAATCCGGTAATGCGGTAAAAAATGGATGCGGCTACCGGATCCGTTTTTGTAAACTGTGCATGCACCAAATTAATTAAAAAAGCTGATCCTTCAAAAAAAAGGACAAACCGGATGCAAAAACGGATGCAAACCGTATCCACCGGATCCGGTTTTGTACGCATCCGGCATAACGGATCCGTTAAAAACCGGATCCGGTGGATACGGTTTTACATTTTTTTTGCCGGATCCTTTGGATCAGGAAAAAAAAGGATTGTGCCTGAATACAGAAAACTGATGTGTGAAAGTAGCCTTACACAGACTGGAGGTGTGTTTGGGGTCATTGTCCTGTTCAAAAATAAATGATGGTCCAACTAAAAGCAAACCAGATGGAATAGCACAAGGCTGCAAGATGCTGTGGTAGCCAGGCTGGTTCAGTATGCCTTCAATTTTGAATAAATCCCAAACCGTGTCACCAGCAAAGCACCACCACGCCATCACACCTCCTCCTCCATGCTTCACGGTGGGAACCAGGCATGTAGAGTCCATCCGATCACCTTTTCTACAAAGACACGGTGGTTGGATCCAAAGATCTCAAATTTAGACTCATCAGACCAAAGCACAGATTTCTACTGGTCTAATGTCCATTCCTTGTGCTCTTTAGTCCAAACAAGTCTGTTCTGCTTGTTGCCTGTCCTTAGCAGTGGTTTCCTAGCAGCTATTTTACCATGAAGGCCTGCTGCACAAAGTCTCCTCCTAACAGTTGTTCTAGAGATGAGAAGGTGTGTCCAAACTTTTGGTCTGTACTGTATGTTATATTTAGGACAGGATGGAATTTCAGTGCTGGGGTGGTACTACTAATGAAAGGGCCTTGCACCTAGTCTTATACTCCCCACCCGCCATGGTAGTACTAACAAAAGGTCCTGGCGCCTAGTCTTATATTCACCATTAGCCATTTTCAGCTCATACTGGTGCTGCTTCGGTTCCGTGGCGTCATTTTGTGATCATAACTTTTGATTGACTGGAAGTCAGAGGTCACAGTAACAAGCTCAAGTGCAGTTCTATGAGATGAACGTAGAGAAAGAGGAATTATATATTTAGCGCATATATTTATATGCGATCCTGTGGAGACCTTGGAGATTTTCTCTTTTATATACCTGTGTACCTTCTATAAACTACGTCACCGCAGTCCGAAACGCGTTAAGTCTCTTGTGAGGTACACCGCTTGGTCTCCACAGGTACTTTTTTAACCATGGAAATAAAGATTTTTGATGTTTTTATAGTATAATCGTGCCGGATCCTTTCTTACGTTACTCCTTGCAGTTCTATGAGAGCCTTGTTCTGGCTCCCATAGACTAAAGGGCACTTTACACCCTGCGATCTCGCTAGCGAGCGTACCCGCCCCCGTCGGTTGTGCGTCACGTGCCCGTGGCACGCAAAATCGCTAACACCCGTCACACATACTTACCTGCCCTGCGATGTTGCTGTTGCTGGCGAACCGCCTCCTTTCTAAGGGGGCGGTTCGTTCGGCCTCACAGTGACGTCACTAAGCGGCCGCCCAATAGAAGCGGAGGGGCGGAGATGAGTGGGACGAACATCCCACCCACCACCTTCCTTCATCATTGCGGGCGGCTGCAGGTACGAGGTTGTTCCTCGTTCCTGCGGTGTCACACGTAGCGATGTGTGCTGCCGCAGGAATGACGAACAACCAACGATATTATGAAAATGGACGATGTGACAACGATCAACGATTTTTGACGCTTCGGTGATCGTCGCTCATAGGTGTCACACGCAACGATATCGCTAACGACGCCGCTAACGACGTGACCCCCCAACGATATCTTGTTAATGATATTGTTGCGTGTAAAGCACCCTTTACTGTGTTGTGACTCCCGGATCGTCCAGCAAACACTGGAGCAATCTGGGTGATTACAAACTACTGGAAACCAACTGCAGCGGTGCTGATAAATGATGAAGATGATGGTGGCTGGTATGTAGGAGACTAAGTGCTTGGACTTTACATTAGTAGCACCACTGCAGCGCTGCAATAAAAAGTAAATGCTGGTGAGCGTCTTTAAGATATTGAAGTACTTGGTCCCAAGAAGTCAAAGTGACAGGAAAAAGCTATAAAGTTTATAATGTGTTGTAAAACGACATAATTTAAGAAGAGTAAAGGTAGCCATTTTCATTAATGCAGGAAGAATGCTTGTTCAGACAGGCGGCCATTCCTATTGAACTGTTCATATACAAACACATTGGGTTTGGCCGAAAATGTAGGTGTTTTTTAACGGTGAGAGGGGATATATCACGGCCAGACATTGCTGCCATCTTTTCCCTTTTCACAACCTCTGTATCCTCTTTATTCTCAGGATCAGTTGTGGTTGGGCATATACTGATTATAAGGTCAATATGCCACCACTTTATAAGATGGGGATAACACTCTGACCAGTCTGTGTTATCTGGATCCTCCAGTGTGTAAGTATCTGTATTAGGCCCTGTGCGCACACTGCGGTTTTTACCTGGGTTTTGCCACATGTTTTGCTGCAGAAAATGTTTATAACCTTGCTGCAGTCCTTCCCCAGCAAAACCTATGGTAAAAAAAATGCTGTGCGCACAATGCATTTTTTTCACCAACAGGTTTTGCTGCATGTTTTCTACAGCAAAAAGAATTGCATGTCACTTCTTTTCCGCAGGTATCTGCGGTTCTTGCCATAGATTATGGTAAAAAACCACAGGGAACAACCCGCGGCAAAACCACGGCATGCGGTTTTCGGGTGCGGTTTGCTGCGTTTTTTTACCGCAGGTGCGGTAGTGCGCACAGGGCCTTAGGCCTCGGTTCCACTTGTGTTTTGAACGGATGAGTGCAATCCGATAAAACCTTGGACTGCACTCGCACCAGTGTAAACCTATGGGGCAATGTCTGTGATTGATTTCTCATGCCATATCAGCATAAGAAAAGAATTGCCGCATGCTGCATATCGCAGCGAGCCTTGGCTCAGACGCACCCATACAAGTCTATGAATGCGTGTGAAACATCGCACTGCACTCGGATGTCATTCAAGTGAAGTGAGATGTATGCAGAGAGAAGGAGAAAGTATTCCCACCATCTTCTCTGCAGCTGTGATCAGATCACAAGATCACATCACAGTCGCAAGGCCCTCAGCTCATGCTCACAGCAGAGGGTCATTAGCATATCGCTTATGATGCTCTCTCATCGGAAGCTATGCACAAATGGAACTGAAGCCTTATAAGAAGAGTAGAGCTGTCTATACACAGTAGATCCGTGGTGTTTATACGGTGAGGCTGGCCCTCATTGTTTGAAAAGTGTTTCCACAAACTTTTCTGGCTGCCCTAGTCTTTGGTTATGGCCTTATTGTAATGTAATGTTAGCTACAAGAGACAAAAAAAAAAGTCCAATGGTCAGGCTAGGCATTACCTTGTCCTAGCTGTTGATACCACAGTAAAAAAGACTGAAATGCCCCGCATTAGATTGATGTGAATTTCATTCAATTAAACCATCAACAATTTCAATGATATTAGAGAGGCCTCCTGACTGTGCCCCAATGGCTGATTTAGGGGAAACATTTGTTTTGACTTTATTACCCACTGTGAGAAATGTCAGGCTGAGCTTGCCTTCCTTTTCTCTGATAGGGCATTTGGGTAGGGTTTGTCTTTATTAGTTTGTCTTATAGGTTTGTGAAAATATTAGTTTGGGGTGGCAGGAATTGGCCAAGATGCTGTGCCCACGTGATAGGTTTTTACTTGTTTGGCAGAAGAAATGTTTAATGTACTAAGAATGGATTGCCTCACCCTAAATAAAGAGGAGGCAGTGCTGCCTTATTATTGAATACAATGAGTTATGATCATATGAGGCTTTGTTGCCCCTTTCACAATTTTGATGCAGTTTTTGAAGTCAATGCCAAGATTTGTTCTAAAAAAGAAGTCTTAGTTTTCTCTTTCCAGCTGTCTTCCATTTTTGGCTTTTCCTATAAATACTGCTTAAAAAAATCTGAATGTGAGAACCCCGCCTTCGAATACGTGCACATGGCATCTATTAGACGCTAGTGTGCCCGCATAGTGTTTTGCTGTGGGCAGACGTTTAAGGAAAACACCAGTGGTGTGTTACCTCAAGCATCTTTTCTGTTGCTTCTTTGGATGTGTTTTGCATCATCTTTTTTGAACTTTCCATATATAGAATAGTAGCGGCACGCAGGAGTCGCCAGAAGAATGGTCACTTCACTTCTTTGTGCCTCTTCACGAGTTTCAAAGCCTGAAGCAGTTAAAGGAAGTGACAAAAGCTTCAAAATCTGTTCATTCACTTTTCATGGAAAAGACATCAAGTGTACTGTACATACTCTTAGGGTGTGTGCACACAACGTGTGTTTTTTTTTTTTTTTTTTTTTTTAGGTGGACGGGTCCACCCAGTATTTGAAGGAAGAGATGCTTCGGGAAATGCTGCTTTTCTCTGGCGTTTTGTAATCCTGAAATTTCTTATTTAGCGCCGTTTGATGATTTCCTTTTGTAACGTTTGTGATATCCAGTGTTCTTTTTTTTTTTTTTAGCGGATTTCCAACATATTTGGGGTGTCTTTTTTTTTTTTACTGGTGTTTACATGGTTTTTGTAGCTATTCAGCAATGAAGAACCAATGTTTGAAGCTAAAAAGCTACACTGAAAAAGATGCAGGTGTCTTCCACGCGTCTTTTGAGCCTTCACATTTACTTGTAAAGTACAGAACATCTTCAGAACGAAAAACAACTGAAGAATGGTCTGCTCACTACTTTTAACCACTTGGCGTCTTTGGAAACTTGACGTAGTTTAAAAGACGCTCAAAAGATTGAATTTCTGAACAGTAAGCCAGTTATACATAGGAATACAAACAGTACAGACCAAAAGTTTGGACACACCTTCTCATCTCTAGAACAACTATTAAGAGGAGACTTTGTGCAGCAGGCCTTCATGGTAAAATAGCTGCTAGGAAACCACTGCTAAGGACAGACAACAAGCAGAAGAGACATGTATGGGCTAAAGAACACAAGGAATGGACATTAGACCAGTGGAAATAATAATAATAATTTTATTCATTTATAGTGCTATTAATTCCACAGCGCTTTACATACATTGGCAACACTGTCCCCATTGGGGCTCACAATCTAGCGTCCCTATCTGTATGTCTTTGGAGTGTGGGAGGAAACCGGAGTACCCGGAGGAAACCCACGCAAACACGGGGAGAACATACAAACTCCTTGCAGATAGTGTCCTTGGTGGGATTTGAACCCAGGACCCCAGCGCTGCAAGCCTGCAGTGCTAACCACTGAGCCACCAAATCTGTGCTTTGGTCTGATGAGTCCAATTTTGAGATCTTTGGATCCAACCACCGTGTCTTTGTAGAAAAGGTGAATGGATGGACTCTACGTGGCTGGTTCCCACTGTGAAGCATGGAGGAGGAGGTGTGATGCTGTGGAGGTGCTTTGCTGCTGACACTGTTGGAGATTTATTCAAAATTGAAGGCATACAGAACCAGCATGCCTACCACAGCATCTTGCAGCCTTGTGCTATTCCATCCGGTTTGCGTTTAGTTGGACCATCATTTATTTTTCAACAGGACAGTGACCCAAAACACACCTCCAGGCTGTGTAAGGGCTATTTGACTAAGAAGGAGAGTGATTGGGTGCTGCGCCAGATGACCTGGTCTCCACAGTCACCAGACCTGAACCCAATCGAGATGGTTTGGGGTGAGCTGGACCGCAGAGTGAAGGCAAAAGGGCCAACAAGTGCTAAGCATCTCTGGAAACTCCTTCAAGACTGTTGGAAAACCATTTCCGGTGTCTACCTCTTGAAGCTCATCAAGAGAATGCCAAGAGTGTGCAAAGTAGTAATGAAAGCAAAAGGTGGCTACTTTGAAGAACCTAGAATAAAAGACATATTTTCAGTTGTTACACACTTTTTAAGTATTTCATTACACATGTTTTAATTCATAGTTTTGATGCCTTCAATGTGAATTTACAATTTTTAGAGTCATGAAAATAAAGAAAGCTTTTTGAATGAGGATGTGTGTCCAAACTTTTGGTCTGTACGGTATGCTCATTATTTTGAGCGTTTAGTTAGTGCTTTTCTATGGCGTTGTTCACATATCCATGTTTTTGCAGATTGTCTCCACCGACTGATCATTAGGCCGAATTTCAGACGTCAGTGATTCTGGTACGTTTGTGCTTCTTTTTTTTTTTTTTTTTTTTTTTTTCTACGTACCAGAATCACTGACATACGCAGACCCATTATAATCAATGGGTCTGCACACACATCAGTGATTTTTCACTGACTGTGTCTCCATGTGGCGTACACGCGTGTCCGTGATTGCCGCATGGAGACAAGTCTGTTTTTTTTCTGGCATCACTGATGTCCCACAGACCATGCAGTGGTGTGATCCGTGTGTCATCCGTGAAACACGTGCCAGAAAAAAACATTTTTACTCACCCGGCTCCAGCGACACTCTGTGCAGCCTGTTCTGCCTGCTGCTTCTGAGCCGGCTTATTTCTGTCGTGCATATTCATGAATGCACGACCCAGCCGACCCAGAAGCAGTTGCTGCGGAGGTCAGCGCCAGCCGGATGCTGCACCGCGGGAGCGTTCAGCACCAAAAGGTGACAGCGGGAGCGGGCACAGGTGAGTTTATATCTCTATGTGTAATCACGGACCACGGAGAACGGAGCCCGGATTGCACATAGACAACCCACGTGTGCAGTGAATCATGGCACACGAAGGGACATATGCGTGTTTTACACGTCAGTGACGAACGTCTGTGTTTTTCACTGACGTGTGAAACGGTCGTAAAACATCTTTTTTTTTTCCAGTGTCCTGGATGAATGTCACCCATACAAGTGTATGGGTGAAAATCACAGACAGTTAATGGATGGCATCAATATGTCATGTGTGTGTTGTCCGTGATTAATATTGCAATATGTCGGAAAAGCTTTGCAATTAATTTATGTTGTGTGTTTTTTTTTTTTTTCTTTTTTCATATATGAAAAATCATTGATTTTACTTATGGTAAAAACTGACACTAGCCAAACACAAATTGAAAACACTGAGGACGCTAGTACAGTTTTTTTTTTTTTGTCTTTGTGAAAAATCTTTACTGAGTGAATGAGGACTAAATGGTGCTGACTGGCAAAGCCAAACACCTTGGTTTTCACAGACAAGGAAGAATATTGGCTTAGGCTGCTTTCACACTACGTCTTTTTAACATGCGTCCTGAACGTTTTTTTAACGCAGAAACGGATCCAGTGCAAATGCGTTTTCATTTCAATGCATTTGCAATGGACTCGCGTTAACATGCGTTCACCTGCGTTTGCGTGCGTTATAGTGAGGATCCAGCGAGTTTAAGTTTTTGTAACATCTTTCAAAAACGCTACTTGTAGCGTTTTTGAGCTGCGTCCAACTTCTGCAAATTGCTGGATCCTGACTAAACGGCACACAAACGCATGTGAACGCTGGCATGCTGATAGGCAGGATCCTGCTTGCTCTACTGAGCATGCACAGAAGCCAGCCTGGCGTGATCAGTCTCTCTCCTACCTCTCTGTCTCTCCCCCTCCCTCTCCCCCACCTGAGAGCTGCGGACACTCGTAACCAAGGTAAACATCGGGTAACCACTTATCTTAGTTACCCGATGTTTACGTTGGTTACGTGTGCAGGGAGCCCGGCTCCTAGCAGCTGCAGACGCTTGTAACCAAAGTAAATATCGGGTATCCAAGCAAGTATACCCGATGTTTACCTTGGTTACGAGCCTCGCAGCTGTCAGATGCCGGCTCCCAGTCTGGCACATTTAGTTCCCCTCACTCCCGATCACATAACTCCAATGCCCGCCCCTAAACATCCAGTGACAGGATCCTGCAAAGTAACACATGCGTTTGCATGCGTTTTTTGCTGTAAAAGCAGGATCCGCTTTTGCAGCAAAAAAACGTTCAGGACGCATGTTAAAAAGACGTAGTGTGAAAGCAGCCTTAGCTATTGAAATGAGTCAGTCAGACCCTTTTAGGCTATGTGCGCACTTACCGGATTTTGCCGCGGATTTTCCGCGGATTTGCTGCATGTTTCGCTGCAGAAAATGTTCATAACATCTCTGCAGTGAATCACCAGCAAATCCTATGGAGAAAAAAAATCCTGTGCGCACTGGGCGGAATTTGACAGCTGCATGTTTTGCTGCGGGAATCCCGCAGCAAAAACAAGTGCATGTCACTTCTTTTCCGCACATCGCTGCGGGATTTCACTCCATTGACTCCAATGTTAATCATGAAATCCCGCAGGGAATAACGCAGGCAGCAAATTCTGTGCGGTTCACTGCGTTTTCCTGCGTTATTCCCTGCGGTATTTCGCGGTTTACCTCCGGTAATGTACATCGCTTGTCTGCGGTTTTGCAGGGAAGTGATGTCATTACAGGAAGAGGAAGCGGAGCAGAGAGTAAACACACACAGATCACACACACACAGACATCACAGACATAGAACACATAGACACATAGAACACACATAGAAAGCAAATGGAAATATAGAAAATAAAGAACGTGGGCTCCGCTGCATATTCACCGTCCAGCCGAGGTAAGCACACAGCGGCGGCCCGGTATTCTCAGGCTGGGGAGGGAGAGGGGCAGGGGTAATGTCCCCCGCCTCCCTCCCACCTCCTGCAGCCGAGAATATCAGCCGCAGCTGCCCCGGCACTGTCGCATGCATTATGCGGCAGCACCGGCGTGTCCTCGGCTCTTCTTGCCACCGTGTAGCAGTGGCAGCAAGGTAATACAAGGGGTTAATGATGGTGGGGGACCACCGCCATTAACTCCAGGCTTGATCATGGCAGCGTCTATGTGACAGCTGACATGATCAACCCGTAAGTAAAGTGAAAAAAACACAGACACCGAAAAATCCTTTATTTTAAATAAAACAAACAAGCCTCGTTCACCATTTTATTAACCCCTCCCGCACCAAAGCTCTGGCGTAATCCACCGCTCCGGCGTAATCCACCGCTCCGACGTCCTGCGCTGCTTTCATCCAGCCGCGACTGTCACAGACATAGCGCTGAATGAAAGCAGCAGACAGCAGAGGTAATTACCGGTCATTTCCCACGGCCGGTAATGTGAACTCACTGCCGACCGTGGGAAATGCAGCGATCTGTCCTCTATCTATCCCTCTATCTGTCTATCTATCTATCTATCTATCCCTCTATCTATTCTTCTGTCTATCTACTATCTCAGAATTAAATGACTTTTTTTTTTTCTTTTTTCAATGTGCTTTATTGCATTTAATGCAATAACGCACATCCCAACCCGCACGCGGCAAAACCGCGGCAATACCGCGAATAATACCGCGGTAAAACCGCAGCAAACCGCGGCAAACCGCATGCGGTTTTTGGGTGCGGTTTCCCGCGGTTTTTTACCGCGGGTGTGGTAATCTTTGAGAGCATGCGGAATTTTTTCAAGAAAATTCCATTTCCCAGTGCGCACATAGCCTTATAGTTCCCCTGGAAGTTGATCTGCCAGGATCGCATTGAGAGCTGAAGATAAGGGCACCCTTGATTATACATTAATAAGATCTAGTTTTTTTATATGAATTTTTTTAAGCCTAGGATAAAGGTCCAGTCACACTAAGCAACTTACCAGCGATCCCAACAACGATAGGGATCGCTGGTAAGTTGCTAGGAGGTTGCTGGTGAGATGTCACACTGCAACGCTCCAGCGATCCCACCAGCAACCTGACCTGGCAGGGATCGCTGGAGCGTGGCTACAAAAGTTGCTGGTGAGCTCACCAGCAACCAGTGACAAGCCCCCAGCGCCGCGTGGAAGCTGCTGCGCTTGGTAACTAAGGTAAATATCGGGTAACCAACCCGATATTTACCTTGGTTACCACCGCACGGAGCTACACGTGCAGAGAGCAGGGAGCAGCGCACACTGAGCGCTGGCTCCCTGCTCTCGTAGTTACAGCACACATCAGGTTAATTACACGATGTGTGCTGCAGCTAAATGTGCACAGAGCAGGGAGCAGCGCACAATGCTTAGCGCTGGCTCCTTGCTCTCCTAGTTACAGCACACATGGGGTTAATTTCCCGATGTGTGCTGCAGCTAAATGTGCACAGAGCAGGGAGCAGCGCACACTGCTTAGCGCTGGCTCCTTGCTCTCCTAGTTACAGCACACATCGGGTTAATTAACCCGATGTGTCCTGCAGCTACATGTGCACACAGCAGGAGCCGGCAGCACAGGCAGTGAGAGCGGCGGAGGCTGGTATCAAAGGTAAATATCGGGTAACCAAGGACAGGGCTTCTTGGTTACCCGATGTTTACATTGGTTACCAGCCTCCACAGAAGCCGGCTCCTGCTGCCTGCACATTTAGTTGTTGCTGTCTCGCTGTCACACACAGCGATCTGTGCTTCACAGCGGGACAGCAACAACTAAAAAATGGCCCAGGACATTCAGCAACAACCAACGACCTCACAGCAGGGGCCAGGTTGTTGCTGGATGTCACACACAGCAACATCGCTAGCAACGTCACAAAAGTTGTTCGTTAGCAGCGATGTTGCTAGCGATGTTGCTTAGTGTGACGGGGCCTTTAGTGTGACGGGGCCTTAAGTTGTGAATCTCAGATCAGTGGAGTTCAGCACTCGGCGCCTCTACTTATCAGCTGTTATTATCTTTGGTGACAGCCAGATGTGACAGTGATCGGAGCCTGTACAGCGTGGTTTTGTCCACTGTGTAGTGGCCACTGTAAAGAACTCTACACCTCCTATGTGCTGTTCAGCTCAGTACACCATTTATATCCAGCCGCTGATAACATCTGATTGGTGGGGGTGCTGGGTGTCAGACCCGATTTATCTTATATTGATAACCTGCTCTAAGGATAGTTCATCAGTATCACAAGGCTGAAATAAACCATTAATGTTGAGTCCATATAAAAGTAATAGACCTGTGCACAGTGAACCACAATTTTTTTAGGCCTCTTTCACACATCTGTCGAAAACACAGACTTGTTTCACAGTCCATGCTGTAGGTGGGTGCGTGTGCTCCGTGTACAGTCCCTGTGCTATCCCTGTGACATCCGGATAGCACACGGACAGCATGAGCTGGTATACTTACCTGTCTCCCGCGCTGCTGTTACTTCCGGTTTCGCGCTGAGTGCAGTGAGTATGCAGCGCAGGAGACTGGTAAGTATCAAAATTCTTTATTTTTAAGTGATGTGTTTTCTCAGGTACGTGTTACATTATTGTCACACGGATCATATCAGTGTGCAGTCCGTGTCACACCCATGCTGCCAGGAGAAAAGAGATATGTCACGGTGTGGAGCACACAGACACGCTTGTGCTCCACACGGACACACCGTCCGCATGAATAGACGGATGTGTGTGCAAACCCATTGATTTGTCTGTGTCTCCGGTATGCGTGAAAACGGACGTCACACGTATCGGACACACGGATGTGTGAAGGAGATATTAAAGGCAGTCTGCCCCTCCAAAATGCATAATAAATCAACTATAAAGTTATATCGGAGACTAAAGGCCGCTTTACACGCTACGACATCGCTAAAGCGATCTCGTTGGGGTCACGGAATTTGTGACTCACATCCGGTCGCTTCAGCGATGTTGTTGTGTGTGACACCTATGAGCGATTTTGCATCGTCGCAAAAACGTGCAAAATCGCTCATCGGTGACATGGGGGTCCATTCTCGAATATCGTTGCTGCTGCAGTAACGATGTAGTTCGTCGTTCCTGCGGCAGCACACATCGCTCCGTGTGACACCGCAGCAACGAGGAACCTCTCCTTACCTGCGTCCCGCCCGCAATGAGGAAAGAAGGAGGTGGGCGGGATGTTACGTCCCGCTCATCCCCGCCCCTCCGCTTTTATTGGGCGGCCGCTTAGTGACGTCGCTGTAACGCCGCACGGACCGCCCCCTTAGAAAGAAGGCGGTTCGCCGGTCACAGCGACGTCGCTAGGCAGGTAAGTAGTGTGACGGGTCTGGGCGATGTTGTGCGGCACGGGCAGCGATTTGCCCGTGTCACACAACCGATGGGGGCGGGTACCCATGCTAGTGATATCGGTACCGATATCGCAGCGTGTAAAGCAGTGCGATCAGCGGTGCCGTCACTCAGGTGATTTGCGGTCACAGCTGGAGTCCTCCACCTGTGAGCGCGAATCAGGTCGCGGCTGAAGTGAGCCGCAGTTGGAGGACTCACGTGAGTGACAGCACCGCCGATCACATGGCTGACTTCAGTAGCGGCCTGAACCTCATAGCAGTGAACCTGTGATGTCACTGCTGCAACATACGCAGTATTGCGGGACCTCTAGCTGTGACGTCAGGGGTTCACCCCAGTTCATTCTGATCTCTGCGGCTCTCTCTGCACTCACAGCTGGCAGTCATGTTCTATGACGTTCACTGTGACAGGGCAGGGATGTAGCGGAGCTGAATCGCCATGGGACCTCGTATGGATTACTTCGGACCTGGAGGGGTGTTTGGGGGTTAATAAAGTGGTGAAAGAGGGGGCTTTTTATTTTATTTCAAATAAAGGATTTTTTGGCTGTTTGTGGTTGTTTACTTTCACTTACAGATTAGTGATGTGGGGTGTCTCATAGAAGCCTGACATCACTAACCTAGGGCTTAGTGGTAGCTATGGGCTACCATTAACCCCTTATTACCCCGATTACCACCACACCAGGGCAAGAGCTGGATCCCACTTATGGATGCGCCACTTCTGGGGCGACTGTGGGCTGCTATTGTTAGGCTGGAAAGGGCCAAATAACGATGGCCCTTCCCACCCTAATAATATCAGCCCCCAATTGTCTGCTGTACCTTTTGTTGGTATTATAAAAATGGGGGGATCCCACATCTTATTATTTGATTTATTTAAAAAAAAAAAAAAAAAATGTGGGATCCCCTCTATTTTTCATAACAAGCCAAGGTACAGCAGACAGCTGAGGGTTGCAGGTTGCAGCTGCTGCTTTTCTTGCTCTGGATATGAAAAATGGGGGTACCCCACATCATTTTTTTTTACCAACCCCAAAATTAAAAAAATGGCTGGCCAAGTTAGCTATCCCTCTATCAAGCTATTCTGTTATTTCTTTCTATGTATTCTATGTATTCTATTTGTTCTTTCTATCTGTCCATCTATTCTAGCTATCTGTCCATTATCCTAATTCAATTCATTATTCTATTCAAAGGGGGGGTTTGAAACTTGTATTTCTCTGGCAATATGTGTAATGTATGTAAACGTACTCTAGCTTCCTGGCAGTGGTTAATTTCCACAACTCTGATGACAGGTTCCCTTTAAGAATCCGTGTCATTTTTTTATGTGATTCACATTATTTACCGTTTAAACCAGCATAGAATATATTAGACAAGCTGGCAGCCATACAGTATTTCTGGAAGTTAATCATCATGTTGACATAATAGCTTATTTATTCGTGTGTGCATCTACATAGACCTAAAATATTGACTGGTTCTGATTAAAACGTGGCCAAGGGCAATGTCACACTGGTAATCATTGCAATTCTCTCTTTATTATTGTCTATGAGCAGCTGCATAATGCTCACACAGCCGAAAAAACTCATGTAGGGATTATTTCATTAGTAATTGTTTTTTATTGTCTGCAGGTTTCTAAATAAAGCCACGTAAAAACTCACCAAATACTCAGTGTGTGCACTCGGCCTTAGGCTATGTGCCCACGGGACTCTATATCTGCGGATTTTTCTGCATCAAAATCCGCAGCTTTCCCCCGGAATCCGCACCTTTTTCATAGGTGCAGATTTGACGCGGATTTTGTGTTTTTTTTTTTTTTTTCCAATTGAATAGGCAAAATCCGCAACAATAATTGACATGCTGCAGATTTTTCCTCACTAAAATCCGCACGATTTCCGCTGTGGAAAAATCCGCAGCGTGGGCACAGCATTTCCCAAATGCCATAGAAATGGCTGGGGAGTAGCTATGCTGCAGATTTCTGGAAAATCCGCGGCTTTTCCGCGAGAAATCCGCGGCAAACTCCGCGCATTTTCCGCAGCGTGGGCACATAGCCTTAGTGTTTCTCTTTTTCAGTAGGCATTTTTTGGTGTAGGTGGCTTTTTAGTGATCACAGACATTAGATATGGCTTATCCAAGTCTCTCAAAAAGGTTCCGCGCAATAAGGCTATGTGCCCACGCTGCGGATTTTGCCGCGGATTTCTCGCGGAAAAGCCGCGGATTTCCTGAAAATCTGCAGCTCAGGCACTTCCGAGCCATTTCTATGGCATTTTGGAAATGCTGTGCCCACGCTGCGGATTTTTCCGCAGCGGATTTCATGCGGATTTTGATCCGGAAAAATCTGCAACATGTCAATTATTGTTGCGGATTTTCATCCGGATTTTGGCTTTAAAATTGGAAAAAAAAAAAAAAAATCCGCGGCAAATCCGCACCTTTTAAAAAGGTGCGGATTTTGCGGGAAAGCTGCGGATTTTGATGCAGAAAAATCCGCAGCTACATTCTCCCGTGGACACATAGCCAAGCCTGAAAAGTGCCTTAAAAAATATTTGAAAGGCTCTCCCTATTAATTTCTATTGTAAAACCATTTTTCTGCTAATTTATGTCGTTTTTTTGAGAGTTTTCTTTTTCACTTCAGGTTGTATAAAATGGCTGGTGTGAAAAAAGTTCATGTCACTTCTTCAAAACAGCTCCCGATAGAAAATGCTCCAAACTAGGCACGGCCCAATCAAATGGCTGCAAAAAATGCTTCTGAGGCCATGTGCGCACTAGAAAGGGACTTTTTCTTAAGAAAAAAAACGGATCCTCTGAAAGAATCCCGCACCCGCGGTAAAAACTGCGGTAAAACCGCACCCGCGTTTTTGCCGCAGATTTACCGCAAGTTGGTCCCCGCAGATTTTTACCATTATCTATGGCACAAACTGCAGGTATCTGCGGAATCTGCGGAAAAGAAGTGACATGCTCATTAATTCTACAGCGGAAAATCCACGGGTATAAAAAAAACGCAGTGTGCACACAGCATTTTTTTTAAAACCCAAAGGTTTTGCTGAGGAATTGACTGCATCAATGTTAGGCACATTTTCTGCGGCAAAATCCACGTTAAATCTTCAGCGTGCGCACAGGGCCTAAAGGAAAAACTCTTTACTGAGGGGAAAAAAAAAAGTTTGCTTATATCCATGATGTGAAATCTGTCGGTCAATTCTTGATGTCCAAATTCCGGGCGGCATGAATCAGAGCCTGGCTGCACAATTACAGCGCGATATGTAATCAGACATGCTGCAGCATTTCAGGGAAATCATAGTATAATGAACAGGCCACGGACTATCGGAAGAGACAGGACTAGTGCAGCACTGCACCTGGCATGTTTCTCCACACACTTTCGTTGATTGACAGGTCTCTCCTCATATACACACATAAAAGAGACTTGTCAATTACCTGGAGTGAGGAGAGGAGTAGCTGGCGAGCCGTGCTGCCGGACTATATAAACCGTATACCTGCAGATACGGAGTTAACCTGCAGGTTAGTATCATTTGTGTACCTGCCTGGTGCCAGCACATTAAACCCCGCACCCAGGAAATTAACTTTATTCCTCCGGGGAGCATTCGGTTTGCAGTCACAGCCTGGGTGGCACCAGTTCAGTCACCGCAGTGTATTGAGAGCTGCGGCTGTATCTCACCCCCGGCTCTGACTGACAGCTGGTTCTAATGCTGAGCGGCTGTCAGTCAGTGGGGAGGGAGTCGTGGTTACAGCCGCAGGCTCTCCATGCACAGAGCGGTAACTGAACCCACTGCAGCGCAACATAAAAGACTGAAACCTACAGTGGGTACGGAAAGTATTCAGACTCCTTACATTTTTCACTGCTTGTTTCATTGCAGACATTTGGTAAATTCAAAAAAGTTCATTTTTTTCTCATTAGTGTACACTCTGCACCCCATCTTGACAGAAAAAAAACAAAAATGTAGAAATTTTTGCAAATGTATTAAACAAAAAAAACTGATATCACATGGTCATTCAGACCGTTTGCTCAGTATTGAGTAGAAGCATCCTTTTGAGCTAGTACAGCCATGTGTCTTCTTGGGAATCATGCAACAAGTTTTTCATACATGGATTTGGGGATCCTCTGCCATTCTTCCTTGCAGATCCTCTCCAGTTCTGTCAGGTTGGATGGTGAACATTGGTGGACAGCCATTTTCAGGTCTCTCCAGAGATGCTCAATTGGGTTTAGGTCAGGGCTCTGGCTGGGCCAGTTAAGAATTGTCACAGAGTTGTTCTGAAGCCACTCCTTTTGTTATTTTAGCTGTGTGCTTAGAGTCATTGTCTTGTTGGAAGGTGAACCTTTGGCCAAGTCTGAGGCCAGAGCACTCTGGAAGAGGTTTTCTTCCAGGATATCTCTGAACTTGGCCACATTCATCTTTCCTTCAATTGCAACCAGTCGTCCTGTCCCTGCAGCTGAAAAACACCCCCATAGAATGATGCTGCCACCACCATGTTTCACTGTTGGGATTGTATTGGGCAGGTGATGAGCAGTGGCTGTTTTCCTCACATACGACTTCGAATTATCACCAAAAAAATTCTATCTCCATCTCATCAGACCAGAGAATCTTATTTCTCATAGTCTGGGAGTCCTTCATGTGCTTTTTTGAAAAGTCTATGCAGACTTTAATATGTCTTGCACTGAGGAGAGGCTTCCGTCGGGCCACTCTGCCATAAAGGCCCGACTGGCACAGGGCTGCAGTGATAGTTGACTTTGTGGAACTTTCTCCCATCTCCCTACTGCATCTCTGGAGCTCAGCCACAATGATCTTGGGATTCTTTACATCTCTCGCCAAGGCTCTTCTCCCACGATTGCTCAGTTTGGCTGGATGGTCAGGTCTACGGAGAGTTTCGGTGGTCCCAAACTTCTTCCATTTAAGGATTATGGAGACCACTGTGCTCTTAGAAACCTTGAGTACTGCAGAAATTCTTTTGTAACCTTGGCCAGATCTGTGCCTTGCCACAATTCTGTCTCTGAGCTTCTTGGGCAGTTCCTTTTGAGCCCATGATCTCATTTGGTTTGACATGCACTGTGAGCTGTGAGGTCTTATATAGACATATGTGTGCCTTTCCAAAACAAGTCCTATCAGTTTAATAAAACACAGCTGGACTCCAATGAAGGAGTAGAACCATCTCAAGGAGGATTACAAGGAAATGGACAGCATGTGACTTAAATATGAGTGTCTGAGCAAAGGGTCTATATACTTATGACCATGTGATATTTTAGTTTTGCTTGTTTAATAAATTTGCAAAAAAAAAAATCTTCATTTCTCTTTTTCTGTCAAGATGAGGTGCAGAGTGTACATTAATGAGATAAAAAATAACTTTTTTGAATTCACCAAATGGCTGCAATGAAATGAAGAGTGAAAAATTTAAAGGGGTCTGAATACTTTCTGCACACACTGAAAATACTGCTGGAAGAAATAAAGTTCATTTTCTCTTGTTTGCAAGGTTGAATATCTAGGCATTGGGTAGGTTTCAAATGCTATTAGGGACCGTTCCATCTGTCCTGGTGAGTTCCTGTTTTTTTTGCGGACCCACGGACAGGACCATCTTTTCAATGTCTTGTGTAGGATCAGATGGCACATGGAAGAACTTCCGTGTGCATCCGATCCTACAAAAAAAACACATCGGATGCAGTATGTCCGTTCCGTTATTATGGAACATGTCCTATTCTGTTCCCGAATAACAGACCGTGACTCAATATAAGACAATGGGCCCGCAAAATCCCCAGAAGCCGCACGAAAGCACTTCCGTGTGACCATCGTCGGGTGCCCGTGCAGTCTGTGTCCCGCTCCTCCGCCCGCCCTCAGCTGCTTGCACTGCAGTGTGTCAGCATATGCCCGCACTGCAGTGTGTCAGCATATGCCGACACTGTAATGTCAACATATGCCGACACTGCAGTGTGAGCAGCCGCAAGGATGATTAGCGTTGCCGTCAGGAGTATAGTAAAGTTCATTACCTGCGGTGATGAAGTCCTGCCCTCCTGATGTCAGCGCTCGTCACTGACAGCCGCATTCTCACATCACCTCTCGTGGCCGGCGCAAGACTGTGACTAGCGGTGACGTCACATGCCACTCGCTAGAGGTGATCTGAGAACATGGCAGGCATAGAACTCAGTGACCAGTGCTGATGTCAGGAGTGCAGCAGCTTCCATCACCGCAGGTAATGTACCTCGCTAACCTCCTGAAGTCAGCGCTGGTCATGCCCTGCACTGACCTGGGCTGACCTCATGTTAGCTCAGGTCACTGCACTGCTCTCCCAGTCAATGGGGAACATTCTGTTCTTCATTGACTGGGACCGTGAGTATAGATCGTCGTGGGACCCCCTTATTGGATTACGCCGGACCCGGATTTTTCTTTTCTTTTCAATAAATTGGTGAAAGAGGGAATGTGTTAAATTTGTTTGTCATCTATTTTTTTTTTTTTTTTTTTTTTAATTACTGACTGGGTTACTGATGTCGGGTATCTGATAGACGCCGTGACATCAGTAAGCCCAGGGCTTGATGCCAGGTGACATTATACATCTGGTATCAACCCCATATATCACCCCGTTTGCCACCGCACCAGGGCATCGGGATGAGCTGGGAAAAAGCACCAGGACTGGCACATCTAATGGATGCGCCACTTCTGGGGCGGCTGCGGCCTGCTGTTCTTAGGCTGTGGAGGGTCCAAGAACTGCAGACCTCCCTAGTCTGAGAATACTAGACCACAGCTGTCCGCTTTACCTTGGCTGGTGATCCAATTTAGGTGGGACCCCACCTTTTTTGTTTTAAATTATTTATTTAATTTTAAAATAAAAGTGTGGGGTGCCCTCTGTTTTGGATTACCAGCCAAAGTGAAGCTGCCAGCTGTGGTATGCAGGCTGCAGCCGTCTGCTTTACCCGAGCTGGCTACAAAAATACGGGGACCCCATGTCGTTTTTTTAAATTATTTATTTATTTATTTATTTATTTGGCTAAATACAAGGCTAAGCACCCTTTATTGACAAATGAAAGGCACTAAACGGTGCAAGATTACAAAATGCAGGAGAGTGGGACATTATATGTCTCTCTCATCTCATCTAGCTATCCCTCTATTTATTTATTTATTTATTCATTCATTCATTCATTCATTCATCCCTCTAGTTATCCGTCTATCTCTGTCTCTCTATCTATATCTAGCTATCCATCTATTTATCTAGCTGCTTCCATGTTTTGTGGTCCGCAAATAAAACGGAAGGCACACGGATGACAGCTGGCCCGAATACGGAACGGATGCCACACTGATGCATCCGTGGAAAAAAAAACGGACCGTGCAAAAACGGGACAGTCATGTGAATGTAGCCTTAACCTGCAGATTAAAACGCACCAGCCACCAGGATTTTCCTATATAACCTAAAGAAAGTGCTATTCTCACACTATTATGCTGATTCTATACATACCTTTAGTTGTCAGCTAGGATGTATAGGTTTTGAAACACAAGCAAGTAAAGTTTGTAAAATCAGCAGCTTTTTGAGTGAAAGCAGCTGCCGATGAGCTGATAGCTGGGGTGGGCTTTGATAGTGATTCCCACCCTCCTGTCTGTCCGTCCTCCCCCTGTTATGTATGCTAATTCCATTATAGAATCATTTTAGTAAGTGACTAGAAGAACCTGTGCTGATGTCATACCCATGTGACCAGAAGGGGGCGGGGCCTCAGCCAACAGAAAAATAATGTTGCTTACTGGTATCAGCTATGTTGGCTGAGGCCCCGCCCCTTCTGGTCACATGGGTATGACCAGCACAGGTCGTTCTAGTCACTTAGTAAAATTATTCTATAATAGAATTAGCATAAATAACGGAGAGGACGGATAGGATTGGGGGCGGGAATCACTATGAATACCCACCCCAGCTATCAGCTGATCGACAGCTGCTGCCACTCAAAAAGCTGCTCATTTTACAAACTTTACTTGCTTATGTTTCAAAACCTAGATATTCTAGCTGACAATTAAATGTATGTATAGAATCTGCATGATAGTACCAGTATAGCACTGGCTTTAGGTTATATAGGAAAAAAAATGGTGATTGGTGCGCTGTAACCTTATATCTGCAGATTAAGTGTTTTTTCACATGACAGTTTCCCTATAGACCACGTGCACACGTTGAGTATTTGGTGAATTTTTTCCATCAGTATTTGTAACCAAAACCAAGAGAAGAACAATAAGAGGAAAAGTATAATAGAAACTTGTCACCAGTTCAGTATTTATGATCCATGCCTGGTCTTGGCTTACAAATGCTGAGGTAAAAAAACCTCACCAAATATTAAGTGTTTTCACGGGGCCTTAAACAATCAAATTAGGCCAGCAACACTGGATATGTTTCCTTGTCAATTTGCGGATAATCAGTCTGCAAATTTTAAAAAAAGCCCATAAAAAGATACATTGATAGTAATGGGTTCATGAGATGTCTGTTTAAAATACCAGATAGCCCATATACCTAAACACACGACACAGAAATATCTCATCTTTAGTGAACTTTAGAGAAGGCATTGTTCCATTTAATATTTTTTAGCTATGGTTATATTTTAGGTTGGGCTAAAGTGGTTGTAGCTAGGTATCACAGAATAGGTGACAATCTGCCAGTATTTCATAGAAAAACCAACTAAACTTATCCAGAGATTACTAAGAGAAGTGCATGCAGATTTTCTCACCAGCCCTGTTACATCTGCTCCAAGGCAGATGGATGTTCAGCCTAACCCTAATGCATTCTGTGCAGATCTGGAGACAAAATTCTGTTCACCATCTGGCACCAATAAAATGAAAATAGTATGTCAATCAAAGATGCGAACAGTGAGCTTGGTTAGGGGCAATCATTGCAGACCTTATGGCTAGTAAGGAGAGCATGTATCTCTGGCTATTGAATTAATACTTGATAATTGCACTCCTTATCGCTAGTGTACTGTACAAACCCGGAGATAGTTCTATAGATTACAGTTATATAAAGTGGATGGTCGTACCGTGGGGAGCGTTTCCCATACTAAGCAGAGTAAGGATCCTGTTACTTGTCATCCATATGCACCATCTGGTACAATGAGCTCAACTGGTTGTCTACAAAGAACCTGTGACACAAATGACATAGAAATGAGTCTAGTGGGCAGAGGCAGAAGTATAGGGGGCACAGAACACCTGGCTAAGTGCCACAGGAGGGAAGAGCAATGTTTATTATTGCATTATGACGCTGTCTATTTGTCCTATGCTCTGACATTACTTACCAGTCCATAGCCTCTAGCTTCTGACATCATTATTTCTTTGCCCCTATTCTGTGACCTCACTGTGATATTGTCCCTTTGGTGTAACGTATAGTGATTTTCATCTTTGTGTAGTGACATGACTGTGATTTATAGTGCTCTACGAGAGCCCATGATTAAAGGGCCGTGACACTCACTGTACAGTAATACTTTGTGTTTGTGAATTGTGATCAATGTACAGCCAACATTATCACTTATTTCTGTGCTGTTTCTCTGATATTTGGCCATTACCCTATTGCTTTAACATCACTGAGCTGACATTGTCTTCATTAAACATTATAATATGTCTCCACCCCTATACTGCATCATTACTGTGTATATTATCCCTGTACTGTGACATCACTGTATTATCCCTGTACTGTGACATCACTACATTATTTCTGTACTGTGACATCACTATATTATACTTATTATAAGTATATTATTATACTTGTACATCACCATGCATTGATATCCCATTATATATTATCCCCGAATTTTAGCATCACTATTAAACCTTTTTAGGTCACTACAAAGGGTGAAATCTATGGTGACCTCCACACAGGGCTGCCTAAGGTGGCTGACCGAGTTATCTCTTGGGGCTGCACAATTCTGCTTCTGAATCTTGTCCGCCATCCGCACCTCACAAGGTTGTGTGTGGGTGGCACAACCCTTACAAAGCAAGAGGATTGTGACGACCCCTGAGAGTTACTACAAAGGCAATGTCCTCCCACACCAAACCTAGGGAGGCTGCGGCGCTGACTAGTCAGGAGTGTGGCCGGCCAGTAGCACCATTGTTTTATGCAGGCAAACACTGCCGGAGTCACAGTGATTTGGGGGGTGCCATTTTTCCCTCAGTCAGCAGAAAAGCTGTTGTGTACACATACTCTTAAGCCATGTGCACACGTTCAGTATTAGGTGAGGTTTTTTTACCTCAGTATTTGTAGCCAAAACCAGGAGTGGAACAGTCAGAGGAAAAGTATAATAGAAACACGGGCACCACTGCTGGATTTTTCACGCACTCCTGGTTTTGGCTACAAAAACTCACCTAATACTCAACATATGCACGTGGCTTTAGGATCCACTTCAAAGAAGTGTCATGCACCCCCCCCCAGGAGTTTTTCAGAACTTTTTCAGGAAGAAAAAAACCCTCAAATTCCTCCCATGAACAGCAATGTATATTTGGCATTGAAATTATTTTAGAGTTTTCCAAGCATTTTTGAGGAGGATTTTGGAGTTTACACAGAAAATCCTGAGAAAATCTCAGTGTGAACATAGCCAACAAAGTGTCTATCTGTGGGTAGTCTCCCCGGTGTCTGAATGAGAGTTCTTCTTTTTCACAAAGCTTCTATAATGTGTAGGGTATTTGTTCGCTTATTAGGAAAGCATTACATTACTTCATTGGATAATGAGGATATACAAAATGGCATCTTATTGAGACATATTAAAATGTACATCACAAAGATGGTGGGGACTGAGCTTCTATATAGTGTGCAAAAAATGAAAATCTGATGCAGGCGTCAGTGTACGTCTAATGTGCAAGACACTGTGGTGACGAATGGTGCCAGACTAGTGTGGTAGCCACTGTGGGGACGAATGGTGCCAGACTAGTGTGGTAGCAACTGTGAGGACGAGCGCTGCTGCCAGACTAGTGTGGTAGCCACTGTGGGGACCAGCGGTGCCAGACTAGTGTGGTAGCCACTGTGGGGACGAGCGGTGTCACATAGGTGTGGTAACCACTGCGGGGACGAGCGGTGCCAGACTAGTGTGGTAGCCACTGTGGGGACGAATGGTGCCAGACTAGTGTGGTAGCAACTGTGAGGACGAGCGGTGCCAGACTAGTGTGGTAGCCACTGTGGGGACCAGCGGTGCCAGACTAGTGTGGTAGCCACTGTGGGGACGAGCGGTGTCACATAGGTGTGGTAACCACTGCGGGGACGAGCGGTGCCAGACTAGTGTGGTAGCCATTGTAGGGACGAGCAGTGCCACACAGGTGTGGTAACCACTGTGGGGACGAGCGGTGCCAGACTAGTGTGGTAGCCACTGTGGGGACGAATGGTGCCAGACTAGTGTGGTAGCAACTGTGAGGACGAGCGCTGCCAGACTAGTGTGGTAGCCACTGTGGGGACCAGCGGTGCCAGACTAGTGTGGTAGCCACTGTGGGGACCAGCGGTGCCAGACTAGTGTGGTAGCCACTGTGGGGACGAGCGGTGTCACATAGGTGTGGTAACCACTGCGGGGACGAGCGGTGCCAGACTAGTGTGGTAGCCACTGTGGGGACGAGCGGTGCCAGACTAGTGTGGTAGCCACTGTGGGGACGAGCAGTGTCACATAGGTGTGGTAAGCACTGTGGGGACGAGCGGTGCCAGACTAGTGTGGTAGCCATTGTAGGGACGAGCAGTGCCACACAGGTGTGGTAACCACTGTGGGGACGAGCGGTGCCAGACTAGTGTGGTAGCCACTGTGGGGACGAATGGTGCCAGACTAGTGTGGTAGCAACTGTGAGGACGAGCGCTGCCAGACTAGTGTGGTAGCCACTGTGGGGACCAGCGGTGCCAGACTAGTGTGGTAGCCACTGTGGGGACCAGCGGTGCCAGACTAGTGTGGTAGCCACTGTGGGGACGAGCGGTGTCACATAGGTGTGGTAACCACTGCGGGGACGAGCGGTGCCAGACTAGTGTGGTAGCCACTGTGGGGACGAGCGGTGCCAGACTAGTGTGGTAGCCACTGTGGGGACGAGCGGTGTCACATAGGTGTGGCAAGCACTGTGGGGACGAGCGGTGCCAGACTAGTGTGGTAGCCATTGTAGGGACGAGCAGTGCCACACAGGTGTGGTAACCACTGTGGGGACGAGCGGTGCCAGACTAGTGTGGTAGCCACTGTGGGGACGAATGGTGCCAGACTAGTGTGGTAGCAACTGTGAGGACGAGCGCTGCCAGACTAGTGTGGTAGCCACTGTGGGGACCAGCGGTGCCAGACTAGTGTGGTAGCCACTGTGGGGACGAGCGGTGTCACATAGGTGTGGTAACCACTGCGGGGACGAGCGGTGCCAGACTAGTGTGGTAGCCACTGTGGGGACGAGCGGTGCCAGACTAGTGTGGTAGCCACTGTGGGGACGAGCGGTGTCACATAGGTGTGGTAGCCACTGGGGGGACGAGCGGTGCCAGACTAGTGTGGTAACCACTGTGGGGACGAGCGGTGTCACATAGGTGTGGTAGCCACTGTGGGGACGAGCGGTGCCAGACTAGTGTGGGAACCACTGTGGGGACGAGCGGTGTCACATAGGTGTGGTAGCCACTGGGGGGACGAGCGGTGTCACATAGGTGTGGTAGCCACTGGGGGGACGAGCGGTGTTACACAGGTCTGGTAGCCACTGTGGGGACGAGCGGTGTCACATAGGTGTGGTAGCCACTGTGGGGACGAGCGGTGTTACACAGGTCTGGTAGCCACTGCGGGGACGAGCGGTGTTACACAGGTCTGGTAGCCACTGTGGGGACGAGCGGTGTCACATAGGTGTGGTAACCACTGCGGGGACGAGCGGTGCCAGACTAGTGTGGTAGCCACTGTGGGGACGAGCGGTGTCACATAGGTGTGGTAACCACTGCGGGGACGAGCGGTGCCAGACTGATGTGGTAGCCACTGTGGGGACGAGCGGTGTCACATAGGTCTGGTAGCCACTGGGGGGACGAGCGGTGTTACACAGGTCTGGTAGCCACTGGGGGGACGAGCGGTGTTACACAGGTCTGGTAGCCACTGGGGGGACGAGCGGTGTCACATAGGTGTGGTAGCCACTGGGGGGACGAGCGGTGTTACACAGGTCTGGTAGCCACTGTGGGGACGAGCGGTGTCACATAGGTGTGGTAGCCACTGTGGGGACGAGCGGTGTTACACAGGTCTGGTAGCCACTGCGGGGACGAGCGGTGTTACACAGGTCTGGTAGCCACTGTGGGGACGAGCGGTGTCACATAGGTGTGGTAACCACTGCGGGGACGAGCGGTGCCAGACTAGTGTGGTAGCCACTGTGGGGACGAGCGGTGTCACATAGGTGTGGTAACCACTGCGGGGACGAGCGGTGCCAGACTGATGTGGTAGCCACTGTGGGGACGAGCGGTGTCACATAGGTCTGGTAGCCACTGGGGGGACGAGCGGTGTTACACAGGTCTGGTAGCCACTGGGGGGACGAGCGGTGTTACACAGGTCTGGTAGCCACTGGGGGGACGAGCGGTGTTACACAGGTCTGGTAGCCACTGTTTCGCGCTTTTATATGGGTGGTCGTGCTTTACAATTACATGAGTAGGTAGGTCAGTCTCCGTCAGTGACAGGGCTACCCGCAGGCTGCTCCCCCACTCAGGTAACATGAACCGCAGCCCCGGCACTACACGTAGGGGACTCCCGTGCGGTGCCGGGGCCCGTGTGTTCCCAGCACGGAGGGGGAGTCCTCAGTCCTGTGTTGTGTTCCTTGCACGGAGGGGGGAGCTCTGTGTTCCCTGGACGTCATTTCCTGACTTGGGATGTGCTTCCTGGTAGATGCCGCACAGAGGAGAGCAGCTTAGGTGAGGGTCCTCCGTGCACATCAGCGCCGGTCACGTGTATGGGGGTCCTTACGGTGCAGCCCCCGAACCTTGCTCCTAACCCGGTGTCTGTCTCTGCCCGCAGGTGTACCCGGAGCCGCGCACGGAGGCGGAGTGCCTGGGCAACATCAGGGAGTTCCTGAAGGGCTGCAGCCACTTTAACCTGGAGGTGAGTGTCCTGAGCAGCGTCCATGTTTATCTGCCGGCGGTCACTATGGCCGTGTAATGTGCGCCCTTGTACATGAGATGTTGGATTATCATGTGCATTATTGGACTGTTACAATTCTTGTCCCCAGTTACAGCAGAGCTGGATATGTGCAGTGGAGAAGGTGTTAGTATGCTGCTCCTCCTCTATCTCATAATTTAGTATTTCTATGGTGCAATCTTGATCCATGGCCATCAGCCAGGTGGCATTCACCTCCAACATGGCCGACCCTGCACCTGACTCAGGATGAACATCCCATACACGACCCCTCCGATCTGCAGAAATGTGATCACTGCCTAAGTACACGGTGCAGTCACTGATTACAGTGTATTTCACAGGTATATGTGGCAGGCTTATCAGAGCAATACATCAATTACCGCTCATAGGTACCCATGGTACAAAACTGTGCAACATTCAGGTATGATCCAAGGTAATAGACATTACAGCCCATGTACGGACTGAATCACGGACGACTGAATTACACCTAAGGATTCATTCAGACATCAAGTGTTTTGTTTTATTTTTTGCATTGGGTGAAAGTTTGATCAAGTTTTTCTCAGACAAAAACACAACTGACAGAGATTTAGGGTATGTGCGCACGTTGCTTTTTACCTGCTTTTTACCTGCTTTTTTGCTGCTTTTTCTTCTGCGCTGTTTAATGCCAAAATGGATGTGTTCTTCTATTCAAGCAAAGTCTATGGGAATTTGGGTTTCTTGTTCACACTATGTTGTTCAAAATGCTGCCTTTTTGTGGCAGAACTTTGGTCAAAAACTCTGCTTTTCAAAGAAGCAACATGTCAATTGTTTTTGCCATTTGGGTTTTGCACTGCAAAGCTGAGTTTTTGACCAAAGTTCTGCCACAAAAAGGCAGCATTTTGAACAACATAGTGTGAACAAGAAACCCAAATTCCCATAGACTTTGCTTGAATAGAAGAACACATCCATTTTGGCATTAAACAGCGCAGAAGAAAAAGCAGCAAAAAAGCAGGTAAAAAGCAGGTAAAAAGCAACGTGCGCACATACCCTAAGTCTGTGTCCATGATGTGGAGATGCGGTGTTCTGGACGCAGCATGTCCTGTCCTGCAGGAGACCGTCGCCGCCTGTGACTATGATCAGGGTTCGGGCCGCTGCAAACATTCGCTGTATTTCTCCCACGGAGTACACTTGCGGATCATTCTGCAGCTTGGGAAGCCGCACCACATGTCCGTTTACGGAAAAAAGTAAAAAAAAAGTGGAAAAAAGAAGCACAGCGGGCATGGGATTTCTATGAATCCATTCACTGTGCTTGTATTGTACAGTGCAGTGAAAACACGCTGCGTCCAAAACGCTGTGAACCCTGATTGTGGGCACACAGCTTTAAGCTTCTCATATTGTACAGGCTATCAAAATCATACAGCACACGGATGCTACCCAATTTTATTTTTTTTTCTCATGAACTTACATCGGTAAATTTGAGCAATTCTGGACAGGGGTCCGTGCTTTTGTGTGGACTATACAGTCTGAGGAAAAAATCAGAGGTGTGAACTCAGACTGTCATAATAAGTACAGTTACAGCCAAATACTGGGCCCAGCAGCACTGCCAGAATAGACAGCAGGAACCGATGGGCCCATTGATTGGCTGCAGCAGTCAACAATCGGCAGCACTGGACGCAGAGAAGGGGACTACTGGCTGTTTCTGTTGCTTTTTACATAGGGGCCTCAATAATGAGCAGAATGTGGAGGATAGGTGGCAGTCAGAAGCTGCCGGTGAGTGTAGATTTGCCCTGGTCACCACTTCAGTGTATAATAAAAATTACAATGTGTTCACTTCTGAGTAATCAGTAATTCCTGACTCACAATCGAGCGTCTATAAAATGTCATTGCTTTTAGTGGGATCTTACATGCACAGTACAGAATGATGATGTTTAAAGGTGTTGCCCTATCCTATGCAGAGGTGATGTTTTCTGATCACTGGGGGTCTCAGTGGTCATACCCTCAGCGATCAGCAAATTATTGTGTGTACTCTGAAATGACTCAGTAGAATAGAGCAACTGCTTGTCAGGTAGCAAGTCCTCACTTGGGACACCCGCTGTAACCTGTTAGCGTTTCATAGGTACACTTACCGTATAGAATGCCTTATGTTATTGAAAGGGTTATTCCCCTAATTTTATATATCCTAAGGATAGGTCTTCACCTTCAAATCTGTGGTGTCTGACCTTTGGCATCACTGGCTGTTCTGGCGCCAGTGGCTGCCGGATATTATTATTGGCTTAGCTGAACAGTACAGCTGTGTAGCGGCGGTATACTGTATATCCGCACACATTCATATGAATAGGAGTGGATCTTCAATACCGCCACCAGTACTGAACCCTCACATACCTGATATTAATGACCTATTCCAAAGATAGTTCAACAGTATAAAGAATTGGTGCAACCCTTTAAAGGGAATCTGTCACCAGTTTTTTTCCCTATTAAACCAAAAATATCATCTTCTGCAGGTCCTGGGCTGCATTCTAGGAAGATGCACCTTGTTGCTGGCCCCCCTTGCAGACCCCTAAAAGAACTTTATAAAATCTTACCGTTTCCTATGCAAATGAGTTTGGTTGGCCAGATGGGCGGGCTCTAATTCCGGTCCTGTCACCCCTCCTGCTACTGTTCGCTGTCCCCCAGTCATGATTTACATGGTTGACACCGCCCCCGTCATCATCCATGCTGCTGGAGTCTCATGCAGGCGCATTTCACTGTGCCCCTATCGCGGGGCTGAGCATAAAGTTTCCCTCGCGTGAGCGCCAGTGATGTAGTTGAACAGACGCGAAATTATGGGCGGCGCTGTGTATGACCTCACCAGCGTCATCCTCATACCCGCCCATAATCTCGAACCCGCCAAAAACCGGGACCGGCGGATCACGGCCAGGTTTTAAAACCAGTCCGATCCGCTATATATGTCAATGGGGACTGGAATCCAGAGATTAAAAACGTTTGTAGAGGGGATAGGGGGTAGGAGCGTGCGCGGTATACTCACCGAGGCTGTCTCATGGTGGCAAACTCCTTCCGGGTCACACTTTTCCCTTCCCGAGCCGACAATTCAATATTCACTACTTTGCACGCCCACCGACGCAAGTAATTGGTTGCAGTTAGACGCGCCCCCACTCTGAGTGGCAGTGTGTCAGCTGACTGCAACCAATCACAGGCGGCAGGACGGGCGGGGAATGCAGCATATCCCTCGCAAGCGTGACTCCAACTGTGTTTGTTTTTTTTTGTTTTATTTTTTTAATTTAACTAATTTAAAAAAAAAAAAAAACAACGTGCGGTTCCCCCTAATTTTCATCCCCAGCCATGATAACGCTGGCTGGGGGCTGGTATTCTCAGCCCGCAGCCGCCCGGTATTGCCGCATCTATTAGATGAGATAATCCCGGTGCATTACCGGCCCTTCCCGTTGGCCTGATGCGGTGCCAATCAGGGTAATAAGGGGTTAATAGCGCACAGCTGCTACTAAGCCCTACGTTTGTGATGGCACAGGCGTCTATGAGATACTTGCATCACAAACCTGTAAATAAGCACAGACACAGAGAAAAATCCTATAAATAAAGTACAAAAGGCAACCTCCTTCACTACTTTATTAACCCCAACACCCTGCAGCTCTGGCGTAATCCACACGAGGTCCCACGGCGACACATCCAGCTCTGCTACATCTCAGAGCGAGCATCCATAGAGAAGACTGCCAGCTCTGAGTGTAGCCTATTCCTGAGCCGCGATGAGCGATAACGGCAGGCAGATACACTCACAGGCTGGGGGGCGCGTCAGCTTGCAACCAATCACAGACGAGAGGACGGCCGGTGGGCGGGAAAAACACGGAAAGCTGTGTGTACACATGTACATTACAGGAAGTGAATGCGCGACCCGGAAGCAGTGTGCCGCCATGACACCGAGCCTCGGTAAGTATGACACTCTCATTTATTTCTTCTTTTGTTTATTTTCACTTTAATTGCTGAATCCGGTTTGTGCACCCGGAATCCTGCGCCCAGGTACGGCACCCAGATATCATTGAAACCGCGCGGATCCGGACTTATAAAGTCCGGATCCGCTCAGCCCTACTTGTAAGTCTATGCGTGCATGCAAAACATTAGGCTGAACTCGGATGATATCCATGTGCAGTCCGATTTCCAAGGACTGACACACAAATGGAAATTTTTTTCTCTCCATCTTCTCTTCATCCGAGTGAATTGGAACACATTATTCGACACTGTGATCAGAGATTGATCAATGTGTCATTTGCATCATCGACCTAATGTTCGTGAATGAGAGAATCTATGGTTGTCTGCACGAATCCCGACAATGGAACTCTATGGAGCATCGCACCATAGGCTTACATTTTAAAAGCCACTTCTGGGTCGCAGAGTGCTCCATCATTTCATATGGGGGTGGGGGAAGTTGCTGCACCCAACTGCGGCCACTATATAGTAGTTGTAATGAAGCTGATGAACTTGCGTTCGCCGCTTGCAACAGCTGACCATCGGTGTGCCGGGTGTTGCATCTGCAACAATCAGATATTGATGGCCTAATCTTTGGGTTTGCTCACATCTGCATATAAATACGCCGAGTGCAATCCAATAAAATATAAGCTTGCACTTGCACCAATGTTATTCAATGAGGCAGTGCTGATCTGCATTTTTTACCCTTCAGCTGTATTTGGTCTGAGAAAATATTACAACATACTGATGTATGGTCACATAAAAGGGCCAGGACTTGCCATTGCAAGTCAGTGGGTGCAAAAAAAAAAAATTGGATGTCACACTGCCCCATCTGTATGCCGTCTGACTTTTTTTTTTTTTTTTTTTTTTTTTTTTACTGATACAGTTAGGTCCAGAAATATTTGGGCAGTGACATAATTTTCGCGAGTTGGGCTCTGCATGCCACCACATTGGATTTGAAATGAAACCTCTACAACAGAATTCAAGTGCAGATTGTAACGTTTAATTTGAAGGTTTGAACAAAAATATCTGATAGAAATTGTAGGAATTGTACACATTTCTTTACAAACACTCCACATTTTAGGAGGTCAAAAGTAATTGGACAAATAAATCAAACCCAAAAGAAATATTTTTATTTTCAATATTTTGTTGCGAATCCTTTGGAGGCAATCACTGCCTTAAGTCTGGAACCCATGGACATCACCAAACGCTGGGTTTCCTCCTTCTTAATGCTTTGCCAGGCCTTTACAGCCGCAGCCTTCAGGTCTTGCTTGTTTGTGGGTCTTTCCGTCTTAAGTCTGGATTTGAGCAAGTGAAATGCATGCTCAATTGGGTTATGATCTGGTGATTGACTTGGCCATTGCAGAATGTTCCACTTTTTTGCACTCATGAACTCCTGGGTAGCTTTGGCTGTATGCTTAAGGTCATTGTCCATCTGTACTATGAAGCGCCGTCCGATCAACTTTGCGGCATTTGGCTGAATCTGGGCTGAAAGTATATCCCGGTACACTTCGGAATTCATCCGGCTACTCTTGTCTGCTGTTATGTCATCAATAAACACAAGTGACCCAGTGCCATTGAAAGCCATGCATGCCCATGCCATCACGTTGCCTCCACCATGTTTTACAGAGGATGTGGTGTGCCTTGGATCATGTGCCGTTCCCTTTCTTCTCCAAACTTTTTTCTTCCCATCATTCTGGTACAGGTTGATCTTTGTCTCATCTGTCCATAGAATACTTTTCCAGAACTGAGCTGGCTTCATGAGGTGTTTTTCAGCAAATTTAACTCTGGCCTGTCTATTTTTGGAATTGATGAATGGTTTGCATCTAGATGGGAACCCTTTGTATTTACTTTCATAGAGTCTTCTCTTTACTGTTGACTTAGAGACAGATACACCTACTTCACTGAGAGTGTTCTGGACTTCAGTTGATGTTGTGAACGGGTTCTTCTTCACCAAAGAAAGTATGCGGCGATCATCCACCACTGTTGTCATCCGTGGACGCCCAGGCCTTTTTGAGTTCCCAAGCTCACCAGTCAATTCCTTTTTTCTCAGAATGTACCCGACTGTTGATTTTGCTACTCCAAGCATGTCTGCTATCTCTCTGATGGATTTTTTCTTTTTTTTCAGCCTCAGGATGTTCTGCTTCACCTCAATTGAGAGTTCCTTAGACCTCATGTTGTCTGGTCACAGCAACAGCTTCCAATGCAAAACCACACACCTGTAATCAACCCCAGACCTTTTAACTACTTCATTGATTACAGGTTAATGAGGGAGATGCCTTCAGAGTTAATTGCAGCCCTTAGAGTCCCTTGTCCAATTACTTTTGGTCCCTTGAAAAAGAGGAGGCTATGCATTACAGAGCTATGATTCCTAAACCCTTTCTCCGATTTGGATGTGAAAACTCTCATATTGCAGCTGGGAGTGTGCACTTTCAGCCCATATTATATATATAATTGTATTTCTGAACATGTTTTTGTAAACAGCTAAAATAACAAAACTTGTGTCACTGTCCAAATATTTCTGGACCTAACTGTACATTATCATCCTGTAAATGATTCCATAATAGCTGCTGAGAAAAAAACGCATGTCATACGGATGCTAGGCGAGAAAAAAAAAATCACAGACTCGTATAGCCCTCGCGTGATATGTGGAAAAACCAAACTGTCTTAACTCGTCCTATTCACCTGGATGAAAATGAGATTGATTCATTATACGCAGATATGAGCCAACCTAAGGCCTCCTTCACACATCTGTGCAAAACACTAATGTTTTGCACGGTCCGTGGTGTAAGTGCGTATGTGTTTGCGTGTGTCCCAGGGTATGTTCTACGTATGCTGTCCCTGTGCTTTCCATGTGACATCCAGATAGCACACAGCATGAGCTGGTATACTTACCTGTCCCCGGCGCTGCTGTTACTTCTGAGGCGAATGCATTGAATATGCAATGAGCATAATAAGCGGGCCTGGACAGCAGCGCCGTCATGTAAGTATAAAAATGTTTTATTTGCGTCACTTGTGTTTTCTCCGGTACATGTTACACGGATCTCATCAATGTACGGTTTCTGTGACACCCATGCAGCTGGCCGAAAATGGACATGTCACCGTAGGGCGCACACGGACACATGGTCCATGTCAAAACACGGATGTGTGCACAGAGTAGACCTATTGATTTTAATGGTTACTGGAGACACGGATGTTTATCAGTGTCTCCAGTACATGTGAAAACGTATGTCACACGTACAGAAGACAGAAGGAGGCCTTAGGCCCTGTTTGCACACTGCGTTTTTTGCCGCGGACTTGCTGCGGTTTTTGCTGCAGAATTGTTCATAAGCTTCATGCAGTCCTTCTCCAGCAGTGTCTATGAGAAATCCAAAATGCTGTGTGCAAGTTGCGTCTTTTTTCCTTATAGGTTTTGCTGCAGAATTTCTGCAGCAAAAAGAAGTAGCATGTCACTTCTATCTGCGTTTTTCTGCGTTTTGCCATTGACTATGTTAAAAAACCGCAGGGACAAAACTGCAGGCAAAAATGCTGTAAATCCACGCCAAAAATGCACCAAAACGGCGGTAAAACCGCATGCGTTTTTAGTACAGTTTTTCCGCAGGTAGATGTGTTTTTCGCTGGAGAAACAAATGCGTAGTGTGCGCAAATAGCCTAAAGCAGGTTTCTAAAACTCAGCCAGTTAAACAGACAGCACATAGAAAAAGAATTGAATATGAAGCACCATGTTCTTTGCTGGACAAGTTGGTGTTTTCAGTGATACCATAATTCCTTTCTCGCCTTTTCATTGGGGGACACAGACAGTGGGTTATATGGTGTCTCCAGGGGAGGCTTGACACTAGGTTTAAAAAAGAGTTAGCTGCTCCTCCCACAGCATATAACCCCAGCTAGGCGAGAACTAGCTCAGTTCTTTTTAGTGTCAGCTGGGAGGCTGACACGTCTGGCCTGAGCCCCAGGCCAGCTCATGTTTTTTGTTTATTTCTTTTTCTTTGTGATTTTATTCTATTTTTGACTATGGGGCAATACCAGGGTGTGCTCACCCTCGTTCCCCCCGCTTACGGGCAGAGGAAACCTGGCGTGCAAAAGCCGTCAGTCTTCCCTCGTGCCCAAGTGGTCGGGTCTGCGTACTCCTCCAGGCTCCCTGGAAGCACCTCACAGAGGTAGCTCCAGAGGGCTAAGCAGAGCCGAGCACCTGCTAGCCTTGAGCCGAAGATGCGTCCCTGAGATCTCCGCATCCCAGGACCGACGCGTCTTCAGATGGAGCAAGAGCAGGTAGGGAGACGACGTGTACCCGTCCCCTGCATCCAACCGCCGCCTGAGGAGGCGCCGGTGGGGCGATGCAGGCCGTGTTCCCGGGGAAGCATCATAAATTTAGCTCCCGGCTTCGGCCTGCATTCTTAGCAACGCCCCCTCCACTGCTCCAGAAGCTGCTCCCTCTAGTGGGCCGTCTCTCCCCTCCATGTTGCCAGAGAACACTGGACGCCATTACATGTGGGGAGCAGACACGGGTGAGATCGCCTCCTTGGCTTTGCAACTCTGCAGCACTATATACCGCTCTGCTCAGTGGTATATCGCTGTCTTTCTAGCGGTGTGTGCCTGCTGGCTGGCGGTGTATATCAGCTTTTAGCGGTATATACTGACTGTGTCTGCAGGTATATACTGACTGTTTGGCAGTGTATGCCACTTTACTATTGGTATATACCAGCTCTGTATAGCAGTCCCTTTCTAATACTGCTAGTAGCTCCTCACCCACAGTAGTGTAATACTGCTAGAGGCTCACAGTATAATTGTACGTTTGTTGCTGACATGCGTAAAAACCGCAAGGGTGATAAAGCTTCACAGGCATCCTCTATGGACCTGTACTATGCTTGAACCACCTGTGGAAACTCGTTTCCCAATGGTCGAAGCTATCCACTCTGCCGGGGCTGCGATGCCCCAACTACAATGTCACAACAGGCGTTGCCGGACCAGGGTGTCGTGCAATCTGTGGGTTCGGCCCCGGCCACCGTTCAGGCAGCACCCCCGTCTGATGAGGCTATCCCTGCATGGGCTCTTCTGATGTCTAAAAGGTTAGATGACCTGGCCGCTCAGATATCTCAGCCTTCCACGGGCTCCCACAGCCTCCCCCCGGCTCAGCTCCCTCAGAGGAGCCCGCCTTCGTCTGGTGTATCATCCCCAGTACGTAAAAAGGCTGTCTCCAAAAGGCGCCATTGCGACCGCTCCGCCTCGTCTGACTCACACGATGGTCAGTCTGACTCAGGCTCCGTGACCTTTAGTAGTCACGATTCCCGAGATTCTGACTCTGATTCAGATGTCCCTTCTGAGTCTAGGCATATGGAAGACACTTTAATAGCGGCTGTCGATTTCTGATCAGCCCTCGGACCCGACTTCTCAGTCGGCAATCAAGCGAGCCAAGAAGCCTCCTAAGTCCTTTGCCCAGGATCCGATTTTTCATCAAATCATATCTAAACGGTGGGATCACCCTGATAGGAGGTTTAATGAAAAATCCTCTTCATTCGCTTATCCCTTTCCTCCGGAAATGGTTAAGCCCTGGTCGGTTCCCCCCGTTGTGGATCCGCCAGTATCCAGACTGGCTAAACACACGGTTATGTCTGTTTCAGACAACGCGTCTCTCAAGGACTCGTCCGACCGCGCAGTTGAGGCTGCGGTCAAATCTATTTTCCAGGCTTCGGGCTCCTCTCTGCGCCCCCTGTTTGCCATGACATGGGTGGTAAGAGCTATGAGCGTCTGGAGTAGGAACCTGCGCAAGTGGCTTCGCCCTTGCAATATTCCTCCGGAGGCTCTTGAGATTCTTGATTTGTTCTCTCTCGCCTCTAATTATTTTCTTCACGGCTCCCTAGATGCAGCTAGCTGGTCAACCCTAACGGCAGCCAATGCTGTCTTCGCCCGCAGGGTTCTGTGGCTAAAAATATGGAATGCGGACAGTGCCTCCAAGAAGTCCCTGTCCACACTTCCCTTCCAGGGTCTTCGTGTGTTTGGTGAATCCCTGGACAAACTCATATCTGAGACGACAGGTGGTAAAAGTACCATTCTACCACAAAAGTGGCCTGTAGCCAGAAATTTCAAAAAAATCTTCTTGGCGCAGGCAGTCCTTTCGGCCTGCCCCCCAAAAACCATCGGCCCAAGGACCGTCCCAACGCTCAGATCGAGGATCCGGTCCCTCAAGGGGCTCTTCTTGGCATTCTCACTCCAAGCAACCTAAACCCAAAGGACCTCGCTCTGTACAGGCCCCCTCAGCATGACGCCAGGTATCCCGCAGATCCGACTCCTGTGGGAGGGTGGCTTCTGCTTTTTCGAGATATCTGGCTAGACCACACTCACGATGCTTGGGTTCGAGAAATCGTCACATCAGGTTACAAAATCGATTTCCATTCCCTGCCGTCCAACAGGTTTCTGCGTTTTCGTCTTCCAAAGTCCAAGACGCAAAGCCAGGCCTTGTTTCAGGCCATAACCTCTTTACAGAAAGCAAACGTTATCATTCCAGTGCCCCTGAAATAGCGCGGCAAAGGTTTCTATTCAAACCTTTTTGTCATTCCCAAAAAAGATGGCTCTGTCCGCCCTATCTTGGACCTCAAACGGCTGAACAAATTCGTACGGATTCGAACTTTCCGAATGGAATCATTGAGAGCAGTACTAGCCGCCATGGAACCTGGAGAATTCCTAGCTTCCATAGACGTTCAAGATGCTTATTTACACATTCCCATATGTGTCTCTCATCAACTGTTCCTTCGCTTTGCCGTAGGACACCGTCATTTCCAATTCAGGGCCCTCCCCTTTGGGCTGGCCACTGCACCTCGGGTCTTCACAAAGGTCATGGCGGCCGTCATGTCCATTTTACACCCCAGAGAATTCCTGGTCTCCTTCCGAGCGCTCTCTGCACATCAATGTTCTGGAGATCAGAGCTATATTTTTGGCCCTTCAGAATTTTCAACCCCTACTATTGGGCCTCCCTGTTCGGATCCAGTCAGACAATGCCACGGCCGTGGCTTACATCAACCGTCGGGGAGGAACTCGCAGCAAGGCAGCGATGAAGGAGGTAATCAGGATTCTTCTTTGGGCAGAGAAGCACATCCCCATTATTTCAGCTGTTCATATCCCAGGGGTAGACAACTGGGCCGCAGACTTTCTCAGCAGGCAAGGTCTAGCGGCAGGGGAATGGTCCCTCCACGACGAAGTGTTCCATCAGATCACTCTTCGTTGGGGACTCCCGGATGTGGACCTCATGGCGTCTCGAATCAATGCCAAAATACGTCCCTTCATATCTCGGTCGAGAGACCCGCTAGTGCTCGGCTCCGACACCCTAGTCTTTCCATGGTCGCAGTTTCGCCTGCCCTACATGTTTCCTCTCATTTCGAGAGTAATCAAGAAAATCAAAGCGGAGGGAATCCCGGTGATCCTCGTGGCCCCGGACTGGCCCAGGAGAGCCTGGTATCCAGAGCTCCTCCAAATTCTCAGCGACACTCCCTGGCGTCTTCCCGACCGTCCGGATCTTCTGTCGCAAGGTCCAATATTCCACCAGAATACAGCACAGCTGCATTTGACGGCGTGGCGCTTAAATCCCTGATTCTAGCTAAATCGGGTCTTTCTTCCAGGGTAGTTCATACCATGCTTAATGCTCGGAAGCCTTCCTCCGCCAGCATTTACCACAGGACCTGGAAGACCTATCTGTCCTGGTGTGACCGTCATAATCGGTCGCCCCTGACCTTTTCAATCCCTAATGTTCTTGCTTTTCTGCAAGACGGTCTGGACTCGGGTCTTGCTCTCAGTACCCTTAAAGGACAAGCTTCTGCCTTGTCAATTTTTTTTTCCAGAAGCAGCTGGCTTCTCGCCCTCAGGTCCGTACCTTTCTTCAAGGGGTAGCGCATTTGGTCCCTCCTTATCGCCACCCCTTAGATCCCTGGGATCTGAATCTGGTTCTGGGAGTCCTTCAACGTCCTCCTTTCGAACCTCTGAGAGACATCTCTCTTCAACGACTGTCTTGGAAAGTTGCCTTTTTAGTCAATATTACCTCTATCAGGCGAGTGTCCGAACTAGCGGCTCTTTCCTGTCGCTCGCCTTACCTGATATTCCATCATGATAAGGTGGTCCTTCGGCCTTCCCCCGCCTTCCTTCCGAACGTCGTATCCTCTTTCCACTTGAATGAGGACATTGTGTTGCCGTCATTATGCCCGGCCCCGGTCCACTCCTTTGAGAAAGCCCTTCACACTCTCGATCTTGTCACGGCTCTGCGGCTCTACATCTTCAGAACAGCGCCGTTGCGCAAGTCCGATGCCCTCTTCGTCCTCCCAGTAGGACACAAAAAGGGCAACCCGGCGTCTAAATCCACGATTTCTCGATGGATCAGGACTGCCATCTGTGAGGCATACAAAGCACGAGGTGCCACTCCCCCTCAATCTGTGCGGGCCCACTCTACACGAGCAGTGGGTGCCTCCTGGGCTATCCGCCATCAGGCTTCGGCGGCCCAACTTTGCAAGGCCGCTATCTGGTCCAGTGTGCACACGTTCACAAAATTCTACAGAGTGCATACGCATGCCTCCACGGATGCTGCTCTTGGAAGACAAGTCCTTCAAGTGGCAGTGGCCCATTTATAAGTGGCCACTGCTCGGTTCTGACAGTGTTTTCATATGAGTTCACTGCAGTTGCAGTTGTTAGTCAGCTCTTAGTCTGATGTTATACACTGTTAATAGTTCAGTTCCCACCCAGGGACTGCTTTGGGACGGCCCACTGTCTGTGTCCCCCAATGAAAAGGCGAAAAAGGAAATGACATTTTTGTGTACTCACCGTAAAATGTCTTTCTTGGAGCCTTTCATTGGGGGACACAGCTCACACCCTTGTGGTTTTGGTTATCCTTTTCCTACTGCTTTTACACCAAACTGAGCTAGCTCCCGCCTAGCTGGGGTTATATGCTGTGGGAGAAGGAGCTAACTCTTTTTTAAACCTAGTGTCAAGCCTCCCCTGGAGACACCATATAACCCACTGTCTGTGTCCCCCAATGAAAGGCTCCAAGAAAGACCTTTTACGGTGAGTACACAAAAATGTCCTTTTTCTATATAACTGTTTGATTTAATTTTTTTTTTTTTTTGGGCATACCATACTTTTTTCTTTTTAATGGCTACATGGCTAATGGCGCTTTTTTTTTTTTTTTTTTCTTCACCTCAGCTTTTTATATAAAACAGGATTTTTAGTGGCCAAATATTTTTTTGCTATTTTTCATACTTTTATTTTGGATTTTTAAAAATATTTTTGTCCACTCATCTGACCTTTACAGTAAATTTGGCTTACAATTAGCCCCTTATAGTAATTCTGGCCTAACCCTGTAATAATGTCCACAATCCTGTATATATGTCCCTTAGCCTGCAGTGATGTCCATCGTCCTGTAATAATGGTCCCCTGTCCTGTAATTTTGATCCCATTCTTGTAGTAATGTCCCCCAACCTGGTCCCCATGCTGTAATAATGTCCTCCTTTTTGTATTAATGTCCCTCGTGCTGTAGTAATGTCTTTTGCCCTGTAACAAGGGCCCCATCTTGGAGTTATGTCATCATCCTGGTCCTTATCTTGTAGTAATGTCCCAATACGTGTACCCTAGTTGTAGTGATTTCCCCATCCCAGTAATTCATCTAAAGGCCCCATTACACGCAACAACATCGCTAACGAGATGTTGTTGGGGTCACGGAATTCGTGACGCACATCCGGCCTTGTTAGCGACGTCATTGCGTGTGACACGTACGAGCGACCACTAACGATGTAAAATACTCACCAAATCATTGATTGTTGACACGTCGTCAATTTCCCAAATTTCTTTGCTGGTGCTGGACGCAGGTTGTTTGTCGTTCCTGAGGCAGCACACATCGATAAGTGTGACACCCCAGAAACGATGAACAACGCCGTACCTGCGTCCTCCGGCAACGAGGTGGGCGTAACTTTCATGCAGCTGCTCTCCGCCCCTCCGCTTCTATTGGACGCCTGCCGTGTGATGTCGCTGTGATGCTGCATGAACCACCCCCTTAGAAAAGAGGCTGTTTACCGCCCACAGTGACGTCGCTAGGAAGGTAAGTTGGTGTGATGGGTACTAGCGATATTGTGCGCCATGGGCAGCGATTTGCCTGTGATGCATAAACGACGGGGGCAGGTGCTTTCACCAGCGAGATCGCTAGCGATGTCGCTGCGTGTTAAGCCCCCTTTACCTGACCTCGCACTCTCGGCTAACGGCTTCCTCTTCCCCCTCCACAGCCGGGGCAGCGCATAGCAGTGAAGTCACAGCCGCGATGGAGATGCTGTCGACCAGGACTGGTCAATCTAAGTGCAGCCGTATGTCAAGTTTCTATGATCAGAATTTGGTAAATTTTTTCATGCAAAACTGCAGTGTATTACTGTTCCAGAAAACTGAATGAGATTTCTCTAGTTCTCGTGTAAACTGTTTTTTCCCCCCTTTTTGCTGTGGAAATGGACCTGTTTTTTTTAAATTGGCAGCATGCTGTTTTCTCTGATGGGCCAGTGGCTGAGCTCTGCACTACAATACATTTGAATTGAATGTGCCCATGGACACATCATCTTAGGAGCTCAGAGGCCCATGGGCCGCACAATGGAATCTCTGGAGCCCCATGTGGCCCGTGGTCTCCATGTTTGTGACCCCTGTCCTCCAGTATGAAATCTGCTACTGGTGTCTATTAGCAGCTAATTCATCTCTCCATTCAGAACTTGTGCAATATTGGCAGTGGCTGAGATTATACAGATCTGATTCACATACTGCAGTATAAGGAGGTGTTAAGTCTGGAATGAACCCACTGCTAAATATTTATCAGTTACTTCATAATTTGCTGTGGATTTCTGGCATGTGAAACGATTTTTAGGTTTCTTGGCAGCACATTAGCATGTGTAAACAGAGCATGTGCTGCCTACAATGACAGTCCACCCTCAATGATACACATACCTTATAAGTTGCCTAAATTTGCACCAAATCCTCCTTGTGGGAACTTGGTGTTACTGTCGCTTCCCTGTAAGGCTCCATTCACATTGCGTTTCAGTGGCTCCGTCGGGGCATCCGTCCGATATCCCGCCCCTCTCCCCACAAAATGTGTTTTGGACGTATGCGCCGACAGGGCCATTGAGTATAATGGAGCAGACAGTGCAAGTGTGTGCTCCGTCTTGCACCATTTTTGGGTCTATACACTTTCTGCAGGCGGATGCCCAGATGTAGCAGACTACGTTCGGGTGTCCGCCTGCAAAAAGCGTATACAGCCGAAAATTGTGAAAGACAGAGCACACGCTTGCTCTGTCTGCTCATACTCAATGGCGCTGTCGGCGTATACGTCCGAAACTTGTTTTGTGGGGGGAGGGGCGGGATTTCGGACGTATGTCCCGACAAAGCCACTGAAACGCAATGTGAAAGGAGCCTAATGTTTTTTACATTCAGCCACATGCTGCTGGGTCCTCCCCACTTTGCTGCTGAGTGCTTCATACTGTTTTCACAGGTAAGGCTGCTTTCACACTTGCGTTGTTTTAAATCAGTCAGGTCCGTCGTTGCGATGCAACGACGGATCAGTCGTATTTCTTTGTCGGACTCCGTTGTGTGAAGGGGGCGGAGTTCGGGGGGGCGGAGTTGGGGCAGGGGCGGAGTTCGGGGGCGGAGTTCGGGGGCGGAGCTGAGGACGTCAGTGCCGCGGTCTACATGGCTGGGGACAGGTGAGTGTGTGTGTGTCTACATGCGTGTGTACATGCAGAGTGCGGGAGGGGGCGGAGCGCGAGGGGTCGGAGCCGAGCGGGGCTGTGGAGCTGAGGACGTCAGTGCCGCGGGGACTGCAGGGCTGGGGACAAGTGAGTGAGTGTGAGTGTGTGAGTGTGTGTGTACACATGCGGAGTGCGGGAGGGGGCGGAGCCGAGTGGTGAAGTGTCGGCCTCCTTGCACACTGTATCCAGGGTAAATATCGGGTAACTAAAAGCAAAGCACTTTTTGCTTGGTTACCCGATATTTATCTTGGATACCAGCTTAGCGCTGGCTCCCCGCCCCCGTAACCACTGTAAATATCGGGTAACTAACCAAAGCGCATTGCTTGGTTACCAGATGTTTATCCTGGTTACGGGGGCGGGGAGCCAGAGAGCGCATGCACAGCAAAATCCTACGGATCGCGCTGCTCATAAAACGTTACAGGCTGCGTTGCTCCCGCCTCAGTTAAAAAACGATTGACCGCTACGCAGCAGATGCAACGCAGCATCATCAGTCACAATCCGTCACGAATAGAAGCCTATGGGGAAAAACAGGATTCCTGCAAAATATTTTGCAGGATACCGTAATTCCTCAAGGCTACGGATTGTGACTGATGCAAAACAACGGAAGTGTGAACTTAGCCTTAATTAGCCATCCGTTTTTTTCTTTCATTTGAAAATGATGTTTTTTTGCTTACTGGATCAGTTTCAAATGGAAGATAAATAATGGATGGCTATATAATGGATCCATTTTCCTTAGACTTAAAGGGGTTGTCCGCTGCTTGGATGACACCTACTCATCCCCTGTGTTTGCCCCTGTAAAAATAAATAAGCCTATACTCACCTCCGGTGCAGCTCCGAATTGCAGTGACGCCTTCCTGGGGCCCACGTGACATTATGACACGTGAGTCCCACGACCAATCATTGATGGCTTTCTTCTCCACTTTTGGACGTTTGAGCAGGAAGACAGTCATCCTGCTCAAATGTCCAAAGGCAGGAGGCAGACGCGGGGCACTGATTGGTCTATGGGCCAGCGTGTCTGGAACGCGTATTTAGACATTGCTGTAATCCAGAGGTGAATATAGGCTTATTTATTTTCACAGGGGCGAATAAGGAGAATGAGAAGGTGTTATCCAAGTAGTGGACAACCCCTTATAACCCCTTAACGACCGTGGGCAGTAAAATTATGTCCTAGCGGTCATAGTGATTTGTACAGCTGACGTGTGCCTGCTAGGCACGAGCGGAAGCGCTTATCCGCCCGTGCCTTTTAACCCCTTAAATTGCGCTGTCAAGATATGACAGCGCCAGATTAACGGCGATAGCGGTAGATCCGTACTCACCGCCCGATGCCGGAAGTCATGTGACGTGATAACATGGATCCGGTGATTGTCATGGTAGCACAGGGTCATGTGATGACTACTGTGCTCACATAACTCAGATCCTGTAAGAAACAGCTGAGTGCTGCTTGTTACACGAGATGATCATTTCTCCTGATCTGAGCGGCGCTACTCTGGGAGAAAAGAATGAGTGATCAGACAGCTGATCCCTATAGCTCCCTATGGGTACTAGTAAAATAAAAAAAAAGTTTAAAAAAAGTTTTAAAAAACAAGAAAATAAAAAACCCTAAAAGTTCAAATCACCCCTTTCGCACCATTGAAAATGAAAGGGTTAAAAAATATACACACATTTGGTATCTCCGCGTTCAGAAATGCCCGATCTATGAAAATATAAAATCAATTAATCAGATCAGTAAACTGTGTAGCGGCAAAAAAAATTAAAAATGCCACAATTACGATTTTTGGTCACCACAAATTTTGCGCTAAACGTAGTAACAGACGATCAAAACGTAGCATGTGCGCAAAAATGGTACCGTTAAAAATGTCAGCTCGAGATGCAAAACGTAATGTCACAGCCATAGATCCTGAAAAATGAGAACGATACGGGTCGCGTAAAATGGCGCAAAACGTACGCCACTTTTATTTTTGGACAAACTTCTACTTTTTTTTTTAACCCCTTAGATGAAAAGTAAACCCAAATATGTTTTGGTGTCTATGAACTCGAATTGACCTGAGGCATCAATCACACCAACACATCCGTTTTACCATACAGTGAACACGGTGAATAAAATATATCTCAAAAACAAGAGAGCAATCGCACTTTTTTTGCTATTTTTCCGCATTTGGAATTTTTTTTTGCCATCTTCCAATACACTATACGGCAATTCTCAAGGTTTCATTTAAACGTACAACTCATTGCGCAACAAACAAGCCCTCACATGACTATATTGACTGAAAAATAAGTTACGTCTCTCAGAAAAAGAATGGGGGAAAAAAACCTCAGAAAGCGCAAAATTGGCCGGTCGTGAAAGGGTTAAGTGTTAAAAAACAACCCCCAAAAAACGTATCCAGCTGAAATCAGGTTAAGAACAGATAAAAAAAAGAAGTTGTCTGCACATGTTTTTTTGCAACGGATTGCTGCTGGATCCATTCTAAGGCCATAGTCACACTTGCGGGTGCCTCGCGTGTAACTCGTGCGAGTCTCTCATTGAATCACCCGGCATGGACTCGCACTCTCCGGACAGGAGCGTCTCAGCTGCATAGACATACATGCAACCGACCCGCTCCTGTCAGGAGAGTGCGAGTCCGTGCCGGGTGATTCAATGAGAGACTCGCACGAGTTACATGCGAGGCACGCGCAAGTGTGACTCTGGCCTAACGGATGATTACTGGACATGTGGATGTAGCCTAAGGGGGGGGAGCTTCAGTATAATCTTTACACACTTTCAACAAAATAAACAGCAGAAACTAAATTTGGTGGGTTCCTTCATGCAAGTGTGATCCACCTGTGCCTCAAGGCTTGAAGATGTTAGCAGCAGGGGAGATAAACTTGTTATACTAGTAATTATGAAGGTGTGGTAGAGGGAGTGGGAAATTGGCCAACCAACGGCTCTTAAAGAGGCCCTTTCACTATTTTTTTCTATGCTAAACGGTTTACATCATGATAGAGTTAAAGATTTTACTAAAACTTTTTTTTTTTTTTTTTTTATTTCTCATCTCTGTTATGGTGATACTGACTTGTTAAGTTAATATGAATGTCTCTTTCAAAAAAAGGGGTGTTGGCAGAGATTCTTTTCTTGGGGCAATTACTTTTTCCCATTGCATGAGGATGCCCAACCATAAGTGGGCAGTGTCATGCAGAAAAGTAATGTCTCCAGAGAAGCCGAGCACTTGTTTTCTCTCTGTGATATGGTAAGACTGGTGGTTCTAACCAGGTTAGGCTGCTTTCACACTACGTCTTTTTAACATGCGTCCTGAACGGTTTTTTGCTGCAAAAGCGGATCCTGCTTTTACAGCAAAAAATGCATGCAAACACATATCTTATTTTGCAGGATCCTGTCACTGGAAGTTTAGGGGCGGGCATTGGAGTCATGTGATCGGGAGTGAGGGGAACTAAACGTGCCAGACTGGGAGCCGGCTTCTGACAGCTGCGAGGCTCGTAACCAAGGTAAACATCGGGTATACTTGCTTGGATACCCGATATTTACTTTGGTTACAAGCGTCTGCAGCTGCTAGGAGCCGGGCTCCCTGCACACGTTACCAACGTAAACATCGGGTAACTAAGATAAGTGGTTACCCGATGTTTACCTTGGTTACGAGTGTCCGCAGCTCTCAGGTGGGGGAGAGGGAGGGGGAGAGACAGAGAGGTAGGAGAGAGACTGATCACGGAGGCTGGCTTCTGGGCATGCTCAGTAGAGCAAGCAGGATCCTGTCTATCAGCACGCCAGCGTTCACATGCGTTTGCATGCAGTATAGTCAGGATCCAGCAATTTGCAGAAGTTGGACGCAGCTCAAAAACGCTACAAGTAGCGTTTTTGAAAGATGTTAAAAAATTGCAAGTCGCTGGCTCCTCACTATAAGGCTACTTTCACACATCAGTTTTCTGTATTCAGGCACAGTCCTTTTTTTTCCTGATCCAACGGATCCTGAAAAAAAAGTGAAAACCGTATCCATCGGATCCGTTTTTTAACGGATCCGTTATGCCGGATCCGTTAAAAAACGGATCCGGTGGATACGGTTTGCATCCGTTTTTGCATCCTTTTCGTCCGTTTTTTGGCTGGATCCGTTTTGTTAATTACATTGGAGCATGCTCAGTTTAGAAAAACGGATCCGGCGGCCGCATCCGTTTTTTACCGCATTACGCCGGATCCGGCGTCCATAGGCTTCTATTGTAAAACACGCCGTATCGCGCCGGATCTGGCGCGATGCGTTTTTTTTGCCGGACAAAAAAACGTTGCAAGCTACGTTGCCTCCGGCCGCCGCATTAACTAATTTTGCCGCATCCGGAAAAAAACGGATGCAACGCAAAGCCATCCGGTACAATCCGGTAACAATGCAAGTCTATGGGGAAAAAACGGATGCGGTACCGGATCCGTTTTACCCGTTTTTTTCCGGATTGAACCTGATGGCAAAAAACTGATGTGTGAAAGTAGCCTAACACACGCAAACGCATGTGAACGCATGTTAACGCGAGTCCATTGCAAATGCATTAAAATGAAAACGCATTTGCACTGGATCCGTTTCTGCGTTAAAAAAACGTTCAGGACGCATGTTAAAAAGACGTAGTGTGAAAGCAGCCTAACACTGATCTCACTGCTGGCATCTACGGTTGTGGCCAAAGATTTTGAGACCGACTCAAATTTTGGTCATGGAAATGTTCCATATGAAAATGAGGACGAAGATGTCTCCTGGTCATATACTGTTTGTGGCAGAATCTAGCACTTTTATACACACTCAACCTATCATTCCTTGATTTATGTGGATGGTACCTTCTCCGTCACACATGGTGTTTTCACAATCTGGACACTCACAAAAGGGATTCATCCTCGGTAAAGCGTTCTCAGTGTGTATGTGCTGTTTGACTGCTCTACAGTGCAAGCCTGATGAAGTCTTTCCATATGGAAATCACGAATAGATGGGTTTAGTTATAGGTAAAAACAGCAGGCGTTTCTAGCCATGGTATACACCCAGGGGACACTAAGCCTCTAACCCTCATTTACATACCGCACAAGACATTTTAATACGTCTACAGCTCTAATGGGACAGGAAAATCTCTGGTAAGGTCTTTACATTACTTAGAGCAGGGGTCTCAAACTCGGCTGGGTGTATGGGCCACACATAGACAAAAAAAAATAATTTGGGGGGGCCGCAGTGATTGCAGGACAAAGTGACATTTTTAATGGTACCATTTTTTTTTTTTTCATCACTTTTTGGATCACTGTCTTTTGAACATTTTTTTGCTCGTGCACTGTTTTTTTCTTTTTTTCTTTTTTTAATATATATATATATATATATATATATATATATATATATATATATATATATATATATATATATATATATAATTAATATATGTATGTATGTATGTGTGTGTTTGTGTATATAAGTGGTGTATATATATAATATATCTGCATGTTGTTTTTCTCACTATCTGACATGAAATCATAATGGTCAATTAGGAACCAAAATTATTTATATTTGCCAAATGCCAGAATAATGAGATAGAGATAAAATGCTTTATGGCATTTTTCTTACTGTCTGCAAAGTCATAAGTTTACATACACCTAAGAGTACTATGCCTTTAAACAATAAGGGAGAACAATAGAAGAAAATAGGGTTTTCATGAGCCGCACCATTGGCGTGGCTCAAGAAAACCCTATTTTCTTCTATTGTTCTCTGTTATCTGCCGCTTGGGTTGCTGCTGCCGTGATCCTAGTTGTCCATGCCTATATAGTAGTTGTGAATTTCACAACTTCATTTGCTGAGTATTACTGCTCCCTGTCTTTACCCCGTGTGTTATTGGGGTAAAACCCTATTGCGCTTCTTCTCCACAGCTCTCCACTCATTTAAACAATAAGGGCCAGCCCATATGATGTCATGTTTTTGGAAGCTTAACTAGAGACACACCTGTGGATGTCCTTTAATGCACACCTGAAACACACTGCTTCTTTGTGTAGCATCTTGGGAAAGTCAAAATAAATCAGCCAACATCTCAGGAAGAGAAGTTTTGTTCATCCTTGGGAGCAATTTCCAGTTACCTGAAGGTGGCTCGTTCATCTGTGCAAACAATTATATGCAAGTGCAGACAAGATGGGAATGTCCAGCCATCATACTGCTCAGGAAGGAGACGGGTTCTGTGTACCAGAGATGAACGTGCTTTGGTCAGACGTGCATATCAACCCAACAACAAAAGCAAAAAACCTTGTGAAGGTGCTTGCTGAAGCTGGTAAGATTATGTCATTATCCACAGTGAAACGAATACTGTATCAACATGGGCTGAAAGGCCACTCTGCCAGGAAGAAGCCATTACTCCAAAAGAAACATAAAAGAGCCAGATTAATGTTTGCAAATGTGCACAGGAACAAAAACCTTAAATTTTGGAAACATGTCTTGTGGTCTGGCAAAACTAAAATGGAACAGTTTGTCCTTAATGACCATCGTTATGTTTGGAGGAAAAAGCGAGATGCTTTGAAGCCTAAGAACACCATCCCAACCGTGAAACACGGGGGTGGCAGCATCATGTTGTAGGGTTGTTTTGGAGGAACTGGTGCACTTAAACTTCTTTCCTCATGAAGCCATTATTTTGTTATTTGGCAATACTGAAGCAACATATCAAAACATCAGCTAGGAACTTAAAGCTTGGGTGGAAATGGTCTTCCAAATTGACAATGACCAAAAGCATACTGGCAGATTGGTTACAAAGTGCCTTAAGGATAACAAAGTCAATGTTTTGGAGCGGCCATCACAAAGCCCTGATCTCAGTTCTGTTGAAAATGTATGGGAAAAGCTGAAAAGGTAGGTGCAAGCAAGCCGACCTACAAATATGGCTCAGTTACACTCGTTCTGTCAGGAGGAATGGGCTCAAATTCCTACAAACTATTGTGAGAAGCTTGTGGAAGAAGATCCAAAATGTTTCACCTAGGTCACACAGTGTAAGGACAATGCTATCAAATACTAATGAAATGTACGTTAACTTTTCAATTTGCAGAAAGTAATAAAGATGCCTTAAAACATCCTCTTTCTCTCATTTTTCTGGCATTTGGCAAATTATAAATAACTTTGGTTCCTAATTGACCTAAACAGGAAAGATTTAGGCTATGTGCCCACGGGCGCTCGTACCTGCGGATGTATCTGCAGATACGAGAGCATGTTTCCCGCAGCTGCTCGCCGGCGTCCGCAGCTATTTTTAGCTGCGAGATTACAGCGGAATAGCTGCGGGAAACATGCGGACATTCATGCGAATTACCTGCGGACGTCCCGGCCTCTATCTCCATAGCGGAGGGTCGGGACATCCGCAGGTAATTCCACATGAATAATTGACATGCAATTATACCTGCGGATGCGGACATCCGCAGCATGTTCGGCAGCCGCACTTTCCGCAGCGTGGACACAGCACTCCCCATGTCCTAAAAGGTAACATGGGGAGTGACTGTACATGCTAAAACTTGCGGATTTATCTGGAAAATCCAGAAAAATCCGCAGGTTTTCCGCAGCAAAATCCGCATAAACAAGCTCCCGTGGGCACATAGCCTTATTCTGATTTCATGTCCGATAGTGAGAAAAACCTGCAGATGTGTCTTTATAGATAGTGGATGGAAACTTCTGGTTTCAACTGTTTGAGGGAGTCGGAGTTGGAGTCGGAATCAGAATAATTGAGGGGTCTGAGGTTTTGGTTTGGCTTACAGACGCCACAGCCCTGGTTCCCATCCTGGTCCCCATTCTGTAGTAATGTGCTCATCCTGTTGTAATGTGCCCATCCTTGTCCCCTTTTACAATTGCGCCTCATTCTTATCCCCATACTGTAGTAATGTGCCCTATCCTTGTTCCTATCCTGTAGTAATGTGCCCATCCTGTAGTAACATGCCCCAGCCTTGTCCCCTTTAACTAATGTGTCCCCTTCTTAACCATATCCTGTAGAAATGCGTCCAACCGTGTCCCCTTTTACTAATGTGCCTATGTAGGTCCTCTTCTTATAGTAATGTCCCCTTTACTGATCCTCTTCTTGTAGCAATGTTGCATCTTCGTCCCCTATTGTTCCATTCTACACACACATACACACCCCAAAACATTCTTCTCATCTATCGTCTGTTCCCTTGGCAACGAGCCCCCCTTGACGATTGCAGCCGCTGTCACCGCTACATCTAAAATTCAGATTAATGTTTTGCTGCCGCCGCGCAGAGTCAAGCTCTCCCTGCACTATTCCAATGACAGCTGCCAGCCAATCAGATCGTAGAAGGTGACATCATACGTATCAACTGCTTGCCTCTGATTGGCCAGTGGCTGCCATCGGAATACTTGTGCAGCGACAGCAAAACGTTCATCTGAAATAAACCAGTGAGCAGTGATGGCTACGGCCCCTGCATTGGCCGCGATTGTTAATGGGGCACGTTCCTGCAGGCCGCAAGAAGCAGCTTGAGGGGCCGCATGTTTGAGACCGCTGACTTAAAGAATGGGGACTTTCTGGGACTAATAACTGGTGCCTAGTCTCACAAGTGTTCCTAATAACACAAAAAAATCTGCCCAGACAGACTGACATTTCGACAAATACCTGCTCTTGGTTCTTGGTTGCGGTTTGTCCCCAAATGTTTGGGATCTTGATGTTTTGAAGCCAGCTGTAGCCCCGTCTTCCTGCATGACACATGTATACACTTTCTTGTATGTCTCAGGCTCTCTGACTGGCACTACCATCATTACTAGAGCTGCCTGAGACTATTAGGTTGCCCTGAGTGGGCAGCCCTTGTCAAAGTGCACAGCAACTACACGTGATGTATTTAAAAGCTGATAAAAGTTAGGCTATAAAAATATTGTATAAAAAAGGATCAATAAAGATGTTGTTCTCTAATTTTAACCTGATATCTTGGACTTTACATTGCATACAGTAATGACATTTCAGTGAGAACAGGTTTGCTCTAAGCTTGTACTTTAAGCAGGCTTTACACGCTACAACAAATCTAACGATGTCTTGGCGGGGTCACGTTGTAAGTGACGCACATCCGGCATCGTTAGTGTTGTTGTAGCGTGTGACAGCTACATGCGATTGCGATTGAATGTAAAACCATTCATCGCATACACGTCGTTAATTTCCTTAAAATTGCACGTCGGGTTGTTCAATGTTCCCGAGGTACCACACATCGCAGTGTGTGACACTCCGGGAATGATGAACAGATCTTACCTACGTCCCGCGGCTCCCGCCGGCAATGCGGAAGGAAGGAGGTGGGCGGGATGTTTACGTCCCGCTCATCTCCGCTTCTATTGGCCGGCTGCCGCATGACGTCGCTGTGACGCCGAACGTCCCTGCCACTCCAGGAAGTCGATGTTCTCTGCCCACATCGAGGTCGTATGGACGGGTAAGTACGTGTGACGGGAAATAATCGTTTGTGCGACACGGTCAACAAATTGAACGTGCCACACATACGATGGGGGCGGTTACGATCGCATACGATATTGTATGTGATATCGTAAGGTGTAAAGCAGGCTTCAGTACCTGAGATGGGTGAAAGGAATAAATTAGACCAAAGAAGGCTTATGGCAAATATACCAAGGCATTTTCATCATCTAAGTCCTCCTATGAAATGTCTTGGTTTATACCCCCCACATTGTTGAGGTGTGATGATGAGTAATAAGTAATGGGATTTTTCCTTTAACTCTTGCCGTGAGATATGTTGAAACAGCGTGCACAAGCCAAGTATCTGCAGTGTTTCCTGCATACAAAGCAGAGCTTTCTGGTTCACATAAAGTCACTGGTATATAAACGTTTTTACAAGAAAATAGTTGCTCCTTTATTCTAAATTCTTTCCCATTGCAGATGAATAGCACAGTCCTCATAAATGTTGCCCCACTATGTTCTCACAGGATTGCCAAAGTATTAGGGTGGGCAATTAGTTTCTCCAAAGGGCAATATGAAAGACTGTTACTGGTGTGGAAGGCCGAACCAATACGCTGAAACTTAATTATTTTACTATTTCATATTTGTATCACTTAATGTTCAGCAAAATAAAGTATGCTGACATACCCCGTGTATATATAGTAAGAGCACGAACACCGCCCCTTACGTAGAATATGAGCCTCCACATGACCTTCTATATAGAGTATTAGCCCACACAAAGCTCTCCTATATACAGCATGAGCCCCTACGTACAGTGAGGGGAAAGTGTGTATTTGATACACTTCCGGATTTTGCAAGTTTTCCCACCTATAAAGAATGGATTGGTTTGTAATTTTTATCATATATACAGAAATCCAGAAAATCACATTGTATGATTTTTAAACAATTAATTTGCATTTTATTGCGTGAAATAAGTATTTGATCACCCAAAACTAGCAAGAAGTCTGTCTTTCACAGACCTATTAATTTTTTTTTTTTAAGACCCCCCCCCCACCTTTTACTCTGCACTCATCTGTATTAATTGCATCTGTTTGAACTCCATACCTGTATAAAAGGCAGCTGTCCACATACTAAATCAATCACTCTCCACCATGACCAAGACCAAAGAGCTGTCATGGGATACCAGGGACAAAATTATAGACCTGCACAAGGCTGGGATGGGATACAAGACAATAGGCAAGCAGCTTGGTGAGAAGGCAACAACTCTTGGTGCAGTTATTAGGAAATGGAAGATACACAAGAATCTTACTCAGTCTATGGCTCTATGCAAGATCTCGCCTCGAGGGGTAAGCATGGGGGTAAGGATGATTCTGTGAAAACTCATGAATCATCCCAGAACTACATGGGAGGACCTCGTCAATGACCTGAAGAGAGCTTGGACCACAGTGTCAAAAGTTAGTTAGTAACGCACTACACCATCATGGATTAAAATCCTGCAGGACACGCAAGGTCCCCCTGCTCACACCAGCACATATCCAGGCCCGTTTGAAGTTCACCAATGAACATCTGGATGATCTAGAGAAGGCATAGGAGGTCATGTGATCAGATGAGACCAAAATAGAACTATTTTTATCACCTCCACTATCAATGTTTGAAGGAAGAAGGAAGAGTACAACCCCAAGAGCACCATCACAACCTTGAAGCATGTGGGTGCAAACATAATATTTTGGGTGTGCTTTTCTGCGAAGGGGACAGAATGACTGCACCGTATTGAAGAAAGAATGGAGGGGGTCATGTATTGAGAGATTTTAGCCAACATTCTCCTTCGCTCAGTAAGAGCATTGAAGATGGGTCGTGGCTGCGTCTTCCATTATGACAATGACCCGAAACACACAGAGCAACTAAGGAGTGGCTCCATAAGAAGCATTTTGATGTACTGGAGTGGCCTAGTCAGTCTCCAGACCTGAACCCAATAAAAAAAACTTTGGAGGGAGCTGAAACTCCATGTTGCCCAGTGACAGTCCCAAAGTGTGAAATATCTGGGGAAGATCTGTATGGATGAGTGGACCAAAATTCCTGCTGTAGTGTGTGCAAACTTGGTCAAGAACTACTGGAAAGACCTACAGTCTGACCTCTGTAATTACAAGGTTTCTGTATCAAATATTACGCTCTGTTTATTGTATAATTTTGTGCAATAAAATGCAAATTATTTAAAAATTATACAATGTGATTTTTTTTTATTCTGTCTGTCACAATTGAAGTGTACCTATGATAAAAATTACAGACCTCCCTTTGCTTTCAAAACAGCATCAAATCTCATAGGTACAATTTCACACAGTTTTTGAAAGACATCAGTAGGGAAGTTCTAGACATATAGGAGAACTAACCACAGATCTTCTGTGTGTGTAGGCATTTACACATCCTTCTGATTATGTAATCCCAGCTAGACTCTATGTTGAAATCAGGGCTCTGTGAGAGCCATATCATCATTTTCTTGACTCCTTGATTGTTCTTTATGTTGAAGATAGGCCTTAATGACATTGGCGGTATGTTTGGAGTCCTGCTGCAGAATAAATTGAAAGCTAATCAGATGAATCTCTGATGGTATTGTATGATGGATAAGTATCTGGTTGTATTTCTTAGAATTAATCTTGGTCAACTCCTCACCTCCGTTTCCTGAATCCATGAACATGCAAGGAACCTCCACCATGCTTCAATGTTTGCCTACAGACGCACGTTATTGTACCACCCTCCAGCCCTTACACAAACCAACTGCGTCCCGTTACCACCAGATATTTCATGCGTTGATTCTTCAGTTCCGAACACTGCTGCCATTTTTCTGCACCCCACTTTGTATGTTTTCATGCATAGTTCAGTCACTTTGCCTTGGTTCAGTGTCAAAGGTCTGGCTTTTTGGCCGCAATTCTTCCATGAAGACTACTTTAGGCCAGACTTCATCCAATGGGTGTAGCTGGGTTTAACTTGATGCTGCCAATTCTGAATTGATTGCACTGTTTGACATCAAAGGTCCTCAAAGTTATGATTGCTTCTATGGTTCTCAAAGTTGCCATTTTTTCATGGCATCACAGCTGAGAAATGCAGGCAGATAAATGCTCCTCGTGCCTATTATCAGGGAGGTATATGATTTACTCCAAATGTATTATTCTGATAGACAAAAGTCTGATTAATCAAAGCCTTTACACCAGTATTGTGGCCTAAAAAAACCTTGAAAAGTCACATAATTTTGGCTCTAACCTAAAATGTTGCGACCTTTTGATGTTCTCGAGCCATTTTTGCCTAGCTCCAACAAAGTAGGCTAGGCAGGGGCATAGCGGTCACCACTCATCAAATTCATGACGAGCAGTATTGTTCACGACATACACTGTGTATTTTAGTCTAGCATGGACTCAAGTAGGATTTGTAGTGACGCTCACACAAGTGTAGGCCACTCATCCAACACTCTTAATTTATGAAGAGGTATACGTTTGTTAATGAATTGGGAGTATCTAACTCCAGTAAAAGATATATAGTGTGGGGTGCACCAATCTTGCTATATAACAATAATCACGGGTGCCAGAACATGCAGAAATAAGGCAATGACACAAGAAAAAGGCTCTGCATGAACACGTGCACACTGAGAATAAATATAGACAATAAGTTTACATATTTAATATTAAAAACATTTTATTACAATTAATGCCAACCACGAACAATGATAAAAACAGGTAAAATAGCAAACAACCTCCACACCCGATCAAGTCCACAATAGAGTAATTTCCCCAATATGTAATGCGCTTGTATAGAAGGGAACCTGTAGTAGTCAAGAATAACAAACCACAACAACCTGAACACAAAGCCAGGAGGACCAGAATAAAATAGATGGCCAGGGTATGAAAACCACCTTCAATAAATTATGCACATAAAAGTGATCACAAGTGCATATAAAGAGCTCCTGTGCATGAAGGTGCACTAATCAAAGGCAGAAATCCACCAAAAAGGCCTCGGTGGATATGCTATATGGTGTGGTATAGAGCAGCAGTACTAATAGTAAATGATAATTCCAGGGCCAGATAACGCTGAGCCCGAGGCAGCACACACAGGCCAAGTCATAGAAACCTGGTAGCTCCAGGAAAAGAAATTGAGAGGCATAAGCGGCTACAGGAGGACCCAAATAGACCTGGGGTGGAGGTAGAGAAGACCCTACTTGTGTCGCCGTGCATAGCGGCTTAGTCAGGGGGAACACTTTGGGTGTGGGGGTTGTTTGCTATATTAAATGTTTTTATCATTGTTTGTGGTTGGCATGAATTGTAATAAAATGTTCTTGATATTGAATATGTAAACCTATTATGTATATTTTTTCTCGGTGTGCACATGTGTTCATGCAGAGTATCTAACGCCAGCATATCTCATCAAGACTGGCGTGAACAATGCCGGTTTTGATAAATTGGGCCCTAAACGTGCAGTCAGTGTCATAAAATACTATCTTCAGTGTAAAGGAAAAACCATTGCGTTCTGCAAGGGTATCACCCCACAGAGCATCACATCACACCCCACATCAGCAAATCTATTTGGTGATTATGTGAGAAAGTACAAGGATTTGTGCGAGCCTACATCCACAGAAGGTTAGGGTTAGCTTTCCAAGCTGTTTGGAACAACCTCCCTGCTGATTTCATTCAAACCTGTGTGCAAGTATACCTGGAAGAATAGATGTTTTTTTAGACAAGGCGTGGTCACTTCCAATATTGGTCTGATTTATATTTCTTTTTTTGTTCATTTACTTGCATTTTATTAATTGATAAAACAACAAAAAACGATTAACACATCTTTGAAAGCATTGTTACTTTGCAGCATTTTTCCACAACTGCCTAAGTTTTGCACCGAACTGTATATGCAGTGCCTTGCGAAAGTATTCACCATCTTGGCAATTTTCATGTTTTGCTAATTGACAACCTGGAGTTTCATTTTTTTTTTTTTTTATTTTTATATTTTAGGTTTTGCTTCAGTTCATGTAAAGAACATGCTTACAATTTAGGACATTTGGTTTTTCATTTTATTGTGAAACAAACAAGAAATAGGATAAAATAACTGAAAAGTTCAGTGTGCCTGACTATTCACCCCCCCAAAGTCTGTAAACTTTTGTAGAGCCTCCTTTTACAGCAATTACAGCTGGAAGTCGCTTTAGATAAGTCTCTATGAGCTCTCCACATCTTGCCACTGGGATTTTTGCCCATTTCTCAGAGCAAAACTGCTTCAGCTCCTTCTGTTTAGATGGTTTCCTCTGGTGAACAATCATCTTCCAGTCTGACCACAGATTGTCAATTGGATTAATTTATGGGCTTTGACTAGGCACTCCAATACATTTACACATTTCCCCTTAAACCACTGTATTGTCGAAAGGTGAATCTCCATCATAGTCTCCAGACACTGACCGACTGAAACAGGTTTTGCTCAAGAATATCTCTGTATTTCACACCATCCATTTTCCCCTCGACCTGGACCATCTTCCCTGACCCTGCTACTGAAAAACATTCCCACAACATGATACTGCCACCACCATGTTTCACTGTGGGGATGGTGTTCTTCGGACGAATAGCTGTGTTGGTTTGGCGCTGGGCATAGCGTTTACCTTGGTGGCCAGAAAGTTCAATTTTGGTACCATCTGACCACAGCACCTTCCTCCATACATTTGGGGAGTCTCCCACATGTCATTTGGCAAACTCAAAATGAGCTTTGCCATTTTTGTCTGTAAGAATAGGCTTTTTTCTGGCCACGTTACCATAAAGGCCACCTCTATGAAGTGTACAGCTTATGTGGTCATATGGACAGATACTCCAGTCTCAGATTGGGAACTTTGCAGCTCCTTCAGGGTTACCTTTTGGTCTGTGTGCTGCCTCTATCTGATTAATGCCCACCTTGCCAGGCTGAGAGTTTTGGTGGGCGTCTCTATCTTGTTGTGGTATCATGTTCTTTCTATTTGATGATAATGGATTTGATGCTGCTCTGGGGAATTATCAGTAATTGGGATTTTCTTTTAGAACCCAACTCTGACTTGTACCTCTCAACAACTTTGTCTCTGATGTGTTTAGATATCTCTTTGGTCTTCATGGTGTTGTTTGGTTAGTAGTGCCGCATCCTCTGTAACTGTTCAGAAAAGGTGTGTATATACTCATATACCACGTGACACTTAGTGAAAGGCATTCCACCTGTGTGCAATCTAAGCATGGGTCTTATCAAGGTAATTGCTTGAACCAGTAATTTTTTATGGACTTAGCAAAAGGGAAAGCAAAACGCATCTGCACATTTAATTTTTGCCTTTATTTTCTTCACTTCACTTCCTCAACTAAGGCTGTGTGCACACGTTGCGTTTTTTACCGCGGAAACGCTGCGTTTAGAACCGCAGCGTTTCGGTGGCAAATTGCATGCGTTCAGCTTTCCCAGCAAAGTGTATGGGAAAGCCGAAAAATCAGTGCACACGCTGCATTTCTAAACGCAGCGTTTTGGATGCCAAAAATCGGTGCGGAAAGAAAAGCAGCATGTCACTTCTTTGGTGCATTCTGGCTGCGTTCTCTCCCTCATTAAAATCAATGATGCGGGTCAGAACGCAGCTACAACGCAGTGAGCTGCTTTTTTGTTGCGGTCCGCGGGCTTTGTCGGCATGCCAGAACGCAGGCATTTACCTGGAAAATGCCCCCCAGGCCCTGCCAGGTCACCCCCTATTCCCCCCCGGTATTCCCCCTTACCTGTTCGGTCGTAGCGCTGATCCCCCGCGGCCCCCTCCTCCTTCACAGCAGACGCCGGTCAGTGCGGTCACATGTGCAGATCAGCTGACAGCCAGCACTGTGTTCAGAGAGCTGTGCTGGCTGCTCGGCAGTCTGCAGCTGTGTCTTGGGGAGAGTGGATGCAGATTTTTGGCACCCACTCTCCTCAAATGGAGGGTCTGCCCTCCTAGAAAATGGGGTATACGTTCCCTGAACGTGCCCCCATATTCTAGAAGGTCCAGAGCCGACGTCCAAATGGATTTCTGCGGACCCATTTGTTTCAAATTTTTTGATTAAATTGGTGAACGAGGGAATGATTTGGGGGGTGTTTTTTCTAATAAAAATTTTTTTGTTGCCTTTTTTTTGCTTTTGTTTACTGTCAATTAGTTATGTCTGGTATCAAATAGATGCCGTGACATAACTAATTGCTGGGCTTCATGCCAGGTGACATTACACATCTGGTATCAACCCCATTTATTACCCCGTTTGCCACCGCACCAGGGCAACGGGATGAGTTGGGGGGGGGGAAGCGCCAGGATTGGCGCATCTAATGGATGCGCCACTTCTGGGGCGGCTGCGGCCTGCTATTTTTAGGTTTGGAAGAGTCCAATAACCATGGCTCTTCCCACCCTGAGAATACCAGACCCCAGCTGTCAGCTTCACCTTGGCTGGTGATCTAATTTGGGGGGACCCCACGTTTTTTTTTTTTTTTATTCTTTATTTATAAATAAAAAAAAGCCTGGGGAGCCCTCCAAATTGATCACCAGACAAGATGAAGCTGCCAGCTGTGGTTTGCAGGCTACAGCTGTCTGCTTTACCCTAACTGGCTATCAAAGATAGGGGGGACCCCACGCCATTTTTTTCATTGATTTTTTTTTTTTTTTTGTTGGGATAAATACTAGGCTAGGCACTATATGTATGTATGTATGTATATATATATATACGCCAAAAAAGCGTGAATGGATGTATATATATATTATATAGCAACATTTTGGGTGAAGTAGCTGTGGATTCAAAATGCTTAATATACTCCTGAATAAAATCCTTGAGGGGTGCAGATTCCAAAATGGGGTCACTTGTGGGGGTTTTCTGATGTATAGGTACCTAAGAGGCTCTGCTAATGTGACATGGTACGCGAAGTTTATTTCAACTTTTCTAAAATTCAAATGGTGCTCCTTCCATTCCAAAGGTTTTTTTTTCCAAAGGTCTGTGTTCAACCAACTTTATTAACACTGACAAGTCTTAAAAAAACGCACCTAAAAAACGCATGAAAAACGCATGCGTTTTCGATGCGTTTTTTTTTCAAAAAGCCTTGTTTACAATTCTCCCCTCTGCCAGAGGGTGTGTTTTTTTTTCCACGCTGAAAAAAACGCAATGTGCGCACATAGCCTTAAACTATTTAGTGCTGATGCATCAAACACAAATCCAATTACATAAATATCTAAACACAGGTTGTAAAGTAACAAATTAGGTAAAAAGAAAATAGGTTGGGGGTGTATACTTTTGCAAGGCACTGCATGTCAAAGCATGTTTAAAGTTCATATGATAAATGAATAAATAACATGGAAACTAAAATACATGTTGGAAGATTGCAAAAAGGGTTGGGGCCGTCAAGCTTGTGACCCACCTAGTGCATAACAAAATGAATCGTTCTTCCTGCAGATTGTAATGTACAACTACATTTCAGTAAGTTAACAAAAGAATTATTACAATCGAGAAACTGAACTGGAATATTTAACTTCTTACCTCTGGGACTGTTAGGCCTAAGGCTATGTGCGCACGTGTGCGTATTGCATGCAGTTACGCTGCGTTCTGCACCGCAGCGTAACTGCATGCGTCCTGCGTCCCCAGCACAATCTATGAAGATTGTGCATAAGATGTGCGCACGTGGTGTATTAGAACGCAGCGATTCGGCTGCTGCCCGAAGCACGCGTTCTAAGAAGTGACATGTCACTTCTTTCGTGCGCTTTGCATGCTGTCTATAGGGAGAGGCAGCATGCAGAGCGCACGAATTCTGCAAGCACCAGGCACTTCAGAACGGAGCTTTTCAGCTGCAGTCTGAAGCGGACCTTTTGTGTGCGGTGCAGAGCGCACACGTGCCACATAGCGTAAGACACAAGGCGAGAAAATCGGTGCGAGTGGAGTGCATCGCATTCCACTCGGACCAATATTATCCTGTGTGTCAGCGCACATGAGCGATTATTTTCTCATCCCTAATCGGACCGAGAAAACAATCGCAGCATGCTGCGACTGTAATGGAAGACTTTTTTTTCTCGCACTCATTCAAGTGTATGGGGCGAGAGAAAAAATGCACTGCACTCGCGGTACATCGGTGTACTACGAGTGCAGCGTGAGAATGGCAATAGCCGACTATGGAGGAGAGAGGGAGAGAAATCCCTCCCTCCCCTCCTCTGTGCTGGTCCTCCCCTCCTCAGTACCGGCCCGCCCCCGCAGCTGAGGTCTGCTCGCACGATCGGACCTCAGTCGCAGGGACACTCGCATGACACTCGGCTCTGCTGTACTGGCAGCGTGAGCCGAGCGTCATGCGAGGGGATCGCAGTAATCTCCATGTGGCCTCAGCCTTGTAATTCGGCTTCTCGTAGTAACTCATTTCCTGATAATCGGCCAGTGTAAACAGGTTGCCAATCACCTGATGACTTCGCAAAAACCTAGTTACTCAGGTGAAATGATTTGTATGCTTGCTTTAAAGTCATTGTTCTTGACAGCACATGTACTGCCGAAAAAAATGAAAGTCAGTGTGCGCGTAACGGTCACATTATCAATCGATCCATGCAAACAAGCTATTAGATGACCACCAATCTGGTATGTAGCTGGTCATCAGTCATTTCACAATGCAAATCTAAATGCATCTTGCACAACAGATTGACAACTAAGTAGAAACTGTTGCTGAACGACTGTGGTTCATTGCGAGCCAAAATTGTTATGGAGCCTGAGCCTAAACCCGTATCTGCACTGAAAATAGTAGGTGTTTCTACAATCCTGTCGGTGATTTTATAGACTTTCCTTGAGTGCTATCGTGTTGCTCATTGCTCCTTTATTTGTATCTGCGTTGTTGGCGGCTCCATTTATCGATGATTTCCCGTTTGTGGATTTTTCCTGCGATGCTAATACAATTGTTGTTTTTCCTATATATTTATTTTAATAAAGGAAATAAGAGCACAATTTAAGGAGCAGTCACACAGTACACATTACCTATTATTGTGCTTCTTTTCCATGAGCTGGAGAGGCCGCTTTCCATAGAACAGGAGTGCGCTGTATCCTCCTCCAATCATATTGTTTCCCCTTAACTAATCTTTGTATGACTGTTCATTGAACAGGAAGCCTAGAAAAAGGCTGGAATATCCTGTTATTCATGTCATTGCTGGACAAGACTTTGGAGCGCAGCGTCTTCCATGAGATCTTCCACCATGAAGGTTCGGCGACACTTGCGTTCATATTTTGTCATTTTTATGATGGGTTCCTATGCACAAATTCTCCACTTCAATAAGTGTTTCTAAATTTTCCCTATGCTTTGATTTTAGTTGTAATGTTCAATGGCTTCTTTTATGTAAGTGTCAAGATGCTTTGATATTAATCACTTCATGTTAGGCTTCATTCATGTTACTCATCCAACGTTGCAGCAAATCAAATGCTGGTCAGTGCACAATATAATGATACAGATGGAAAAAAAATTCTAGCGGAACTGGATATTTTGCAAATCTTTAAAGAATTTTACCCTCCAAACTATTTACATGCTCATGTAGTTCTTTCAAAGACCAGTCCAGCAATACATTTATATGGCCAGTGTGTTTCTCTGTTACTGGATTAATATGATCTACCACCTGCTGCTTGGCTGGCAGCCTCTATGCTGTGTGTCTTCAGGCAAAGGAAACATCAGTCAGAGGCAGATGGAGGGGGTTCTAGGCAGGGAATAGAGCTGGACTGACAGAGCCTTCACATCTGTCATAGCCCCTTAAGTGGGCTTTACACGCTACAATATATCTTACGAGATGTCAGCGGGGTCATGTCGCAAGTGACACACATCCGGCATCGTTAGTGACGTCGTTGGGTGTGACACCTACGTGCGACCCTGATTGTGCGCAAAAACGTTGATCGCATACACGTCGTTCATTTTCTAAATATTGTTTTGTTGAACAAAACCGGTATATTAATACGTGTGACACCCTACGAATGACGAGCCTCAACGTTCTTATGTTCATCCTATGCGACGCGGGCGTGTGTCAACACGCCATGCCTCACGCCCACCGCTATGATTGGTGGTGCCAACCATGTAACGAATTGTCCTTCGTGCTTTATAAGGCGTATGCAACTCGTGTAATTTTAATTTTTTGCGCAACAACTCTGCCGCAGATTAAGCCTTTTATAGTCTAGACGTCCAAACGCCAAAAGCAGGTGAAAAGAAATCTTTAAATTAATGACATATGTGTGTGGGTAGGGCGAGGCTTCACACACGCAAGGGTGTAAACTATGTGCAAAGCAATGCCTCTTTTATTTCCCGGAAACGGTGAGTAATATGCTGGTGTCATCGCTAACACGATCTCCAAGATCTAACGAGATATTGAGCGATGTGGCATCGTATAGAATATGCACGTGTGACGGCTCAGAGACGACCTATGTACGATCTCTGCAGATCGTATATACCACCTGGGCGTGTCGCATCGCATACGAGATCGCATATGAAATCGTAGTGTGTAAAGCAGCCTTAAGCCTCATTTGTAAATCGATTGAAGCAATGATTTCTCAGTAATGGAGGAACAAATTGCCCATGTAAAGGTATTGCTGGACTTGTCTTTGAAAGAGTCACATGTGCATACAAATAATTTGCAGGGGTGGGGGGGGGGGAATCTCGCTGTCAGATTCCCTTTTTAAGACCTCAGTGATGCATGTTGTATGTGTCTATAACTCAATTACGCTTCTACAATAGTTAAGCACAGGCAAATTTCAAAATGGTTTGGCTGGATGACTTTTATGAGATTGACCAGCCAGTATATGGCAGCAGCCCTAATGTGATACAGAAGCAGAGTGTATCTACTACATGGCACAGAGACATTAACCATTTCACATTTTTTTTCTCCAGACCTTTGAGGCCAATGACCTGTACCAAGGGCAGAACTTCAACAAAGTGCTGAATTCCTTAGTGCTCCTGAATAAAGTCACAGCAGGTATGTGTCTACTGAGCGTATTTCTGCTGTTCTGTTCATGTCTGGCCCTGGACCTGAAGGCTATCATAAATTATCTGAGCAATTCTACCATCAATAATTATGACTGTACAACTAAAATTAGAACTATATTTCATGGTTTAAAGTCTGCCTCTTTTTATTGGCACTAGATTGCATTCAAGAGATGCTGATCCAAGAGATGTGACTTGCAACTGATAAAATGTTTTTTTGGGAATTATGTGAAAATCTATGTTGACGCTATTCTGGTATTAGCGGGCAGCTTTAGATCTGTTTGTCAGTAGAGGGGTTTTCTGAGACTTGAGACTTGGATATTGTAAGGATTGGCTCTGAATATCAAACTGGTGGGAATCCCTGGACTGCAGCTGCCCCTTTAATGCTCCCGTGGCACAGCTGTGCACATTTATTAGTGGCTTTTCCTGGTCAGACTGAGCTACAGAGAGCTGTAATACCATACATTGCCACTACAAAATGTACGGTGCAGTGCCCGGTGAGCAGTAAAGGGGCTACTTTAGTCAGGTGATTGTTACGGATGTCCACCAAATATCATAAAGAGGATAGATTATGTCCAGAGATGATATTTACCTGCAGATATAGTGGTTAAATACATTCCTGTTGAGCCAACTTATTGGAGCAGCAGCTGCAGGTAGAAAATAAAATTATATTTCTTACAGCTGCACATTTCCAGTCATTGAGTTGATTAGGGAACTATTCCAGTCACCGTTCACTACAGAGAGTGCACTGTATTTACTCTATGGCTTATTGATTGACACGCTGCACAAATATATACAGTACAGACCAAAAGTTTGGACACCCCTTCTCATTCGGAGAGTTTTCTTTATTTTCATGACTCTGAAAATTGTAGATTCACATTGAAGGCATCAAAACTATGAATTAACACGTGGAATTAAATACTTAACAACAAAGTGTGAAACAACTGAAAATAAGTCTTATATTCTAGGTCCTTCAAAGTAGCCACCTTTTGCTTTCACCTTTTGCTTTGATTACTGCTTTGCACACTCTTTGCATTCTCTTAATGAGCTTCAAGAAGTAGTCACCGCAAATGGTCTTCCAACAGACTTGAAGGAGTTCCCAGAGATGCTTAACACTTGTTGGCCCTTTTGCCTTCGCTCTGTGGTCCAGCTCACCTAATCCATCTCGATTGGGTTCAAGTCCGGCACAGATTTCTACTGGTCTAATGTCCATTCCTTGTGTTCTTTAGCTCAAACAAGTGTCTTCTGCTTGTTGCCTGTCCTTAGCAGTGGTTTCCTAGCAGCTATTTTACCATGAAGGCCTGCTGCACAAAGTTTCCTCTTAACAGTTGTTCTAGAGATGTGTCTGCTGCTAGAACTCTGTGTGGCATTGACCTGGTTTCTAATCTGAGCTGCTGGTAACTTGCGATTACTGAGGCTGGTGACTCGGATAAACTTATCCTCCATAGCAGAAGTGACTCTTGGTCTTCCTTTCCTGGGGTGGGCCTCACGTGAGCCAGTTTCTTTGTAGCGTTTGATGGTTTTTGCCACTGCACTTCTGGACACTTTCAAAGTTTTCCCAATTTTTCGGACTGACTGACCTTAATTTCTTAAAGTATTAATGACGACTCGTTTTTCTTTTACTTAGCTGCTTTTTTCTTGCCATAATACAAATTCTAACAGTCTATTCAGTAGGACTATCAGCTGTGTATCCACTAGACTTCTGCATAACACAACTGATGGTCCCAACCCCATTTATAAGGCAATAAATTCCACTTATTAAACCTGACAGGGAACACCTGTGAAGTGAAAACCATTTCCGGTGACTACCTCTTGAAGCTCATCAAGGGAATGCCAAGAGTGTGTAAAGCAGTAATCAAAGCAAAAGGTGGCTACTTTAAAGAACCTAGAATATAAGACATATTTTCAGTTGTTTCACACTTTTTTGTTAAGTATTTCATTCCACATGTGTTAATTCATAGTTTTGATGCCTTCAATGTGAATCTACAATTTTCAGAGTCATGAAAATAAAGAAAACTCTTTAAATGAGAAGGTGTGTCCAAACTTTTGGTCTATACTGTATGTACGCAGAGCGGCCTTTCATTGTGCTGTTGAGTGATTACAGCGTGCTTGGTAGAGAGCGGAGGCTGTACTGCCCCAATGGGTGTAAGCAAGCTGCTTCAGGGAGAATAAAACGTATTACTCTCCCTATTGTTGCTGCTCCATTAACACTGCCAAACATGAGTTAAGTTCTTTACCTGCAGAGTACCTCTATATCTGCAGGTAAATATAGTTTTTGGATGCGATAGGTTCTCTTTAAGCATAGGGCTAAACTGTTTCTAGTAAAATATTGTAAGTATTGTATTACAAATCATAAATAGAACTTTTTATATCTGTATTAAAAAGCTGTGTGAAACGCGCTGTAATGCTGCTGGGTACGCCTTGGCTATTTGTTCATAACCATGATGTTACATTGGTGATTGCTACACATCATTGTATGTAGGTATATCGCTGCCTCACTATCTGCAGTATGGGGTTGCGACTGTGACGAGACATACTTCAGACTATGTTGCCGTTTATGGGATTTGCTTACGTACATAACATCTTGTATAGAAGGGCAGAATGAATTTGTGTCTGTCTTTTCACAGACATGGTTCTTGTGTTGCTGGTTGTTTTCTTTAGGGACATTTCACGTACAGCAAGCTCCTTCCTGGTCTTTATTTATATGGAGCTGAGGCCGGTGTTACTGGTGTACGTGCGCTATATTTGTCCCCAATTGTATACATACAGGCGTCCTGCTTTGTCTCCCAGCTGCTTCCTTTTTAAGCAGCAGGCAGTGAACAATGAGTATTCAAGTCAGGACCATGGTGGAAAACGGACATCCTGTTCAGCGCTTCTTCCTGACAGAACTGACCTGCGTTAATCCTAGCACTACAAACGGCCTCACTACCTTACTTCATTCAGGACCTATCAGACCAGTATGTCTCTATTGTTAGTTCTGCCACCCAGTGATGTTTTACTTTCTATTGGATCATTTTTTATTCGTTAAAGGGAACATGTCACCGGTTTTTCGCCATATAAGCGGCGGCCACCACCACTGCGCTCTTATGTACAGCATTCTCACATACTGTATATAAGAGCCCAGGCCGCTGTGTAGAACATAAGAAAACACTTTATAATACTCACCTAGCGGTCGCGCTGCAGTGGAGTTGGGCCATGTGGGCGTCTCCGTTGTCCGGTGCCGGCACCTCCTCTTTCACCCATCTTCGTCCTAGTTCTGAAGCCCGTGTGCATGACGCATCCTACGTCAAACATAGTCGCCCGTCCCGTGCAGACGCACTACAGTACTTTGATCTGCTCTGCTCAGGGCAGATAAAAGTGCACCTGGGCAGGACCTCAATGCTGACACATGTGTATGACGTAGACGCGTCATACACCCCGACTACAGAAGGAGGACGAAGATGGCCGAAAAGGCGGCGCCGCCACCGGATAACGGAGACGCCCATCTGACTCAATTCCACCGCAGCGCGACCCCCTAGATGAGTATTATAAAGTGTTTTTTATTTTCTACACAGCAGCCTGGGCTATTATATACAGCATTCTAACATGCTGTATATACCGTATGTTTAGTTTTATAAGACGCACCGGATTATAAGACGCACCCCAAATTCAGAGGAAAAAATGGGTAAAAAAATATATGGCTTCTGTTTTTATAATCCGGTGGTGGCTTACCACTGTGCTGGGGCTGCAGGCTCTGCTCCGCGCTGGCTCTGCTCTGTGCTGCTCTGTTCTGTCCTGGCTCTGCTCCGTGCGGTTCTGATGTGCCCCGTGCTGGCTCTGCCCCATGCTTGTTCTGCCTTGCCCCGTGCTGGCTCTGCTCTGCCCCGTGCTGGTTCTGCTTTCTGCAGGCTCTGCCCCTTGCTGGCTCTGTTCTGTGAGGGGAGCGGCGACACAAGGGTTATTCTGAAGATGTGCTTCAAACAAATGCCGCTCGGAGGCAGCGCGTGCACAGATGGAGCTTTTGAGCCAAGAGCTCCATCTGCACACGCGTGGATTCTGGGCACCATTATTTGAAGTCTTTACATTGACATCGTCAGAATGGCTTGTACCTCGCCGGCCGCCGCCGACCACCGCAGCTCCACCGGCCGCTGCCACACACATCAGCTCCGCTGGCCGCTGCTGACCACAGAAGCTCCGCCGGCTGCCGCCTCACACAGCAGCTGCGCCGGCCCCTGCCTACTGTGACCCCTCTCAATGACCACCTGGTAAGCTACATTCAGATTTTAAGAGGCACCCCTCATTGTCCTCCCAAATTTTTGGGAGGAAAAGTGCGTCTTATAATCTGAAAAATACGGTAAGAGCCCAGTGGTGGTGGCCACAGCTTATTTGCCAAAAAACTGGGGACCGGTTCCCTTAAAAACTAAAGTCCATCTTACATATCAGTCATTGGTATTCACTAACGTTCCAATGTGTATAGGGACCTTTATGACTATCCCCCCAACAAATGCTTGAGACATGAGGATCAAGGAATTTGACTTCAATTGTTTGGTCCTCTATTTCTCTTAGGAGATAAGCCGCTATTATCTTACTCATTGCTTCTTATTCAGAATACATGCAAGCCAAGCGTACATATGTTTATAGGCATTGGGAGTAATAGTTGGTAGCTAGTGATGAGCAAGCACTAAAGTGCTGGTTATTCGAATCCAACGGGTCCGGTGCTCGGACCCGCTAGATTCGCGTAACAAGTATAATGGAAGCCTATGGGGAACTCAAGCGTTTTCCCAGCAGACCCCACTAGAGGGCCGGGAAAATGCACGGGGTAGATGCCTGGAGGCATCTTGGACTCCCAGGTCATTTCTGAGATATAAAAAATAAATAAGTATTAAAAGAAAAAGTGTAGGGTCGCCCCATTTTTGATAACCAGCCAAGATAAAGCAGACCTGTATACTTTACCTTAACCCCTTAACGACCACGAGCAGTAAAATTACGTCATAGCAGTCATAGTGTATATGTGTATGTATGTATGGGGGACGGCCTAAAGCGACAGGAGGCAGACTAACGGACACCAGAGAGCCCGCCCCCGTGTACCATTATCAAGATTTGAATACAAAAAGGTACCACTTTATAAAGTCTTTATTTTGGTCAGAAAGGGGGCACAAGAACAACAGGAACCTTGTTAGAATGCAGCCCAGGAGCTGCAGAGGGGGAATCTTTTAGGTTTGGTGCAAAATTTCTGCTGACAGGTTCCCTTTAAAAAAAAAAACAAAACAGAAAAAAAAAACCAACCCAACTAAACGCACCACAGGTCAGTTTACACAGCTTAAAAAAAGCACAGTGGGCATAAGATTTCTATAAATCCCATCCACTTTGCTGGAACTTCAGTACAGTGCGTTGTATGTGCAGTGAGAATACGCAGCGTCCAAAACCCATTGTGTGAACTTCACCTAATTGGAGCTAAAACTCCTCTACTGTGCCTTCATAGAGGTTAGACATCTGTAACGCCGTATATATCTCTTACATCTGTAGATATTGGTCTGGGGAGCGACTCTGTGTGTGCCCGTCCATCTTCACATCGGATTAAGTCATTTGATTCCCTTGGGTCCCAGTCTGTTCTCAGCCGCTCATCAAAATTATTGCAGGGTCAATATCGAAGCCTGGTGAGTCGTTTTTACCTTTTTATAAATGTAGCTACATTATTTTCCATGACTTCTTTATTCCTTGGCTTAGAGGACTCTATAAATTCTCATCTATCTTTAATAAACATGTCTATAATGCCCAGCTAAACACTGTAACTGTATCCTCACATAACCTTGTTATGATTTATAATACAGCCTCGTGAAATTGCTTTCTTAATTTTCTAAGTTTTATGTCTTCCAGTAAAGAATAACCCATTTTGCTTGGCTTTGTGTATCTTGGCAGCGTACTATTATTCTTAGAGACTGGGCACCGGGAATTAATTTTGAATGCATTAGTTCTTATTTTCCTGGTTTATTAATGTGCAGAATCATTACGTTACAGTGCTCAACAGATGTCTGCACAGTGTCGCCATCTTATAGTGTATTCCCACGGTGGATTTATGAAATGTGTATTATTTCTGCATAGCGTTAGGTATGCACTAAGCAGGCATGAGCAAACAGATGAATTTAAGCCGCGGGTTTCCTATAACACAAATTTGGGGAGATCTGGAGAAGTGCTTAACCGTTTGGTTTCATCAGTCATAAAGAAAACCGAAAGGGTGAAAACGTAAAACGTAACTTTAATCGTAGCTATAATGTTGAGTAGTATATGTAAAATACAGCAATCTTACCACAGTCTTGTCTGTTGCTACTCTTTGGGACATATGGGAGGCAGTTTAAGCACGGGACTGTCACTAATTCCTATCATATACTTGCCTATCTATCATGTCATGGGGATATGACTGGTACGTAGAGATGAGTGGATCTGTTGAGATGGAATTCCGTAAATCACACGGATTCTACAGGGGATTTCGATTTGCAGAGCAGGTATTCTCTGCAGATTGAATGTTCCTTGTTATTTTGTGGTGTCTTTTCAGGCCCAAGGGTATAATAAATGTAGAATGTAAAAAATGGTCCCTCTGTTCGATTTTCTGTACCTCGTTTTTTCCCTCTCTGCTTTGTTGTCACTCATGACGTCACAACAGGTGGGAAAGTCTGAGGTCTAGCGGTGATAGAAGTCCCTAGTCTGGAGTTCGAGGAGAATTCAATTGCACGGGAATAAAGTTGCTCATTTCTACTTCCATACAAAATGTTTGTCATTTAACCCATGGAGACCTTTTCTGACTTGAGGTATAGGCAATAACGCTTGTATCCACAAAATCATTCCACTATCCTGGAGCCTTGTGTGGATCCTCCTAATGTTTCTTTTAGCCATTGTAGCTAAATTTCAGTGAATTTCACTGCTTGGACAACCCCTTCTGATTTCCCTTGTTTGACCCCATCGAAATGCAAAAACGTATATCCCCCCTCCCCCATGCCAGGATCGTTCCAGCGGTGTTGGCGCTCGCGTTGTCACGTGAACCCCCTGCCCAATCACCGCTTGCTTCACTGTCCCCGCCTTTGGACAATTGGTTAATCAACAGGAAGTGAGCTCTGCAGATGGCCGCTCACTTCCTGTTGATTTAATCATTGGTCCGAAAGCCGGCACTGTGAAGCAAGGAGTGATTGGGTGCGCGGCTCACATGACATCACAACCTCATGTGTGGCCCGGGAATGTGAGTGCTGGTACTCCTGGAACAGCACTGGCATGGAAGGTCCGTCTAAGCTTTTTTTTATTTTAATGGGGCCAACCGTGGGGAATGAAAAGTGGTTTTCCATGTAGTGGACAAGCGCAGTAGGGCTGAAACCATATGCCACACTGCCTTTCCACATTTCTGGAAATTGTACGACGTGTATATTCGCATTTTAAACACCAGCATTGTTTTTCCTGTCAAAAATACAGGTTTTTGCACCCTAGGTTGGTCAGAGCTTAGCCTAGTAATGGAGTGTACCCAGAAGTCCTCTAGTTTGTGAATACAAGACATTGAATTACAGATCTTGAGTTACAGCCGATACTTTAGTCCGAGCAGGAGTTATGTTCTTCTACCAGTAGTATGAAATTAACGACCACTAGACATTTAATGAAAATGAATGTTTTTCACTGGTTACGTTTTCTTCCTGGTTTTAGGACATGACCGATAACAGTAACCATCACATGGTGGTGAGGGCAAAGTTTAATTTTCAACAAACCAATGAAGATGAACTGTCTTTCTGTAAGGGTGATATAATCCATGTTACACGGCTGGAAGAAGGCGGCTGGTGGGAGGGAAGTCATAGTGGCAAGACAGGATGGTTCCCGAGCAATTATGTCAGAGAAATGAAGTCTTCTGGTAGGTATCTCTTGCGATATCCTCGTTTTGTATTCCCGCTCCAGTTAAAATATACATATAAATATACAGTATATTCATGCATATACAAATTTCACTTGAATTTACTCAGACTAAATATAACTTATGAACAGTGTGGAGGAAATGGTCATTGTGAATGTTATGGCATTAAAGGGAACCTGATCAGAGGTTGATGCAGCTAGTACCCCAGTAGGCATGAATCACTGGCTGTGTTATTATAGCCGTGTATCTTTTACTCTAAAGCGAAAGTAAACTGAAAAGCAGACAGCGGACTCTACATCTTATATGACCAGTCTATGGCAGGTCTCCTGCAGCTTCTCCCCACCCTGCTCACCTAGACTGGCCTGTGTGTGTGTGTGTGTGTGTGTGTGTGTGTGTGTGTGTGTGTGTGTGTGGAGACCTGTCACTCATAGGGATCGGGGCGTGGAGATGCAGACTGTGCAGTCCTTTTCGGGTCATGGTTCTCGGCAGTGCATCGTCCTTTGTAAACTCGTGCTGTCAAGAACAATGGCACCCTATGCCTATTACAGATCGCTCAGTGTTTGTTGTTTACTGCTGACAGCTTCTCTAAGTTGGGTAGTAAATGACCCACTATCAGTATAGGTTTTCTTATTGGCGGTCATTTAGTGCTGCTAATCTGTTTGCGTAATTAGACCCTTCGTCCCTGGCCGGCTTCTTAAGGCCCCGTCACACTAAGCAACATCGCTAGCAACATCGCTGCTAACGAACAACTTTTGTGACGTTGCTAGCGATGTTGCTGTGTGTGACATCCAGCAACAACCTGGCCCCTGCTGTGAGGTCGTTGGTTGTTGCTGAATGTCCTGGGCCATTTTTTAGTTGTTGCTGTCCTGCTGTGAAGCACAGATCGCTGTGTGTGACGGCGAGACAGCAACAACTAAATGTGCAGGCAGCAGGAGCCGGCTTCTGCGGAGGCTGGTAACCAATGTAAACATCGGGTAACCAAGAAGCCCTGTCCTTGGTTACCCGATATTTACCTTTGATACCAGCCTCCGCCGCTCTCACTGTCAGTGCCGGCTCCTGCTCTGTGCACATTTAGCTGCAGCACACATCGGGTAATTAACCCCATGTGTGCTGTACTAGGAGAGCAGGGAGCCAGCGCTCAGTGTGCGCTGCTCCCTGCTCTCTGCACGTGTAGCTGCGTGCGCTGGTATCCAAGGTAAATATCGGGTTGGTTACCCGATATTTACCTTAGTTACCAAGCGCAGCATCTTCCACGCGGCGCTGGGGGCTGGTCACTGGTTGCTGGTGACAGCTCACCAGCAACTCGTGTAGCCACGCTCCAGCGATCCCTGCCAGGTCAGGTTGCTGGTGGGATCGCTGGAGCGTCGCAGTGTGACAGCTCACCAGCAACCTCCTAGCAACTTACCAGCGATCCCTATCGTTGTTGGGATTGCTGGTAAGTTGTTTAGTGTGACTGGACCTTTACAGTATGTTATCTCAGAAACGCGGCCTCGTTTCAGAGTAATGGTACCGTCACACATAACGAGATCGCTAGCGAGATCGTAGCTGAGTCTCAGTTTCTGTGACACAGTAGCGATCCCGTTATGTGTGACATCTACCAGCGATCAGGCCCCTGCTGTGAGATCTCTAGTCGTTGCTGAATGGTCCAGGCCATTTTCTTCAAAGGTGATGTCCTGCTGGGCAGGACACATCGCTGTGTTTGACACTGTGTGACAGGGTCCCAGTGACTGCTGAGATTGTTATACAGGTCGCTACTGCGACCTGTATTGTTCCGGCATCGCTGGTAAGATCTGACTGTGTGACATCTCACCTGCGACCTCCCAGCGACTTACCAGCGATCCCTATCAGGTCGCATCGTTTTCGGGATCGCTGGTAAGTCGTTGTGTGTGACTGGGCCTTTAGGCATACGCAGCCAGTGACTGATTCATGCCCCCCGTGCACCTCCTATTAGGCTCCCTTTAACCTCTTTACAAATGGGGGAGAAACGTAATATAATGTTAGCTGAAAAATACATTTAGAAACTGCCGGATGAGAAAGTAGATTCTTCTGACTGACTTTTTATTCCAAGCTAACAGTGATGGTGCTTATTACAGTCCAGCATTGGCAAACTTTTTTTTGCTTTCCTGACTCTGTATGGCTGTAAAGATGTAGAAATGATGACCTTGTGGGCAAAGCAAATAGAATCATTACACAGCAAATTACTGATGGTGGCAAAATGTTCTGAAATTGGATAACACAAACTTTTTAACCCTTTATGATGTCGTTTTACATATAAGTAAATTTCACTTGTAATATGGTCTGGAGGAGCGGAATAATACATCTGGACAGAGGAAAAACCACTCGTGTTTCCAGTGTAGATAAAACATGCTCATTTGCCCCCCTATTTTCCATATAATGCTATTTTAGCATTTTCATATAAGTTTGTACAGGTGGGTTTCTCTCATTCCAGTTACATCATAAACCCTCTGCCTTGTAAAGCCTTAGATTGCATTTATTCTGGCCGATCGGCAGCATAGTGGCTCAGTGGTTAGCATTGCAGCCTTGCAGCACTGGGGTCCTGGGTTCAAATCTCACTAAGGACACCATCTGCAAAGACTTTGTATGTTCTCTATGTGTTTGTGTGGGTTTCCGCCGGGTTCTCCTGTTTCCTCTCAAAGTTCAAAGACCTAAAGGTAGGGAATGAAGATTGTGAGCCCCAATTGGGACAGTGATGATGATGCCTTTAAAGCGCTATTGAATTAATAGTGCTATATAAGTGAGTAAAATAAATAATAGTCTGTTTGGCCAGGCTGGCCGTACTTCCATGTGCATAGAATACCATTCATCACATCAGATCATCTCCTTTTTATCCAGGACAATGTGCTAAAAAGACCGGCAAGCTTCAAAAAAATTTCACTCTGAGTAAGCATTTTGCTTGTTTGATGGGTGATTGGCAGCCTTTTTTAGACAGGCCTATAAGCCAAAAGAAGGGTACCCAAGAAAAGTCGATTACAATTATTGGCCATTGTAAATACTGGCAACAAGTTGCCTACAACACCCTTCTACTGAAGAAAAGTGGAAAACATCCTCTCCTTCTCTAAATTTTGGGAGTCGGAGAGCACATAAACTCTGATAGGTTAAGGGGTTGGTGACAAGAAGAAAAGTCCCTGTGTACTCCCTTAAAGGCCATTGAAGGCTGAGAGCATGGCGGACAGTTGGTTGTCTGTCTTTTGGGAAAATATATATCGTATTTTCTTTGTCGCTCCATTGGGAGACCCAGACAATTGGGTGTATAGGCTATGCCTCCGGAGGCCGAACAAAGTATTACACTTAAAAGTGTTAAGCCCCTCCCCTTCTGCCTATACACCCCCCGTGCTCCCACGGGCTCCCCAGTTTTTTGCTTTGTGCGAAGGAGGTCAGACACGCACGCACAGCTCCACAGATTGGTCAGCAGCAGCTGCTGACCATGTCGGATGGAAGAAAAGTGGGCCCATATAGAGCCCCCAGCATGCTCCCTTCTCACCCCACTCTTGTCGGTGGTGTTGTAAGGTTGAGGTATCCATTGCGGGTACGGAGGCTGGAGCCCACATGCTGTTTTCCTTCCCCATCCCCCTCAGGGCTCTGGGTGAAGTGGGATCCTATCGGTCTCCAGGCACTGAGACCGTGCTTCATCCACAACTCCTGTGGAGCCTGCTGGATAGGAGCCGGGTATCGTTCAGGGACATGGCCCTGCTACTTGGAGGTACTCTGTATCCCTGTAGGGACAGCGCACAGCAACACTCCAGCTTTGCTGGGTGTGCTAGTGCACCGGGGACCACGGCGCTGACCGGGTTAATATGTGCCATTACACACTCAGCGTTGCTGAGTGTGTTTATGTATAGGGACTGCCGCACTGACCGCCGCGGCCATGGAAACACTGCGGCGCGGCTTGGACTTGTAGTGCGCCGGGGACTTTCACGCCGGCCGCGCTTTTACGGCGGCCGCGTTTATTACTAGAGTCCCCGGCTTTTTGCGGCCTGGTTTCCTTTCCTCCCGCCCACAGCCCTGACAGGCACGGGAAGGGCGGGACGCTGCACAGAACGAGCAGCACTGAGGGCTGGAGCATGCTTTGCATACTCCACCCCTCTCACTGTGCACAGTGCGGGCACCAGTTCCCGCTCTTTCTGGGTCACGCCCACGGCTCCCTCCTCTCCTCAGGACGCCGGCAGCCATTCCTGTCAGCTCCTCGGACGCTGCAGAGGGGGACAAAGTCTGGGAGACCCAGGCAGGGACTCTGGTGGCCTCACAACCGCTTTAGGCGGGTGGTAAGCAGCACCTGTGGTGCTAGCCCCATTGTGCAGTAGTGTAACATTATATGTTTATGGTATATATGTTTTACACTGTATGGTGCACAGTTGATTTCTGGCTATATACCCTATTGTGTTACTCAGGGAAGATAATAGCATGGCGCCCACGAAAGGCAGGGGTGCCAAAACACAGGCTTATTATGTTGCCTGCGCCGCATGTACGACCCCGCTACCGGCAGGTTCCACTGACCCTCATTGTGTGCACTGTTCGGCCCCTGTGGCACTTACTCAGCCGGAGCCTCTGCTAAGAGGGGCCCAGGGGGAGCCACCTGCTAACACTGTTCAGGTGACGGGGACGGAGTTTGCAAAACTCTCTGAGACTATGGCTAAGATACTAGAAGCCTTGCAGTCCAGGCCGGTATCTCAGCACAGGGACTCTGTTGAATCTTTGTTCCCTGGCCCACCTCAGCTGGACCAACAATGTCCTCCCGGGGTATCTCATGGATCCCAGGCTGAGGGTTCTGTCACAGACCCCAGCCCCAGACCGACTAAGCGAGCTCGCTTAGATTTTCCCTCGACATCATCATATTGTGCAGGGTCTCAGAGGGGGGAATCTCTGGTTGATGATGCGGAGACAGCTGATCAGGATTCTGATCCTGAGGCCGCTCTCAATCTTGATAATCCGGACGGGGACGCCATAGTGAACGACCTTATTGCGTCCATCAATCGTATGTTGGATATTTCTCCTTCAGCTCCTCCGGTGGAGGAGTCAGCTTCTCAGCAGGAGAAATTCCGTTTCAGGTTTCCCAAGCGTACACAGAGTATGTTTCTGGACCACTCTGATTTCAGAGAGGCAGTCCAGAATCACCATGCTTGTCCAGATAAGCGTTTTTCTAAGCGCCTTAAGGATACACGTTATCCTTTTCCCCCTGACGTGGTCAAAAGTTGGGCTCAGTGTCCCAAAGTGGATCCTCCAATCTCCAGACTGGCAGCTAGATCCATACTTGCAGTGGAAGATGGGGCTTCACTCAAAGATGCCACTGACAAGCAGATGGAACTCTGGTTGAAATCCATCTATGAAGCTATCGGCGCTTCTTTTGCCCCAGCGTTCGCAGCCGTATGGGCGCTACAAGCTATCTCAGCAGGTCAAGCGCAAATTGACGCAGCCACACGCACGTCCGCGCCACAGGTGGCGTCCATAACCACTCAGACGTCGGCATTTGCGTCTTACGCTATTAATGCTGTCCTGGACTCTGCGAGCCGTACGGCGGTTGCAGCCGCCAATTCGGTGGTACTCCGCAGGGCCTTGTGGCTACGGGAATGGAAGGCAGATTCTGTTTCCAAAAAGCGCTTAACCAGTTTGCCAATTTCTGGCGACCGATTGTTTGGCGAGCGTTTGGATGAAATCATCAAACAATCCAAGGGAAAGGATACATCCTTACCCCAGCCCAAACCGAACATACCCCAACAGAGGAAGGGGCAGTCGAGGTTTCGGTCCTTTCGGGGCGCGGGCAGGTCCCAGTTCTCCTCGTCCAAAAGGCCTCAGAAAGATCAAAGGAACGCTGACGCATGGCGGTCTAAGTCACGTCCTAAAAAGGCCACCGGAGGTGCCGCTACCAAAGCGGCTTCCTCATGACTTTCGGCCTCCTCACTCCGCATCTTCGGTCGGTGGCAGGCTCTCCCGCTTTTGCGACGCCTGGCTGCCACGGGTAAAAGACCGTTGGGTGAGAGACATTCTGTCTCACGGTTACAAGATAGAGTTCACCTCTCGTCCCCCGACTCGATTCTTCAGGTCATCCCCGCCTCCCGAGCGAGCCGAGGCTCTTCTGCAGGCGCTGGGCACTCTGAAGGCAGAAGGAGTGGTGGTCCCTGTTCCTCTTCAGCAACAGGGCCACGGTTTTTACTCCAACTTGTTTGTGGTCCCAAAGGAGGACGGGTCTTTCCGTCCTGTCCTGGACCTGAAACTTCTCAACAAACACGTAACGACCAGGCGGTTCCGGATGGAATCCCTCCGCTCCGTCATCGCCTCAATGTCCCAAGGAGATTTCCTTGCATCGATCGATATCAAAGATGCTTATCTCCACGTACCGATTGCTCCAGAGCACCAGCGCTTCTTGCGCTTCGCCATAGAAAACGAACACCTGCAGTTCGTGGCACTGCCGTTCGGCCTGGCAACAGCCCCACGGGTTTTCACCAAGGTTATGGCTACTGTAGTAGCGGTCCTCCACTCTCAGGGTCACTCGGTGATCCCTTACTTGGACGATCTCCTGATCAAGGCACCCTCTCAAGAGGCATGCCAACACAGCCTCGACGCTACCCTGGAGACTCTCCAGAGTTTCGGGTGGATCATCAATTTTCCAAAGTCAAATCTGACACCGGCCCAATCGCTCACATACCTTGGCATGGAGTTTCATACCCTCTCAGCGATAGTGAAGCTTCCGTTGATCAAGCAGCGGTCTCTACAGACAGGGGTACAATCTCTCCTTCAAGGCCAGTCACACCCCTTGAGGCGCCTCATGCACTTCCTGGGGAAGATGGTGGCAGCAATGGAGGCAGTTCCTTTTGCGCCGTTTCACCTGCGTCCTCTTCAATGGGACATCCTACGCAAATGGGACAGGAAGCCGACGTCCCTCGACAGGAACGTCTCCCTCTCTCAGGCGACCAAAGCTTCCCTTCGGTGGTGGCTTCTTCCCATTTCATTATCGAAGGGGAAATCCTTCCTACCCCCATGCTGGGAGGTGGTCACGACGGACGCGAGTCTGTCAGGGTGGGGAGCGGTTTTTCTCCACCACAGGGCTCAGGGTACGTGGACCCAGCAAGAGTCCTCGCTTCAGATCAATGTTCTGGAAATACGGGCAGTGTATCTTGCCCTGAAAGCGTTCCAGCAGTGGCTGGAAGGCAAGCAGATCAGAATTCAGTCGGACAATTCCACAGCGGTGGCATACATCAACCACCAAGGCGGCACACGCAGTCGGCAAGCCTTCCAGGAAGTCCGGCGGATTTTGATGTGGGTGGAAGCCACGGCCTCCACCATCTCTGCAGTTCACATTCCAGGCGTGGAAAACTGGGAAGCAGATTATCTCAGTCGCCAGGGCATGGACGCAGGGGAATGGTCCCTTCACCCGGACGTGTTTCAGGAGATCTGTTGCCGCTGGGGGGTGCCGGACGTCGACCTCATGGCGTCCCGGCACAACAACAAGGTACCGACGTTCATGGCACGGTCTCAAGATCCCAGAGCTCTGGCGGCAGACGCCTTAGTTCAGGATTGGTCGCAGTTTCAGCTCCCTTATGTGTTTCCTCCGCTGGCACTGTTGCTCAGAGTGTTACGCAAGATCAGGGCCGACTGCCGTCGCGTCATCCTCGTCGCTCCAGACTGGCCGAGGCGGTCGTGGTACCCGGATCTGTGGCATCTCACGGTCGGCCAACCGTGGGCACTACCAGACCGACCAGACTTGCTATCTCAAGGGCCGTTTTTCCATCTGAATTCTGCGGCCCTCAACCTGACTGTGTGGCCATTGAGTCCTGGATCCTAGCGTCTTCAGGGTTATCTCAGGATGTCATTGCCACCATGAGACAGGCTAGGAAACCAACGTCCGCCAAGATCTACCACAGGACGTGGAAAATTTTCCTGTCGTGGTGCTCTGCTCAGGGTTTTTCTCCCTGGCCTTTTGCCTTGCCCACTTTTCTGTCCTTCCTTCAATCTGGACTGGAAAAGGGTTTGTCGCTCGGCTCCCTTAAGGGACAAGTCTCAGCGCTCTCTGTGTTTTTCCAGAAGCGCCTAGCCAGACTTCCACAGGTACGCACGTTCCTGCAGGGGGTTTGTCACATCGTTCCTCCTTACAAGCGGCCGTTAGAACCCTGGGATCTGAACAGGGTGCTGCTGGTTCTTCAGAAACCACCATTCGAGCCAATGAGAGATATTTCTCTCTCACGCCTTTCGCAGAAAGTGGTTTTTCTAGTAGCAGTCACTTCACTTCGGAGAGTGTCTGAGCTAGCAGCGCTGTCATGCAAAGCCCCTTTCCTGGTTTTTCACCAGGACAAGGTGGTTCTGCGTCCGGTTCCGGAATTTCTCCCTAAGGTGGTATCCCCCTTTCATCTCAATCAGGATATCTCCTTACCTTCTTTTTGTCCTCATCCAGTTCACCAATGTGAAAAGGATTTGCACTTGTTAGATCTGGTGAGAGCACTCAGACTCTACATTTCTCGTACGGCGCCCCTGCGCCGCTCGGATGCACTCTTTCCTTGTCGCTGGCCAGCGTAAAGGGTCACAGGCTTCCAAATCAACCTTGGCTCGGTGGATCAAGGAGCCAATTCTCGAAGCCTACCGTTCGGCTGGGCTTCCGGTTCCCTCAGGGCTGAAGGCCCATTCTACCAGAGCCGTGGGCGCGTCCTGGGCTTTGAGGCACCAGGCTACGGCTCAGCAGGTGTGTCAGGCGGCTACCTGGTCGAGCCTGCAGACTTTCACGAAACACTATCAGGTGCATACCTATGCTTCGGCGGACGCCAGCCTAGGTAGACGAGTCCTTCAGGCGGCGGTTGCCCACCTGTAGGAAGAGGCCGTTTTACGGCTCTCTTACGAGGTATTATTTTACCCACCCAGGGACTGCTTTTGGACGTCCCAATTGTCTGGGTCTCCCAATGGAGCGACAAAGAAGAAGGGAATTTTGTTTACTTACCGTAAATTCCTTTTCTTCTAGCTCCAATTGGGAGACCCAGCGCCCGCCCCTGTTTTTTTGCGTACACATGTTGTTCATGTTGAATGGTTTCAGTTCTCCGATATTCCTTCGGATTGAAGTTACTTTAAACCAGTTTATAATTCTTTTTCCTCCTTCTTGCTTTTGCACCAAAACTGAGGAGCCCGTGGGAGCACGGGGGGTGTATAGGCAGAAGGGGAGGGGCTTAACACTTTTAAGTGTAATACTTTGTGCGGCCTCCGGAGGCATAGCCTATACACCCAATTGTCTGGGTCTCCCAATTGGAGCTAGAAGAAAAGGAATTTACGGTAAGTAAACAAAATTCCCTTCTTTCGCTTTATAAGATGCAGTTTTGTTCCCCCAAATTTTGGGGGAAAGTAGGGGGTGCGTCTTATAATCCGAATATACGGGTCCAGGGGAGGTGGGGGCAATTCTGGAGCGGTGCTGGGGGGGGGGCTGGTGGAGGCTGGTAGAGGCTTGTGAAGGCTGCTGGAGGCAGTGGGAGATCTCCTGCTCCCGCTCATGTAATATGCACAGCTGCTGTCCATCACCGTGGTGCTGAAACCACGGCGATGGGCTGGGGGAGCGGCGCATATTATATGTGCCTGCGCCCCCCTTTGATCGTACATGTTCACCCCCCCCCTTCCCGGTGTTAGATATGGCCCCCATACTGCTGGCCATTCTAAAATAAAAAAGCTTTCCTTACCTCCTCCAGCGTGTCTCCCCGATCTCTCTGCTGCCGCAGTGATCATGCACGCAGAGATCATGTCACTCTGCTATGCCGATCACATGACCGGCACCGAGAACCAGGAAGTGCAGGAGCTGAACCGCACGGAGGGAGACACGAGGGAGGACAGCACCGGAGAAGGTAAAGTGTTTATTTTAATATGGGCAGCAACATGGGGGCCATATCTAACACAGGGGGACGTGCCAGCAATAGGAGACCTGTGCCAGCTGTATGGGACGTGTGCCAGCAATAGGAGACCTGTGCCACCTGTATGGGATGTGTGCCAGCAATAGGAGACCTGTGCCACCTGTATGGGATGTGTGCCAGCTATAGGAGACCTGTGCCACCTTTATGGGACGTGTGCCAGCAATAGGAGACCTGTGCCACCTGTATGGGATGTGTGCCAGGAATAGGAGACGTGTGCCAGCAATAGGAGACCTGTGTGCCACCTGTATGGGATGTGTGCCAGCAATAGGAGACCTGTGCCAGCTGTATGGGACGTGTGCCAGCAATAGGAGACCTGTGTGCCACCTGCATGGGATGTGTGCCAGCAATAGGAGACCTGTGTGCCACCTGTATGGGATGTGTGCCAGCAATAGGAGACCTGTGTGCCACCTGTATGGGATGTGTGCCAGCAATAGGAGACCTGTGTGCCACCTGCATGGGATGTGTGCCAGCTATAGGAGACCTGTGCCACCTGTATGGGATGTGTGCCAGCAATAGGAGACCTGTGTGCCACCTGCATGGGATGTGTGCCAGCAATAGGAGACCTGTGCCACCTGTATGGGATGTGTGCCAGCTATAGGAGACCTGTGTGCCACCTGTATGGGATGTGTGCCAGCAATAGGAGACCTGTGTGCCACCTGTATGGGATGTGTGCCAGCAATAGGAGACATGTGTGCCACCTGTATGGGATGTGTGCCAGCAATAGGAGACCTGTGTGCCACCTGTATGGGATGTGTGCCAGCAATAGGAGACCTGTGTGCCACCTGTATGGGATGTGTGCCAGCAATAGGAGACCTGTGTGCCACCTGTATGGGACGTGTGCCAGGAATAGGAGACCTGTGCCACCTGTATGGTATGTGTGCCAGGAATAGGAGACCTGTGCCACCTGTATGGGATGTGTGCCAGCTATAGGAGACCTGTGCCCCACCTGTATGGGATGTGTGCCAGCTATAGGAGACCTGTGTGCCACCTGTATGGGATGTGTGCCAGCAATAGGAGACCTGTGTGCCACCTGTATGGGATGTGTGCCAGCAATAGGAGACCTGTGTGCCACCTGTATGGGATGTGTGCCAGCAATAGGAGACCTGTGCCAGCTGTATGGGATGTGTGCCAGCACAAGGGGGCTATATTCAATATAAGGGGGCCATATCCAGATTAAGGGGGCTAATTATAGGTTGGGGGGCTATAAGAGACATATACCCTATATGATTTGTTAGACGGACACTGACATTATAAGATGGACCCCATTTAACATTAAAAAAATTAAATTCTCTTTTCCTTCACCAAATTTGGGGGTGCGTCTTATAATCAGGTGCATCTTATAAAACGAAAAATACGTTATATATATCGCTATATCTCTATCTCTCTCTCTCTAGATAGATAGATAGATATGATATACAATTTTATTTAGTAACTGGGAAGATTATATTTAGTCACATAAAATGGTTAATGATCTTGCAGTCCACGTGTCTGTTACTGTAAGGTCTGCGGTGTATACTGTTTGTATAAAAGAGAACTGATCCAAAGTTGTGATTGTTGTGGCATTGGGTTATAGATTTGAGCTACTAGGATAACATTGTACATTAGTAGCCGGATATATATAGTCATAGGCCGCCCATAGTGCTTTTCGTGCAAGTCAATTTACATTTTGTAGACTGGCATTAGGAGGGTAATGACCCACACCAGATGTTTTCCAACCTGTTTATCTATTATTGTCTTTAAGTTGAGTGAACCTTTCATTTCTTCTATTTTTTAGAAAAGCCAGTATCTCCAAAGTCTACAACACTGAAAAGCCCTCCAAAAGGTTTTGAGACTTCTGCAATCAACAAAAGCTACTACAATGTGGTGAGTGCGCTACAGTCGCGGTGTGGCGCGTGTGCGCTACAGACATGAGCTACAAATATGCCTGTTCTGAAAAGCATTACACTTTTGGCCCGATCACAACTTGTTTGTTACATTTTTTTTTTTTTTGAGAAATTCTAAGGCTATGCTTTTTGCTGAGTACACCATGTTTGTGGTGTAAGTTTCAATGTTTGTTTTTTTTTTGTGCTACATGCTCTTCTGTTCTTGCTGTGAAAAGTGATTAATCTGCCTTTTTAATATGTTTTTTTCTACACTGCACAGCTCAGACAAAGTAGTTTTATCATGGATGCAGTTTCACAATAATGGCAGCAGGTCATTAAATGTCAGACTGGTGTGCTTTGCATAGTGCCAGATAGATCACAATTCCAATTTAATAATTAATCTTGATCACATAACAATTTATTACAGCTGTACATGGTGTAAGACAATGCTGCCCTCTTGTGGTTTGAAATATTTAATGTTCAGGAAATGATTCTTTAAAAGGAATCTGTTAGCAGAATTTTGCTGCTTCATCGGAAAGCAGCATGCTGTAGTAGAAAAAAAAATTATTCCAGTAATGTATCACTTAATTTATTGGGTGCAGCAGTTGTTACATAGATTGAAAAAAGACTTAAGTCTCTCAATTTCATCTTTTCTCCAACATTATGTGACAGTTTTCAGATTTTAGCATGTAGCATAGCTCAGAAATCTTTGTGTGTACATTGTCTGTTGGCATGGAGTTGCTTATCAGAGTAGGGGGTGTGGTCAATCTAGTAGTCGCTGGAGCTGTAATATTGGCAGTGATAATCTCCTGGTAATAAAACCTGCATTGTTAATAAACAACAAGCATCCTAATGCGTGACACATTGCTGAATCATGTGTCAACCTCCTGCTGTCCTCACATTAGATTATAAAATCCTGCTTACCGATTCCCTTGTAAAGGGACTATTCACCATCTGGCCAGCAGACAGATACTGGCATCAATATCCGGCAGAGGTTATCACGTGGGCGCTGAAGCTAATCAGCGGCCATTCATTGGCTGCAACATTCACATTTTGACCCTGCGGATGAAGCGGCACTATCGATATGTTAATCTGCCGCTGATTAGCTTCATAAATCATGTCACCAGCCAGGAGGAGGAGGAGGCAGCTGCGGAAGAGAGCTGGGTGATGTCACCAGCCAGGAGGAGGAGGCAGCTGCAGAAGAGAGCTGGGTGATGTCACCAGCCAGGAGGAGGAGGAGGCAGCTGCAGAAGAGAGCTGGGTGATGTCACCAGCCAGGAGGAGGAGGAGGCAGCTGCAGAAGAGAGCTGGGTGATGTCACCAGCCAGGAGGGGGAAGGCAGCTGCAGAAGAGAGCTGGGTGATGTCACCAGCCAGGAGGGGGAAGGCAGCTGCAGAAGAGAGCTGGGTGATGTCACCAGCCAGGAGGGGGAAGGCAGCTGCAGAAGAGAGTTGGGTGATGTCACCAGCCAGGAGGAGGAGGCAGCTGCAGAAGAGAGCTGGGTGATGTCACCAGCCAGGAGGAGGAGGAGGCAGCTGCGGAAGAGAGCTGGGTGATGTCACCAGCCAGGAGGGGGAAGGCAGCTGCAGAAGAGAGCTGGGTGATGTCACCAGCCAGGAGGGGGAAGGCAGCTGCAGAAGAGAGCTGGGTGATGTCACCAGCCAGGAGTAGGAGGCAGCTGCAGAAGAGAGCTGGGTGATGTCACCAGCCAGGAGGAGGAGGCTGCAGCTGCGGAAGAGAGCTGGGTGATGTCACCAGCCAGGAGGAGGAGGCAGCTGCAGAAGAGAGCTGGGTGATGTCACCAGCCAGGAGGAGGAGGAGGCAGCTGCAGAAGAGAGCTGGGTGATGTCACCAGCCAGGAGGAGGAGGAGGCAGCTGCAGAAGAGAGCTGGGTGATGTCACCAGCCAGGAGGGGGAAGGCAGCTGCAGAAGAGAGCTGGGTGATGTCACCAGCCAGGAGGGGGAAGGCAGCTGCAGAAGAGAGTTGGGTGATGTCACCAGCCAGGAGGAGGAGGCAGCTGCAGAAGAGAGCTGGGTGATGTCACCAGCCAGGAGGAGGAGGAGGCAGCTGCGGAAGAGAGCTGGGTGATGTCACCAGCCAGGAGGGGGAAGGCAGCTGCAGAAGAGAGCTGGGTGATGTCACCAGCCAGGAGGGGGAAGGCAGCTGCAGAAGAGAGCTGGGTGATGTCACCAGCCAGGAGTAGGAGGCAGCTGCAGAAGAGAGCTGGGTGATGTCACCAGCCAGGAGGAGGAGGCGGCAGCTGCAGAAGAGAGCTGGGTGATGTCACCAGCCAGGAGGAGGAGGCAGCTGCAGAAGAGAGCTGGGTGATGTCACCAGCCAGGAGGAGGAGGAGGCGGCAGCTGAAGAAGAGAGCTGGGTGATGTCACCAGCCAGGAGGGGGAAGGCAGCTGCAGAAGAGAGTTGGGTGATGTCACCAGCCAGGAGGAGGAGGCGGCAGCTGCAGAAGAGAGCTGGGTGATGTCACCAGCCAGGAGGGGGAGGAGGCAGCTGCAGAAGAGAGCTGGGTGATGTCACCAGCCAGGAGGGGGAAGGCAGCTGCAGAAGAGAGCTGGGTGATGTCACCAGCCAGGAGGAGGAGGCAGCTGCAGAAGAGAGCTGGGTGATGTCACCAGCCAGGAGGAGGAGGAGGCGGCAGCTGAAGAAGAGAGCTGGGTGATGTCACCAGCCAGGAGGGGGAAGGCAGCTGCAGAAGAGAGTTGGGTGATGTCACCAGCCAGGAGGAGGAGGCGGCAGCTGCAGAAGAGAGCTGGGTGATGTCACCAGCCAGGAGGGGGAGGAGGCAGCTGCAGAAGAGAGCTGGGTGATGTCACCAGCCAGGAGGGGGAAGGCAGCTGCAGAAGAGAGCTGGGTGATGTCACCAGCCAGGAGGGGGGAGGCAGCTGCAGAAGAGATCTGGGTGATGTCACCAGCCAGGAGGGGGAAGGCAGCTGCAGAAGAGAGCTGGGTGATGTCACCAGCCAGGAGGGGGGAGGCAGCTGCAGAAGAGATCTGGGTGATGTCACCAGCCAGGAGGGGGGAGGCAGCTGTAGTGTCGGTAGAGCCTTTTCCTGGTTCTTCCTCATTCACTGTGTATTACAGACGTTTACTTAACTGCCCGCAAACCACGGGTTGGTAATCCCTGAATTAGATAACTTCATAGTACATTGTACAATTATTCAATTTTCAGTTTATAAATATAAATTAGAGAGATGGGGTCTTTAGGAGAAGCAGCAAGCTGAAGTAAAATGTAGGAGGCTCACCTGTGGGGTTTGTGAGTCACAACCACTGTAAGCACATTTAGTAGTTGCTGTATTAACCCGATGTATAGTATAAAAGGCAGGTTAAGGAAGGCGTTAGACAACACCACACTGTCGCAAAAGGTAGAATCCAGTTCAAGAACTTGTTAAAAAGAGTGATTTTATTCATTGATGCATTTCGGAGATTAGTCGTCGTCTTCAGGAAAAAAAATCACATTACCTATGTGATTTTTCTCATAAAAGGGCTAATCTCCAAAACGCGTAGGCAGCGAATACAATCACTTTTCTTAACAAGTTCTTGAACTGAATTCTACATTTTGCGGCAATGCGGTGTTGTTTAACACTTTCATTGATTTGCCTTTTTAAAATAAATAAATATGACATGGTCATTCCAGTCACTTAATTTGTGTATATGCAGCCAGTGATGTATGTAAGATTTTAAGTCAACAAACTTCAATAGGGCCCCCAACTTTTAGCGGTCCTAAATTTTGTTGGTCTTCTCATATAAGCAAAACTAATTAGGGCCCTTTTGCGCCTCTCTATGCGATTTGGCATGCTTCGTTCGCTGGCTATGTTAGTGTGCCGCTCCTGTGCCAGCAGCCGGCGCTACTCGGATCCGGTCCTTTTGTGGGTGGCTCGAGCGTCTCCAGACCCGGGGGTCTTACGGTCACTTCAAGTGAAAAGGGGGGTGATGGGATGGTGGATGTAGGACGTATATGTATGGGCTGGGCCGTACAAAGTTCGTGACGCCACCCACGGTATGTTGTGAGTTTGGACACCACCGCTGCATTTACGGGGCACCCGGGGGAGATGTTGTGCAGCAAGTTGTTAACCCCTCCGTGGGCAGGGATGGTGGCCCTGGGACCCGTTGGGGTTTGGCGGTGCAGGGAGGTGGGTGACCGCAGGGTGCTGATGTACTCACTATCAGAAAACACACGAGTCTCTGGTAAACCAATGTGATGGTGGTCGGTGCACGCAGCCGGCTGCGTTCCGGTTCCCCCACCCGGCTGGTGGTCTCTGTCTTTCTCCTGCACCTGTTTTAGAATGGTGGCCTTCCTGTGCTTGCAACTTCAGGAGTCCGCTCCCGGCTGGTTGTGGCCTAAGGAGCCCTTGCCCGCGTACGCTGGCCCGTGGTGTCTCTGAGCCCTGGCGGTGGCATGTTATCCCCCTCGGTGGGCTGTTGCCTTCTATTAGGGACTTTGGGTGGGACAGGACCTCTAGTCCTGGCCGCAATCTGTTAATTAACTAGTTCCAGTCGCTTCTGGAACTAGGTTCAGGGTCTTAGTACCCCCCTCTGTGCTCCGCTTTCCGAGTCGGTTCCCTGAGTCGGTACCGGCGGGCTACAACCCTGACCCGGTCCACATCGGTTCCACCGAGCCGTCTTTCTGGCTCCTGCAAAATGGAGTATGCCGTCTGCCTCCTAGCCAAAGGCACAAGGGCTTTTATCCTGGTACCTGTCAGTTTAACTTCAGGCCTGAGACACAGGCCTGACCTCCACTCTCCTTGAACTCTGAAACTGATCTGACTTTTCCCCGCCCCGGGCTGTCTAAAACATATAGGTGGGCGTCTTCCAACCGCCTGGTTCCGCCCCCTGGTGTGTCTATCAAGCCCTTCGGGGGTGACTAGGGTTTTAAGGTTGGCTGTGTATTACCTGTGAGGGAAAGGTGTAATGCGGGGCCCTATTTGTGACTACCTGGCTCTGCCAGGGCGTCACATTAGTCCACACCTGTAGCCTCCTCATTGTACTGTGAGGATAAATATCTTTTGAATGTACAGTGGCATGTACAAGTTTTGGCACCCCTGTTAAAAATTACTGCTATTAGGCTGGGGCCACACGGGCACTACTGCGATCCACTTGCATGAGACTCGGCTCGTGCTGGCAGTACAGCAGAGCCGAGTGTCATGCCTGTGTCCTTGCAACTGAGGTCCGTTCGTGCGAGCAGACCTCAGCTGCGGGGGGCGGGCCGGCACTCAGGAGAGGAGGGAGGGATTTCTCTCCCTCTCTCCTGTGTAGCCGGGTATTGCCATTCTCGCACTGCACTAGCAGTACACCGATGTACCGCGAGTGCAGTGCGATTTTTCTCTCGCCCTATTCACTTGAATGGGTGCGAGAGAAAGAGACTCAGCTTACAATCGCAGCATGCTGCGATTGTTTTCTCAGTCCGATTAGGGCTGAGAAAATAATCGCCCATGTGTGCTGACACACAGGCTAGAATTGGTCCGAGGGGAATGCGATGTTTTATCGCACTCCACTCGCACCGATTTTCTCGCCGTGTGGCTTAGCCCTTATGAACAGTGAAGCAAGCTGAAAATGAAATGATCTATAAAAGGCATAAAGTTAGAAAAGATCTATAAAAAGCATAAAGTTAAAGATGGCACATTTCCTTTGTATTTTAGTCCCCTCCTCAAAATTTTATTTTCGTGTTTTACATTTTACAGCTTGCGCCTTTTGAGGTTGTCTATTGTGCATTTTTGACATGTTCAAATCATCATCCTCTTTTGAAGCACAACTTTTTTTTACAGTTGGTATTCTGTTTGCATCAAGAATTTTTGGTGAAAATTAATTGAATCCATTCTTCCCTCCACCCGTGAAACGTTCCCCATGCCATTGGCTGCAACACAACCCCAAAGCATGATTGATCCACCCACATGCTTAATGGTTGTCGAGATATTCTTTCCTGCAAGTCTGTGCCCTCCTTTCTTCATAAATGCTTTTGATCATTGTGGTCAGAGTTATATTTTAACCTCATTGTTCCACAGGACTTGTTTCCAAAATGCATCAGGCTTGGTTAGATGTTCTTTTGCATACTTATGAGACTGAATTTTATGGGGAGGATGCAGGAGACTGATGACTTTTTCATGAAGGCATTATTTGTGCAGGGGTCTCTGAGCAGTAGAACAATGTGCCACAACTCCAGAGTCTGCTAAATCCTCTTGAAGGTCTTTTGCAGTCAACAGGTGTTCTGATTTGCCTCTTTAGTAATCCTACGAGAAGACCTTTTGCTTGGTCTTCCTGACCTTATCTTGACCTCCACTGTTCCTGTTATTTGCCATTTTTTAAATACATTTTGAACTGAGGTAAGGGCAACTTTAAAACGCTTTGCTCTCTTCGTATTGCCTTCTCCTACGTCCTAATTTTCATGTTCAGAGTGCTAGGCTGCTGCTTGGATGAACCTATCACTGCTATTTTTTGGCACAAGGTTAAAGGAGACTGGGTTGTTATAAGGCTATGTGCGCACTTACCGGATTTTGCCGCGGATTTGCTGCATGTTTCGCTGCAGAAAATGTTCAAAACATCTCTGCAGTGAATCACCAGCAAATCCTATGGAGAAAAAAAATCCTGTGCGCACTGGGCGGAATTTGACAGCTGCATGTTTTGCTGCGGGAATCCCGCAGCAAAAACAAGTGCATGTCACTTCTTTTCCGCACATCGCTGCGGGATTTCACTCCATTGACTCCAATGTTAATCATGAAATCCCGCAGGGAATAACGCAGGCAGCAAATTCTGTGCGGTTCACTGCGTTTTCCTGCGTTATTCCCTGCGGTATTTCGCGGTTTACCTCCGGTAATGTACATCGCCTGTCTGCGGTTTTGCAGGGAAGTGATGTCATTACAGGAAGAGGAAGCAAAGCAGAGAGTAAACAAACACAGATCACACACACACACACACACACACAGACCTAGATCACATAGAACACACATAGAAAGAAAACGGAAATATAGAAAACAAAGAACGTGGGCTCCGCTGCATATTTACCGTCCAGCCGAGGTAAGCACACAGCGGCGGCCCGGTATTCTCAGGCTGGGGAGGGAGAGGGGCAGGGGTAATGTCCCCCGCCTCACTCCCCCTCCGGCAGCCGAGAATATCAGCCGCAGCTGCCCCGGGACTGTCGCATGCATTATGCGGCAGCACCGGCGTGTCCTCGGCTCTTCTTGCTGCCGTGTAGCAGTGGCAGCAAGGTAATACAAGGGGTTAATGATGGTGGGGGACCACCGCCATTAACTCCAGGCTTGATCATGGCAGCGTCTATGTGACAGCTGACATGATCAACCCATAAGTAAAGTGAATAAAACACACACACAGAAAAATCCTTTATTTTAAATAAAACAAACAAGCCTCGTTCACCATTTTATTAACCCCTCCCGCAGCAAAGCTCCGGCGTAATCCACAGGTCCTGCGCTGCTGACATCCAGCCGCGATGTGTCACAGACACAGCGCTGAATGAATGCAGCAGACAGCAGAGGTAATTACCGGTCATTTCCCACGGCCGGTAATGTGAACTCACTGCCGACCGTGGGAAATGCAGCGATCTGTCCTCTATCTATCTATCCCTCTATCTATTCTTCTGTCTATCTACTATCTCAGAATTAAATGACTTTTTTTTTTTTTTCTTTTCAATGTGCTTTATTGCATTGAATGCAATAAAGCACATCCCAACCCGCACGCGGCAAAACCGCGGCAATACCGCGAACAATACCGCGGTATAACCGCAGCAAACCGCATGCGGTTTTCGGGTGCGGTTTGCCGCGGTTTTTTACCGCGGGTGCGGTAATCTTTGAGAGCATGCGGAATTTTCTCAAGAAAATAAATTCCATTTCCCAGTGCACACATAGCCTAAAGGTGTGAAATTTGCATCACCTGGCCTTTCCTAGTGATGATGGTGAACAAGCCATAACCCTAACAGGCTAATTAGTGTCTGAAACCTTGGTTAAAGTTATCTGAGCACACAAGTATCCAAGGGTACCCATTTTTCTTTTTGTAATTTTTCACATCTAAAAGATGAAAATAATATTTTTTATTTTTGCCTAAAAATACTTAGGAAATGTGTCAACTTTAACATATGCCTTTTAGAGATCATGAACTGTGCACAATTACAGTAACTTTCCCCAGGGGTGCCCAAACTTTTACATGCTACTGTAGATATTGCTATGAATAGACTTCTTTTCTGCTTATGTCTCTCCTGTTTGCTGAAGTTTTCTGTGATTTGCCTGGAGAATCCCCCTCCCCTCTGTACACTGGGACGTCTCCTAGCTGTGATGTCTTAACCATTCAGCCCTTCCTTGGCATGGACTATTTATCCTGTGCTTATACAGCAAGGCTCTGTCTAAGGCTCATCAATTCCCCCAAAGCATCAGTGGGATGGAAAGGCTAACGAGAACTCGCTTGCTGTGTCATGGGGTCTTCAATGAGCATTCCCAGTACTTGCCGCCCACGCAGGGGGACCTGGCTGAAGAGTGGGGCAGAAGAGGTGATTTGTGCTCAGCGTCCACTAGGACTACTTTTATTTTAGGGGTGTACATTGTACAATGCACTGCTTCTTGCTTTGTTTATTAATGCATTTAATTTTAGATTGTGGCATTATGAATGAATATAGAATTTTTATAACTCATTATTTATGGATTCTCTTTAATGGCTTTTGTCTCCTTTTAGGATATTTAAAGCATTGAAAGTATTTCCTGCTTCACATGAATAATTACTTGGCTTTTTCTTTGTCATGTACCACTATATATTGATTAGCGTCTAGAGGTGTATTTACTTAAAGGGGTTATCCAGGAGTATTTTATTTTTCAACTATGGGCCCAAGAACTAACAGTCAGGTAGTTCCAAACTACCTATCTGTTCTGCCTGGCGCATATCTCTGTTGTCACAGACCGCTTCTGCCAACATTTCTGCAGCTGACATCTTGTCAGCAAAGCAGCTGCTTCTCTTCGCTCTGCTCCTTTTACTGGGCATGACTTCCAATGTCGTGCTGATTGACAGCGGCTCCCCTCTGCCTAACTGCGGGAAGACAGTTGTCAATCACCATGACATCGGCAGTCACACCTCGTAAACAGATCAGCCTGTAAGAGGTGCTCTATTTGTAAAGCAACAAAATCGCCAGCAGGATCGGTCTGCGACCGCTCAGAGCTCAACCCGCCTTAGTTCTTAAAGCGTACCAATCACCAGGATTTTCCTATATAACCTAAAGCCAGTGCTATACTGGCACTATCATGCTGATTTTATACATACCTTTAGTTGTCAGCTAGGATGTACAGGTTTTGAAAAATAAGCAAGTAAAGTTTGTAAAATGAGCAGCTTTTTGAATGACATTAGCTGCCGATCAGCTGATAGCTGGGGTGGGTGATTCCCACCCCCCCCCTGACTGTCCTACTCCCCCTATCTGTTATTTATGCGAATTCTATGAAAGAATAGTTTTACTATCTGACTAGAAAGACCTGTGCTGATGTCATACCCATGTGACCAGAAGGGGCGGGGCCTCAGCCAACTGAAAAATAATGTTGCTTCCTGGTATCCGCTATGTTTGTTGAGGCCCCGCCCCTTCTGGTCACATGGGTATGACATCAGCACAGGTCCTTCTAGTCAGGATCATTTTACTATCATAGAAATAGCATAAATAACAAGGGAGGCTGGACAGTAAGGGGGAGGGAATCACTATGAATACCCACCCCAGCTATCGGCTGATCGGCAGTTGCTGCCACTCAAAAAGCTGCTCATTTTACAAACTTTACTTGCTTGTGTTTCAAAACCTAAACATCCTAGCTGACAACTAAAGGTATGTATAGAATCAGCCTGATAGTGTCAGTATAGCACTGGCTTTAGGTTATATGGGAAAATCCTTGTGATTGGTGCGCTTTAGGCACATAGTTAAAAAAAATAAAATTGTCCCAGAAAACCCCTTTAAAGAAACACTGCCATGATGTGTTTCTTTAAACTAAATCTATGCATGCATTTATGTAGTGTGTGTGTGTGTGTATGTTTAATATACTCGCTTACTGCCGCCTTCTCTGGGATCCAGCGCCATTCTGCTCCTCTTAATGACGGCACCGCTCTTCAGACTCTCCGGGGTCTGACTTTTACAGTGCAAGTCTATGGAGTGTTAGACTCTCCGGGTCACTATGTGTAAGCTACAAGTGCAGTGACGTCCCTGAGAAGAGGAGCAGAACGGTGCTGGATCAAGGAGAAGGCTACAACATTGTGGGTATAAGAACACACACTAAATAGATACACAGATTTATTAAAAAAAAAAAATCTACATGGGAGTGATTAATGAATTAATTGAAACTTTGTATTTTATCTTGCAGTGCCCTTGCAGGGTTTTAATTTAGTAGCCCATGCTGGCTGTCATGGCCAGCTGACTGCATAATGGCATTTATGGCACACTTGGATATGGTAAAATTGAGCCACTTGGCTGTGAAGGTCAATAATTTGGTCTTGAGCAGTGAATGAATTTGCAAAATTCAACAAAAATGTCCTTCTTCCTCTCTGTGTACTTTGAAATGAATGGAAGCATTGACTGCAAGTGAACAGGCTGTAATGTAGCCGCAGAATGAAACCTCAAGCCTTTCTGTGAGCTGTGCACAATGAATACTGAAAGCCTTGGTGTATAGACTTGCTGGTGTTTTAGGTTATAGGTCGTGCTGTTAAATGTAAAAATGTGCAAGAGTTGGATCCAGGACAGTGGGGAAAAAAGGAGTTCATCCCTTTATGGCCGGATTGTGGTGTTTGTGACTTGTGGATGATGGGAATCTCAGTGCGACCAGTCTGACGCTTCTGGCACCCCATGATCATGAAGCCGTGTCTTCGTCACAAGCTCTATACTAAGTGTTTGCTTCTAGCGAGAATTTTCACATGTGTGATTCATCTAAGCCACATATGCCCTATGTCGTTCTAAGTCAATTGACATATACTCCACTGCCATCTGACCATTAGCCATAAGTTAAGGATTTGTGGGCATTGGCGATGATTCCCACTGTGCACTTGTTAGAGCGAAATCATTAACTTTACAAACTGGTTATCACTTCCAGGTCAGTATATCAGCTGTGTAATAACTTACTGGCACACAGAGCAATGATCTCAACTTATCACTTCTATAAAAATAATTTGTGATGGCTTTTCAAAAGGACTGGTGAAATATTAATCCTTTTTATTTTCTTTTTGCAGGTGCTGCAAAATATTTTAGAAACGGAAAATGAATACTTCAAAGAGATCCAGAATTTATTAGCAAATTATCTTCGTCATTTACAGACTAGTGAAAAGTAAGGTCATGTTTACATTCAGTCCTTTTTATTTATTTTGCTTAATAAAGGGGATTGCGCCATCAGGATATTCTCTTGTATTCATATGTTCTAATGCAGAACATGGCTCACATAAAGGGGAACTCTTGTTTAGGAGCCTCGTGTGAAAGATTTTATATAAAGAAGACCCTTCTCTAGACTCATTTTAATACTACTATTCCCGAGTGTTTTTTATTATATATTGCTAATTTTTAGGGTTCTCGGGGCATGTCTTTAGGCTGCTTTTCATAATGATATGAACCTACAAAAATTTCCTCAAAGCCAAAGTCCACCCATGAACCATATAAACCGAAAAAAAGAACCCTTAATGGTGAGATATATTACAATAACTAAAAAAAGGGAACTGTATAGAAGGAGGTAGATAGTAAACCCCACTGTAGTGACTAAGTGGTGCAACAAAGACTATCGTCCAACTAATGGCCATTATACGGTTAAATACCTAGAGACATGATCCGGAAAATGTCTGTAGACTGGAGACACTGGGGAGCTGACAGAGCCTCGACGCACGTTTCACCAACAGAACGGCTTTGTGACGAAGTTGTGAACAAGTTACTGTCTTACTATTCACTCTGCTCTTTCTATATGGTTTCCTTTTTTTTTTTTTTATTGTAATATATCTCACCATTTAGGGTTCCTTTTTTTTGTTTTTCTCTGCTTTTCATAATGACCCTGTGAGCAAAGCCCACTTGTAAAGACTTTTAAAATAAACGTACACGATGCACTAATTAAAAAGGCAATATATCTCTTCAATTGTATGGTAGAATTTAAAAAAAAAAAAAAAAAAGGGGCAGCGAAAATAAAATAGAGAGGGAATCCTGGATACTTGGCCTCTGTAATAGACCAATTATTACTGCATGTCTTGTGTTTGTGAATTGGGTAAGGGAAGAATAAAAAATAAAATAACATTTTGAATTGACTCCTGTGGCACGGGTACAATCCAGTGCTGCTTGTGTTATTCCTGGAATTCTCACTCACTCTCCGGTATGCTCAGTTCACAAATGGTTAAAATAAGCAAGTTCCAAGCTAAATAGCTGTGCCATAAATAGTGTTCATCAGGAAATCTACACAGGTACCACTGCTTGTGACACGCGTGCTTTTCACTTAGCAGTGCTGTATCCATTCTTGTCTTGTATGATTATCATTTTACTTTGTACTTGTGCTAAAGGACAAGCAATTTTAACATTTCTGTAATGTGCTTTTCATTTAAGGTTGAATCTCACCAGTATTTCTTATTTAATGGGGAACCTGGAGGAGATTTGTGCTTTCCAGCAGCTGTTGGTGCAGACGTTGGAGGATTGTACAAAGTAAGTGATGAAGTATCCAGCATGTTTGACTAGTGTAAGCTCTCCACCCTTCTATTCAGAATAGTTTTTCCCCCTAGTTCTGCGTTAAAGTATTTATCTTTTAGCAGCTGTCATATAATCATCAAACCTACGATAAAAGAAAATAAGCGTGTACCCTGCAGTAAGTAAGTAAATAGTAATGCTGCAATTACATAACGTAGGGTACTTAGTTTACAGGATTTTAATTAAAAAGTATAAAAGCCATCCCACCATGACAAGGTGTACCCAATCAGTATGGTCCTAGCCTCTAATATGGAGACTTCACGTGGTGTCAGCCAACCTCAATGTAGACTGAGATAGAGCAGGACCGGGCCCAGACTGTTCGGACACCTGCTCAAGGGAAGCTATATAGATGAATTGCATAGCTCAAAAAAGAGGGGTCACGCTCCTGTTTGTACAAAGTACACAAAAGTACAAGACGGTAAAGTGAAACCAAAGAAACGAGCTGGAGGATAAGATGGTATACATGCACTGTATAAGAACATGTTCACACTGGCCAATCAACAGAGAAAATGTAAGCTAAAACAAAATGAGCAAATACCTTGCGGTCAATAGTGATAGTAAGTAATGGTACAATTTAATAATATGGAACACTTTTTAGTTCTCGCTCTCGCTGATATTTTCGTAAATATATATATATATATATATATATAAGTAAATTTTATAAATATATTTTGTGTGTGTGTGTATATATGTATAGATATGAGTGTATGTACACTACAGTTCAATCGTTTAGGGTCACACAGGCAATTTTGTCTTTACCAGGAAAAATCATACTTTTATTTATCAAATGAGTTGCATAATAAGAGGTAAATATAGTCCAGACATTGACTAGGTTAGAAATAATGATTTTTACTTGAAATAATAATTTTCGCCTTCAAACCTTGCTTTCGTCACAGAATGCTCCTTTGCAGTAATTCGAACTTTGCAGACCTTTGGCATTCTAGCTGTTAAATTGCTGATGTATTTTGGAGATATTTCACCCCAAGCTTCCAGAAGCCCCTCCAATAAGTTGGATTGGCTTGATGGGCACTTTTCCCACTTTTCCCCTCACCCATGACAGCACCACGTGATATAATGGTGCTGTCATGGGTTCTGGAAAACCAGCTACCGGTAAGTAACCGTGGTGTTTTCCCCTCACCCATGACAGCACCCTTATATCACGTGGTGCTGTCATGGGTCTGGAAAAAACGGCTACCGGTAAGTAACCGTGGTGTTTTTGCGTACCATACGGTCAAGCTGCTCTCACAACAGATCAATAGGGTTGAGATCTGGTGCCTGGGTTGGCCACTCCATTACAGATAGAATACCAGCTGCCTGCTTCTTCCCTAAATAGTTCATGCATAATTTGGAGGTGTGCTTTGGGTCATTGTCCTTGTTCTGTCTCTTCCTGGTAGCAATGAATCCAACCGCTCTAATTATCAGTCCCTTAGATAACTGTATGATTTTACTCACTCTACCGGCTTCCACAGATAGTGTTAACTAAAGCCCAACGATGACTTGTAGAAAGACCAGGAGAAACGCTGTAGTTTTCTTCTAGAATCTTGTATTAAGTACAAAGTAAAGGCAGGTGAAAAGGAATAATCTGTACAGGGTTGCAGACATGTCTCCACATGTCTCTTCAGTAATAGTTCCTCTAGACTAAACTGAAGGAGAAGGGAGGAGCTTTCTATACAGAAGCCAACTAAGGGAGGAACATGGGGACAAACTTCATACAGTCTAATCTACCTAGTAACAATAAGGAATTTCCTGATAGGAGGAAAAAATATGCAATGCAAGAATTATATACAACAGGTTGTTCCCATTCATGGGACACAACACTCCCCGTCTGAAATCATATGATTTCACAAGTCCTTCTACGACGTAAGGAGTCGATCCTGTCCCTCGATGTCATGAAACCTGTAACGAGAAAAGAGACAAACACAAAAAATGCAACAGTAATGCACTGAATTCAAGTCCATGCTTGGTTGATGACGCATTGTCCTTGCGTAAAAATGTAAAAGTAGAAAATGTAAAAAATGAATCCAAGTTCAACAAACCCTTCTTCAGATTGGGGAAGCCGCAAACATGCCAACTCTTCCTCCAACCCAATAATCCAACGGTAAAGTTTTAATCCAAAGGAAAAGTTCAAGGTTCAATTGGACACGGACAGTTGTGTCTCCGTACAGCAGGGGTAAGGAAAGGTACGCTCCCCGCCGTGGCAGTGTCCAACGACAAAGTTCATGTAACGTCCTCCTTTGGTAAAAGTAGCACGAGTTCGGTGACTGGACGAATCACACACATGTGCCAGCCGTGGCACGTTGAAGACTTGTAGTCGGTGAAACAGTGAGCAATGTGAATAAGACAAGCTACGGTTCGTACCTCAGATGACCAACTTGAGAAGCGCTCGAAGCGATGAGATCCCAACTTTTGTTCTGATGTCACTGAAGTGTAGCGAGCGGAGACGACCAGTATAATTTCCTTGTCGGATTCTGGTTCCACCAGCTCATACATGTTGCCGGCGTAATTATCGCAGGTCTCCTCGTATAAGATACTTGGAGGTGTCAGCCACATGTTGTCGCCGAGTTTGGATGCAGCAGTGAGTCTCGTTCCTCGGTCGGCTGGGTTTTGTTCGGTGGGAGTGTGGTGCCACTGTTCAGCATGATCTCTGTTGAGGATATTTTGCGTAATCTCGACAAAGCATTTCTCCATCTATGGTTGTCTTTCCAAAGTGCGTTTTAGAGAGGAGGACCTTGCGGTTGCTTGCTGGGAGTTGTTTGGCAACCTTGGCCTTGGAGACCGAAAGGGTAATGGGGCTACCCAACTGTTAGTCATTTTGAGAGAACTCTTTATCCATAATCTTTATGAATTCTTTGTCTTCTCTCATCGGAGCCAATTTGTTGTCTTCGTTTGTAGACTCGAACGCTGTTGACCCGAAGTCGTCATCCCAGAGATATGCGTCCGCGCAGTCGGGAGGCTGCTGTCGCCACCTGGTGTCACTCAGCCTCTCTTTCACCCCGTAGTGATGCGGACATGGTTGAAAGTGAGTGCCGCGACCGTTTGGGAGGATGTGCGTCTTGTAGGAGGAGATTGCGTTGGGACTATTCATTTTGCCTACGGAGACGTTTCCTATGATCGCCCAGCCTAAGTCGTAGCGCTGAGCGAATGGCGCATCGTGTAGCCCGTTGATGTGTTGGCGTACTTTGTGTAGCCGGAGGATGTCTCTTCCAATCAGAATCAGGATTTTTGCACTATGATCAAGAGGTGGGATCTTGCTGGCGATAGTTCTCAGGTGAGGGTGGTGAAGAGCTGCCTGTGGTGTTGGAATCTCTTCCCGGTTAGCCGGTATCTGGTTGCACTCGACAAGTGTCGGTAGAGGTATCTCTACAGTATTTTCAAGAGATGTTACCACGAGACCACTGGCTCTTCTTCCGCAAGCTTCTGAGATGCCGCTGCAAGTACCTAGTGTATAAGGGTAGGCATTTCCTTTTAAGCCGAACAAGTCGAAGAGTTCAGACCTGGCAAGTGACCTGTTACTCTGGTCGTCCAGGATGCTGTACACCTTCACGGCCCTTTCTGGGTGACCTTTGGGATATTCCATTACTAGGCATATTTTCGCACAAGACTTGTCCCAGAGATCTTCTCCGCAGACTGCGGTGCACGAGGAGGATACTGTGAGGTAGTTTGCAGCTTGGCCGTTACTCTCCCTGCCATGACTTGTGGTAGGAGAAGGTGTAGGTGCAGGATCAGGCTGAGATGGGTGCAGCGCTTGTACGTGATCTGTGCTGTTACACTCCATGCACTTAATTGTAACCTTACAGTCCTTGGCAAGGTGTTCTGTAGAGGCACAACACCTGAAACATACCCCAAACCTTTTCAAGAGTTCCTTTCGTTCTTGAAGGGGTTTCTTCCTGAAGCCAATGCACTTCTTCAGGCGGTGTGGCAGTTTGTGAATAGGACATTGGCGGTTCGGATTTTCCGCCTTCCCGCCTTCAGTGCCATTGTCTGGTGTAGGTGGTAGAACATCGGTCTTTTTGACTGATACTGGGCCCCTACATTTTCTGTCATTTTGATGAGTGCTTTCACATCTAGGAGCTGGTGAAGTGGAGTCGGTGGGTTCTCCACAGGTGAAGCTGGGGTCTGCCTTACGTTCCGCGATGCCATTGATGAACTCGCACAAGTAGGAGAATGGAGGGAAGGACACTTGGTGCTCTTTTTTATAGTTTGTTCCTACCGTGGTCCACCTTTCCTGCAAGTTGTAAGGTAACTTGGCGACTATGGGTTTCACCCCACGAGCGGTGTCCAGGTAGCTGAGGCCAGGTAGGTGTGCGTCTGTTTTGGCCAGCTGGAGCTCAGACAGCAGGTCGCTGAGTTCCTGGTACTTTGAAGCATCCTTGCCAGATATTTTGGGAAGGTCGTATAGTTGTTTCAGCAATGCATCTTCAATTGCTTCAGGACTGCCGAAGCCTTTCTCTAGTCTGTCCCATGCGGTTGCGAGACCAGTTGTTGGGTCGCTGATGTAGACGGATCTGAGTCTCTTGATTCTTTCAGTAGACCGTGGGCCTAGCCACCTGATTTAGCAAGTCCAGCTCTTTAGAAGCCGTAATGCCGAGGTCACGCGTTGCGGTTTTGAAGGCACACTTCCACCATCTGTAGTTTTCGGGCTGGTCGTCAAACTTTGTGAGACCGGTGTTGGTGAGTTCTCGGCGGATCATGTACCTCGCAAAGTCGGACATGTCTGATCTTTCCGACGTTGGGGGCCATTTGCTGACTGCGTGGTGCTGGTTGCGTGATTCGTAGCTTCTTGGTTCGGGAACATGGGAAAGTATGGAGTGGCATAGGCGTTTAGACCATTGATCGGTTTGGTGTGTACAATCTCTTTTGTATACGGGGCTGGAACTACATAGCTGTTGGGAGTGTAGCGCCTTGCCGGCATGTTAGGTTGCATGTAGACATGGGCATATGGAGGTTGCTGATGCGCAGGGTGTGGCTGTGCATTGGAATATGAAGCTGGTTCAGGCTTAAAAGTCTGAGGTGCATTAAACTGACCTGGAAGGCTGGAAGCTGTAGGTGGATCAGTGTCTTGAGGCTCTGGAGAAGTGTTAGCACTGACGGGAATGTTGATGGTAGTTGGCAGTTCGTCGGCATGGCTCAGCACGTAATCTCTTGTACGCTTAAGTGAGTCTTCTGTGTCGAGATCACACAAACTGGCGCTGCCTTCTTGGCTCCCACCCAGAGCTTGCTCAAAGACTTTTAGCCTTGCCATGGCTGCCACATGTTCACATTCCTTCTGTAGGGCTTCAATTTCTGCTTCCTTGCGTGCAGATTCTGCTTTAATCTCTGCTTCTTTGCTTGCAGATTCTGCTTTCATCTCTGCTTCTCTCTGGGCGAAGATGGCTTGTACTTTCGTTGTTTCTGCTTCGGCGCGCGCCTTTATGAGCTGCTCGCTGAGGGTTGAGTACCTTGATGAGCCTGATTTGAGTGAGTGCCTTGAGCTCTTAATGGACCTGGATTTGTGAGATGCCGTTCCTGACATTTGCGTAATTTTTGCTTTAGTCTCGCTCACAATGTCACGCACGGTGCGGTCTCGTTCAGCATTAAGTTGTTGAAAGTCCTGTAGTTCTTTTTGAGACTCAGATGTATTTGATCTCAGCAGGGTAGAGGAATATTTTTTACAACTCTCTTTGTAAGACCGGTATGCTGAGTACACTTGTTCAAGGACTCCCTCTGGTGGTAGCTCATGAGCACCAGGCGCAGATAAAACAGTCACTTGTTTTTGCACTCTTTGCCACAATAAAGGCCCAGTCACACACAACGACTTACCAGCGATCCCGAAAACGATGCGACCTGATAGGGATCGCAGGTAAGTCGCTGGGAGGTCGCAGGTGAGATGTCACACAGTCAGATCTTACCAGCGATGCAGGAACAATACAGGTCGCAGTAGCGACCTGTATAACGATCTCAGCAGTCACTGTGACCCTGTCACACAGTGTCAAACACAGCGATGTGTCCTGCCCAGCAGGACATCGCCTTTGAAGAAAATGACCTGGACCATTCAGCAACGACTAGCGATCTCACAGCAGGGGCCTGATCGCTGGTAAGTGTCACACATAACGAGATCGCTAACGGGATCGCTACTGCGTCACCAAACCGGTGACTCAGCTGCGATCTCGCTAGCGATCTCGTTATGTGTGACAGTACCTTAAAGGGAACCTGTCATCAGAAATTTCGCCCAAAAGCTAAAAGATTCCCCCTCTGCAGCTCCTGGGCTGCATTCTAGGAAGGTCCCTGTTATTATTGTGCCCCATGTGAGACCAAAATAAAGCCTTTATAAAGTTCTACCTTTTTGTATGCAGCTTCTGTAAATCCGACACGGGGGCGGGCTCTCTGCCGTCCGTTATTCTGCCTCCTGGTCCTGTATGCCGCCCCCATCGCTCCTTTCCATATCTGATGCACCGCCCACTGCTCCAGCCATCCCCGTGCATGCCCAGTGCCAGTCTCACAGGACTGAGCACTGTGACTGCTGGTGATGTGTGCGCAGGCAAGTGATTATGGACGGGGCTGTGACTGTTATCAGCAAGTACCCGGCCATAATCTCTTGAGCGCGCAAACCTCTCCAGCGTCACACTGAGCTCAGTGTAGATGCTATACTGTATGGGCTGCTTCCAGGGATGACGTCCCTTTGTCATGTGATAGTATTTCGAACACGCCCCTATCACATGACAAAGGGACGTCATCCCTGGAAGCAGCCCATACAGTCTAGCATCTACACTGAGCTCAGTGTGACGCTGGAGAGGTTTGCGCGCTCAAGAGATTATGGCCGGGTACTTGCTGATAACAGTCACAGCCCCGTCCATAATCACTTGCCTGCGCACACATCACCAGCAGTCACAGTGCTCAGTCCTGTGAGACTGGCACTGGGCATGCACGGGGATGGCTGGAGCAGTGGGCGGTGCATCAGATATGGAAAGGAGCGATGGGGGCGGCATACAGGACCAGGAGGCAGAATAACGGACGGCAGAGAGCCCGCCCCCGTGTCGGATTTACAGAAGCTGCATACAAAAAGGTAGAACTTTATAAAGGCTTTATTTTGGTCTCACATGGGGCACAATAATAACAGGGACCTTCCTAGAATGCAGCCCAGGAGCTGCAGAGGGGGAATCTTTTAGCTTTTGGGCGAAATTTCTGATGACAGGTTCCCTTTAATGCTGTCTGGGTAAACAGTTCACTTCTGGCTGTTTCTAGGTTCTCTTTAACCTTCCATGTTGGTTTTGTCAACTGCTTAGATCTTTCACTGTAATGCAAGTGTGAGTCCCTGTCTTCCTCTTGTTGCTTTAAAGCAGGTAGGGAAATTGTTCTTTTTGACTCCATCAGGAAGGGTGAATGCTGCTCTGCACTGGTTGTCAGGGAAACCAATACAATGTTGCAATCTCTGCAGCCAGCAGTCTGTGTTTGCAGAATGTATTTGAAGAGTCTCTAGCTGCAGCTTACAATTAGCTTATTATGGGTGATTCTAGGTTTACAGCTGCACACAGTTATGATAACAGGTTAATACTTTACAGGGCACTTTGTCTGAAGCTGCTATAAAGTTTTATGCTGTGGCTTGTTATCAGCCCCTTGGGGTAATCCTTTCTCTGGATTGTATGCAATATAGCACTCGTGGACACAGGTTGTTTACTGATCTATGTATACTAATCCCGGTCACAGCTAGTCCTTTTCACTATTCTGTCTCTTCCTGGTAGCAATGAATCCAACCGCTCTAATTATCAGTCCCTTAGATAACTGTATGATTTTACTCACTCTACCGGCTTCCACAGATAGTGTTAACTAAAGCCCAATGATGACTTGTAGAAAGACAAGGAGAAACGCTGTAGTTTTCTTCTAGAATCTTGTATTAAGTACAAAGTAAAGGCAGGTAAAAAGGAATAATCTGTACAGGGTTGCAGACATGTCTCTTCAGTAATGGTTCCTCTAGACTAAACTGAAGGAGAAGGGAGGAGCTTTCTATACAGAAGCCAACTAAGGGAGGAACATGGGGACAAACTTCATACAGTCTAATCTACCTAGTAACAATAAGGAATTTCCTGATAGGAGGAAAAAATATGCAATGCAAGAATTATATACAACAGGTTGTTCCCATTCATGGGACACAACAGTCCTGTTGTAGGATGAAATTGGCTCCAATCAAGGGCTGTCCACAGGGTATGGCATGGCGTTGCAAAATGGAGTGATAGTTTTCCTTATTCAAAATCCCTTTTACATTGTAGAAATCTCCCACTTTACCAGCACCAAAGCAACCCCAGACCATCACATTACCTCCACCATGCTTGACAGATGGCATCAGGCACTCTTCCAGCATCTTTTCAGTAGTTCTGCATCACGCAAATGTTCTTCTGTGAGATCCAGACACCTCAAACTTGGATTCGTCTGTTTGTAACACTTTTTTCCGATCTTCCTCTGTCCAATATCTATGTTCTTTTGTCCATATTAATCTTTTCCTTTTATTAGCCAGTGTCAGATATGGCTTTTTCTTTGCTACCCTGCCCTGAAGGCCAGCATTCTGTAGTTGCCTCTTTACTGTAGACGTTGACACTGGTGTTTTACGGGTATTATTTAAAGAAGCTGCCAGTTGAAGACCTGTGAGGCGTTGATTTCTCAAACTAGAGGCTCTAATGTACTTGTCATGTTGCTTAGTTGTGCAGCGGGGCCTCCCACTTCTCTTCCTACTCTGGTTAGAGCCTGTTTGTGCTCTCCTCTGAAGGGAGTAGTACATACCGTCGTAGGAAATTTTCAGTTTCTTGGAAATTTCTCGCTTGGAATATTCTTCATTTCTAAGAACAAGAATAGACTGTCGGGTTTCACATGAAAGTTCTCTTTTTCTGGCCAATTTGAGAGTTTAATAGAACCAACAAATGTAATGCTCCAGATTCTCAACTTGCCAAAAGGAAGGTCAGTTTTATAGCTTCTCTAATCAGTAAAACTGTTTTCAGCTGTGCTAACATACTTGCACAAAGGTTTTCAAGGAATTTCTAAGCATCCATTAGCCTTCTAACACAGTTAGCAAACACAATGTACCATTAAAACACTAGAGTGGTAGTTGTTGGAAATGGGTCTCTATACACCTATGTAGATATTGCATTCAAAACCAGACGTTTACAGCTAGAATAGTCATTTACACATTACCAATATATAGAGTGTATTTCTGTTTAATGTTAGCTTCATTAAACACTAATTTCCTTTCATAAATAAGGAAATATCTAAGTGACCCTAAACTTTTAAACTGTAGTTTATGTATAGGTGTGTGTGTGTTTTTATATGTGTATATATACATTTATTTCAGGGTGCACATTTGTCCACCGTTTTTTATACACCCGCCACTAACGAAGATGGCCTGTCAGACTTTTAATTTGTTAGTCAGGTTTAGAATGCAGAGCGTCATGTAAAAGATTTGCAACTTTTTTGTTAGAATGAAAACCAGTACTATCAAAACATTTTCCTCACGAGTACACCCCTCACATTCTTGTAAATATTTTATTATATCTTTTCATGGGACAACACTGAGAATGACACTTTGATACAATGTAAAGTAGTCAGTGTACTGATTGTATAACTGTATACATTTGGTGTGCCCTCTAAATAACTCAACACATTAATTGTTTAAATCACTGTCAACATACGTGAGTACACCCCATGTGTACTCTCCACAGCTGACAATTCTCATCCAGTCCCAAACCATCACACTCCCATCACCATGCTTATATATGTATTTATGTATATCTGTGATGAAATGATAAAATGTACGTACTTACATACACAAAATGCAGAACATTGGAAGATGACAACTGAGCAGAAATTAGGCCTGAGCCCAAACTAAAACTTATGGTATATCTTGTAAACTATGGTGCAGGTTAGATGTAACCCTATTAGTTGGCAATACAATTGTTAAAATAAAAAAACGTGAGGATGGAAGGCACTCGCCAGTTTTTTCTTGCAGAAAAATTCAGATTTATTCTTTTTTAAGGAGGCTAAACATCCTAAGAAGGAGAGGGAGACATAAAGCACACAGACGACAGCTGTTTCGCACCGGCAGCCGGCACTTTGACTTGTCGTCTGTGTGCTCTATGTCTCCCTCTCCCCCTCCTTCCTAGGATGTTTATCCTCCTTAAAAAAGAATAAATCTGAATTTTTCTGCAAGAAAAAACTGGCGAGTGCCTTCAATCTTCACGTTTTTTTTTTATATCAATTTTTATATGTCTCTGCTTTGAAGTTGCACCGCCAGTTTGCAGACCCATACCCAGGAGTTAAAAAAAAGTTTGTTCACCGAGGCAGGTGAATGAGGTGTAGTGTAAATAAGTACGCTATAGTGTGTGTGTGTGTGTGTATGTATATAGCTATATATATATATATATAGATAGATAGATAGATAGATACTAAACTTGCGTAGGTCGGTATTCCACAGAGTAGATGGGAGGGGGAAGGGATGAAATTTTGCTCCGTTACGGGTGGGCAAATTCCAGGAGTCGGCCAGCACCGGGCCTACACCACGCTATCGGCCCATCAAACTATAACCTGACTGATTGTGAGCAGGTGAAGAAGTTCTGACAGAGTGTTTTTAATATAAACTGCCCTTAGGGACCAGCTCGACGGGAACCTTTCTATTTTATCCAGTAAAATAGCTGTCAATTTCTCCTTGACCAAGAATCTTCTGTACTTTTAATGTTCTGACTTGCTCATTTCCTAGTGAGATGTTGGGGATAATCTGGGACATTTTGCGTTTTGATTCTGTGATCATTCTGTGTATAACCCGACCTTGACATTTGAACAATGACCTCTGATTATATATCCCTTGCAGATGGCACTGTTTTCTTGTGAGTTTTGGGTTATAATTATCAATAAGACAATGAGACATCTTGTCACTAGTTCCCTCAGCTGCATGTTTAGGTCTTTCTGTGTTTTGGGTGCACCAGGCCTCCTGAGCTGAACTGTGAGCCTCATGGACATTTATGAGAACCACGGCCAGTCCCTGCATTGTAGTCTTGTACAGACCACGACATGGATGTGAACACTGACCTAACAATGTGATTTTTACTTTCTTCATTAGATTACCAGAGGGACAGCAACGAGTTGGCGGTTGTTTCATGAGCCTAATGAACCAAATGAAGAGTCTGTACATGGCATATTGTGCCAACCATCCTTCAGCGGTCAATGTCCTTACACAGCACAGGTATGGGTGCAGGTTTGCAAATAAACTCAATCTGTCTTATAATCCGTATGGTACAACAGAAATACTATAGTAAAACATTTTTCATTAAAACATTTTAATTCATATAACATTCTTGTGTTATATATTCTTCAAAGACTGACCCTTTACATTGCTGAAAAACTGATTTTTGTAGTGTCTATAATTTGTGTAGATTCACCTATTACTTCCCCCGGATTTTGTGTTCTAATGAAATGGCGGCGATCTTTGTACACTCTATATGAATAACATGGGTCGGCTGTCTTAGTCCCTCCCACTAACTTTGTTCATAAATAAAGACACTTGGTTTGCACGATAAAAACGAATCTGTTGACTTTCTTTTACTATTACCTCATGCTGAAGAGAGTGCAGTGTTTTGAATTTACATTCTATAGTCCGGACCTTGGTCCTCTCACTAGCACCTCTATACCACCCTTAATAGAGCAGTGTTCACACCATATATACCTTTACACTGTAAACAGGCCTGGTTTTTTTTGCTGGCACTGTTTTGAGAACACCACACTAGTGTCAAGGCTTTACACAATCTAAATGTGTGGTGCACTATCCACCTACAGTATGGCTTTCTTGAATATGAAATTTGCCTTATGGGGTTGGCCACAAGAAATAGTAGCCCTTATCCACAGAACCACAAGTTCACTTTAATCCTCTAAGGAAGGACACTTGAAATCCTTTATTCTTTTGAATGGCTCTTCTTGATAAAATTGAGCTGGTGACCTATAGGCAGTGCTGCCTAGACAAAAAAAGGATGCAAATCTGCTTACTGATTGAAGAAAATAGCCTCTTTAGTGCCAGCTATAGGTATCGACCCTGTAAAGCAGTGTGTATGAATAGAATATTGACTTGAGTGTTTGTGGTTATTAAATGGGTTGTCCCACAATTTTTTTTTTTTGTCAGAAGCCCGTGCCTTCCTAACATCAGAAAATAGAATGCTACGTTCTCCAATGCACTTGCCATGATCTTGCCCCCAGGTCTGCTCCTGGATGTAGGCACCTCCTCTATGCATGCCTATACCATGAAGAGGAGACCCTGGTCACACTTTCTGATGTGATGCTTTACGAGAGTCAATGTAAATTTCTTTTGTAACTCACTGTTGCATGCATCATGTGGTCGGCACTGGGCATGTCACCAACTCATGCCTGTCTCTATGCCAGGTGCATCCGTAATCGGACCAGCATAACGCTGCCTTGGCACATGAAAGGGTTAGTCAGCATTTGCCTGATCTTTGGCCACAGAGCTAGGAGAGAAAGGCAGGCGCTATGACTGGAGGTTACATCAGACGACATAACTCGCCCCCTGCCTCTGTCACTATATCAGCACCGATGAGAGGAGTGCAGCTCTGCCTGCACATGAAAGGCTTTAGAGGAGCATGGTAACCCTTCATAGGCCCTAAGAGCCTCAAAAGGCAAAAACCCTGTTATTACAGAGTGAGGAGAAAATGAAGAGACACACAGCACTTACCGAGTCGACATGAGGGCTGATACAGCAAATGTTTTCTCCAGATTTCTGTCATAAAACACTTTTAAGAAGTCACCAAATTTTTACACAACTGAAAGTTGAAAATTAAGACATTTTGCAACTTTTGGTGTATTCATGAGTGGCCTGATGTGCCAAAATGATTGGAGCTTGGGTAAGGCATGGGCAGCGCAACACCCTCCTGTCTGATTTATCACCAGAGGTGTCATACCTTATCCCAGGAATCTTACTTCAGTCCCTGACTGGAGTGAGATTTCTGGAGAGGCGCACAGGATTCATAACGTGGCGCTCTTCTTACTCCGCCATGCCCCTTCATTGCGTCTGGCAATGCTGGTCTTAATGAATCAGGCCCACAGTGTCCTCCCTGTGCAGGAGAATAAAGGCAGGAAGAACGGAGCTGTTCAACCTGTGTGTTAGAACTGAATGGAGGAGGTGTCCAAAAGCCACAAAGGCTAAACACCGAGGAGGACCGCGGTGTATGGGAGTGTGTATGTGCTACAATCCGCATTAAATGAAGATTGTTCCATCCATGGGGACGGCACTTAGTCATTTGAGGCAACACCACTAGCAATTTACTGTGGTGAATGCTCCTGGGAGCCCAATACATCTCTGCATGGGGTTTCTGCTTCATCTGTTATAAAGCAAATGCCAAATCTTCTGGTCTCCGGTTTTGTAAGGCACATTTATTTATTTGACTCCCTTTTATATAGCACTATTAATCTCACAGCGCTTTACAGACGTGATCACTTTTATTACTTTTTATTGAGCCATGAGTAGGAGTCAGAGCCTAGTTATGTATTGCAGTGATGGCTGTGCAAACCATCTTATAAAGGTATCCCTATGGAGCCAAGTAGTGAAGCAGATAATATGCCTAAGTGCAGGCTATGTTTGTTCAGAGTAAGTGTCTGGTGAAAGCTCGGTGTATCTGCAGAGTAACTGGAGCATGGATAACCCAGGCAGCGAATTCTTTGTGTCTCCTGCACACTGCCTCCCCATCGCCTGGCTGTATGCAGGGAGGTGATGTCATCCTCCCATCAGAGCGTACAGAGAAAGGAGCCCAGCCGTCTATCAGGACAGAAGACCTACAGCTAGTCTGGTGCACCACAGTGCGCTTGTGCTCCCAGTACAATGCGGTGTCTGTGTGCCATCCTAAGGCCTGTCAGTGCGGAAAGTTCCTGCTCCATCTACTACAAGCAGAAATCCACCTCCGAAGTGTAAGTGCAATTGTAGATGAAGCTTGTCTTTTGTGTGAAGATCCTTAAGCACCTGGTAAAGCGGATGCTCCCTCTCCACCTCCTGCTGAGATCCCATTTTTATAAAGTCGTAGATTAATCTTGTAGATCTTTGTGTATACATTTAAGTTTTATCCTATGGAACTTAAATCGTTCTTTCTTCTGTAAGTCAGACTCCAAAACGTTATACAGAGCTGGAAAGTCATGTTTTTATTTCGGCATACAGCTCCAGGGTATGGTAAAAAAGTATTGATGGTTGTTGGATCTGCATTTTCAATTTCCTGTCGGGGACATTAAACCATTTAATGATATAAGTTATTATTTGTCCTTCTTATGATTGTATTTGATCTGAAGTGATCTAACTGGGTCTAGGTTCACATGTTAAGACATTATGCAAGCTTGTCCTTCACATTGTCCTTTGTTTGGGCTTATGTATTGGTTCTTAAGGCTTAATGTTGCTGGTAACCTTGCTCGGGGTTGGCCGGGGTGGCACGGATACTGCTGTAGCCTTGTCTGCGCGCTGCCATGTAGGTGGGTTACTGTTCACTGTGTGTTTGTTTCTTTTGTATATCTGCGGCTTGTAATGCATGTAAGCTGAGCACAGAGGACATGGTCTATGCTGACCTTACAAGCATTCGAGCAAACCTCATGAAAGAATGTTTTGTCCTGTTTAGTGCAGCTGGGATCAGAGAATTGTTATAATTTTGCTGCCACTTTTCACAGATAACAGAGGCACTGTGGCATGGTGAAACGCCGGGGAATCTAGAATTACTGCTTTCAGCTATTCATGGTTTCTTTTTCTCCTTTTCACTTTCTTTAGTCCAGCAGAATTCAGAATTACTTATGGAGGCATTCTCTAAATGCACGGGGCCGGCAGAGCTAGCGTATTCTTCTATAAATATTTACTGGCATAGCTATTTTACACTATTACTGCATAGCATGTACTTTACATTTATATCACTCTTAATCCGGATTTAAATGTCCACTAAATGTGGTCTCTGTATGGATGGTGATGTACGGACTGGCGGTGGTCTCCCTACCCTATTCCCAGCCTCATCTGTGCCTATTCAGGTCAAGCTGGGAGACCCGCCGGCCGTCCGTACACAGAATTCACCCATAGGTCATTGCTAGGTAGGTGTATTTTCTGTGTTCATGAAGAATTCTTTTTCCAGTAACTATATATATATGGAACAAAATGTGTAGGATAAAAGGAGTTGTTCCCAGTATTTCATTTATATTTCTATTATTAAGGTTCCTTCACTAAAGTTCCTCTAAAAGTACCACACAAAAAGGTGCACATGGCTGCTCTATTTTGTCTATAAAATGCCAGACACCGTGATAGCAATTTGACGATCTCTATTATGGTCTGTGATATTTATTGGGTACTTCTGGTTATGTGGTGGAGCCGGCACGGAGGGTAATGTCATGGTTCTGCTAGAATGCAGCAGTGAAACGGGCCTGGTCGCTGGGCCTCACATGATATGTCGCATTACTGCATTGCGGGTACTAGTAAGCGGCAGTTGTGCTTGGGATGCTGGGCAGAAGTGAATACTGCACTGGTCCGGCTGCCTTGGAGGGCTGAACTGGATGCCAGATCATGGTAGTTCAAATCTTTTTGCTCATCTCTTATCATAACCAATGGAGGAGTGAGAAAAAAGTCAGGCAAGTGATCTGGTCACATCATTTTGAAGATTTAGCCATCTTTCTTTTTCGTAAACACTTATAAAAGTTAACTAGTTGTTACCCTTGCGGTATAACCGTCACATAGTGGAGTTGTGGCCAGCAACAGATCATAGAAAACCAGCTTAATTACTTCTGATTAGAGCTGGGCGGACCCGGACTGTTAAAGTGCGGATTCGCATTGTTTCAAAGTTTCCGTGTGCCAGTGCGGCCCCTGTTTGATCCAGATCCGGCACTCGAGAAGTAAAAAATAAAGAAAATGAAGCATACGCTTTATACTTGCCGAGGCTCCGGCCCGGCTATAAGCTTCTCCCGCGTGGCTGTACGCTGTTCCTGCGGCCTTCACTCATCATTGCTCGTCCATATGCACTCAGCACTGCTTTCCCCGCCCACCGCCGGACTTGCCTCTGTGATTGGTTTCAGTCAGACGTGCCCCCAGCCTGTGTGACAGCGCCTGACTGCAATCCGTCATCGTGGCTCATTCATTCTCTGGAGCGCACAGCGGGCAGTCATGCTCTATTGCAGCTCGCTGTGACAAAGATGTAGCAGAGCTGGAATCGTCGTGGGACCTCATGAGGATTATGTTGGACCTGCAGGGGTGTGTTGGGGTTAATAAACTGGTGAAAGAGTGTTTTTTGTATTTTATTCCAAATAAAGGATTTTTTTGGTGTCTGTGTTTATTTACTGTCACTTACAGATCAGTGATGGGGTGTCATAGACACTGCCATTACTAACCCAGGTCATAGTGGCTGCTGTGCGCTGTCATTAATTCCTTATTACCCTGATTGCCACAGCACCAGGGCAATCGGGAAGAGCAAGGTAAAGCTCCGGGATTGTCACATCTAATGGATGCGACAATTCCAGGCAGCTGAAGGCTGATCTTTTTAGGCTGGACCTCCCCAGCCTGAGAATACAGCCCCAGCTGTCAGCTTTATATTGGCTGGGTATTAAAATTGGGGAGACCACAAGTCAGTTTTTTAAATTCTTTAAATAATATAAAAAAAAAAAAGCCACATGCGGTTCCTCTTAGGCCGGAGTCGGACTTACACGAGTCTTACATCACCCAGCACGGCCGCACAAACTGTCCTGACAGGACAATTCTATGCAGCTGCATGCTCGTGTCCAGAGAGTGTGTGCGGCCGTGCCGGGTGATGTGATGCGAGACTTGTGCAAGTGTGACTCCGGCCTTATGGTGCACTCACACTAGCCGTATGACTCGCACGAGTCTCGCATCTCATCACCTGGCAGCTGCACACCTTTTGAACACGAGCATGCAGCTGCATAGAAATACATGCAAATGCACGCTCCTGTCAGGAGAGTGTGCAGTTGCTGTGTGATGCGATGTGAGACTCGTGCGAGTCATGCGGCTCGTATGAGCGCCCCGTAAGGTCGGAGTCACACTTGCGTGAGTCTTGCATCACATCACCCGGCAGCCACACACTCTCCTGACAGAAGTCGGTTGGCTGCATGTATTTCTATGCAGCTACAAGCTTCTGTCAGGAGAGTGTGCGGCTACCAGGTGATGTGATGTGAGACTCGCGCAAGTGTGTAACTCCAGCCTATTTTTGATACACAGCCATGATAAAACCCAACAGCTGGGGGCTGCAGCCGTGGGCTTTATCTGTGCTGGCATCAGAATACGGAGCACCTGGAGGCTGGCGCCGATTTTGTTTTATTTATTCAATTATCTTTTATACCACAATACTGACCCGCGGACACTTGCACTGCTTTCTGTGCCCACCGGACGTCCTGGCGCCTGTGATTGGTTGCAGTCAGCTGACACTCTGGGTGGGGGTGCGTCTAACTGCAACCAATTACACGCGCCAGTGGGCGGGGAAAGCAGTTAATATTCAATGAATGTTAATTGTTGGCTTCGGAAGAGAATGTGTGACCTGGATGGAAGCAGTTTGCTGGCATGACGGAGGTTCGGTGAGTACACCAAGCACGCTCCTACCCCCTATCCCTACTACCAACATTTTTAATCTCCGTATTCTGGTTCCCACAGACTTATATAAGTACCGGATTCCTGACCGAACCCAGGGTTTGTTTTTTTTTTTTGTTTTTTTTTTAATTTAGCAGGGACCCAATGGTCCCGGTTTTCTGTGAGTCCGCCCAGTTCTACTACGAATATATTCATGCGCTTTGGCTTATAGAAATGTAGAGGACTAGGCCATTTTACAAGTATAACTATAACTTACCTTGGGAAGCACAGGTTAAGACAGTGATGTAATATGACCTTGTGTTTCAGCATGTTACAGCAATAGAAAGTGGACGAACCCTTTAAAGCCTGTGTCCTTGAAGTCTTGAAATTTCAAATCTTATTGAAGGGCGTATTAAATAGTTTGTCTTCTGTAAAAAAAATAAATTTATACAGGTATTTACAATAGAAAGATATGCAACATACAGTATCTTGGGTACTAGAAGTGTCCAGATCTTAAGATTTCTGCATCGGTCTGATCTCCTGGTAGCTCTGTTCCTTGTGTCTGTGATTGACCAGTAGTGTATGTGAAGGAGGCTGCCTAATTGCACTACGGTAGTAATGTGCCTACTTAGGAAATCTAAATATAAGCGGAAAGTCAGGATCAGGGCAACCTTGCTAATTAACGGTACAGTATTAACAAGTTGGTAATTGGTCACCCCACACATCAGTTGTTGATCTGTCTGTCCGTAACGTCCCCCCCCCCCCCATACTTTTTTGCTTTTACTGTAGTCTAGAATAGGGGTGTGTGCACACATTTAGTATCTGGTGCAGACATTTCTGCGTCTCTTGGCATGAAAAATGCAGTGGAAGACAATGTGTGTTTTTACAACGTTTCTGTTTTTTTTTTGCTGCACATTTTTGGTTCAGATTTTTCCCATTTGCTAGAATGAAAGAATTGGCAGATTTAAATCTGCACCAAATCTGCAGGGAGAAAATACTTAACTTGTGCATGAGACTTCAGGATTCTCATAGACTTTGTTGGCATCAGGAGCCTTCAGGTTTGTGAGAAATCTACTCGCAAAAACTCTTTAGAAAATTGATAAAAACACAGTGTCTCCTCTCAGCTAGGGTTTATTTTTTAAGGAAGTATTTGACACTTTTGAAAACTATTTAATGCATTCTGTAAGGAAACATAAAATAAAGCCTAGATTTTTTTTCTATCCCTGTTGTTCAGTGAAGAACTTGGTGAATTCATGGAGATGAAAGGTGCCAATAGCCCTGGTATTCTTGTGCTAACGACAGGCCTTAGTAAACCCTTCATGCGCCTGGACAAGTACCCCACTTTACTAAAAGAGCTGGAGCGACATATGGAGGTATGGAGAGTTTTATTGCTAACAAGTAGTAATCGTTTGGATATGTGTATAGAGGTTTGTGGGGTTTCAGTATTGATGACCTGTGTCCGTTTCAAATCAGTAGGAATCTGCCTTCAAGTGCCCCACCCAACAACTGAATGAAGGGATCCCAGTGCTGAGAGTTCTGCATTGTTCACCAGACACAGCTCTATGTTTTGTATTGACTGAGCGGTAGTACCATACACCATCTCATCCAAGGTAATTGGAACAGGCTGCCATACCAGGCTCAGCCAGTATAAAATGTGCAGACCAGTGCCTAGTACACAATGGAGAGACTTGCATGGCACCTTCAGTCAGCTGATGGGGGGGGGGGTGCTGACAAGTCTGAGCCCACCTATCTGATGATCTGTCCTAGGTATGGATCCTCAGTATTAAAATCCCTCAGTTCCTCTTTAGCACAGTAAGGAATTAGATGATGCTCTTTTTTTTCAGTATGGAAAACCATAAACATGGATGCAGCATATGAAGTAGAGATGTACAGAGGAATGTGATATAATCGGCAAATGTACAATTTTTTTCTATAAAGGATAAAAATATTCCTTCAAGTGCCAATATCCGCTCCTTCAGTTATTAAGCGGCAATGCTAAGTCAGGTTGGCTATAAGTGTCTTCAATGGTTTGTCGGCCTCTTACCCTTACATGGCAGGCAACAGAGGGTTTCACTCTGACATCACTTCTTTTTAAAGATCTTTAGTGACTGAGAAAATCTCTTTCTGATCTCAATGCTTTATCCTAACATAACAGATTAAAGCCAGTAATAAATATTAAATGTGTCTGCGAGTCCCACTGATTTCTCTGGATCTGCCAGCAGTTGAAAGTCTGTGGTTTCCGGTCCCTCTGGGGATTCATTAGGCAGGATGGAGATTTCCTGTCTGGCTCTATTGTTTCCACCAAGAGGCTGCTGCGGTTCTTTACCATCTTCAAAAAAGGCACATTTAGATTAGCCGGTCACAATAGGAGTGTTTGTTATTATATAAATTGTTATTGTTAAAGGGGGTTTCCAACCTTAATATATTATAGCTCTTTAGTAAGGGTAGCTCATGCCGATGGGGACTGTATGCTGAATTTAGCTTTCTGACATTACAAACCCTTCCATCAGCGCTCTAACTTTCATACAGCTGTCACCTCTGCTGTACTGGTATCTGTATTACACTTATGTCTGCTGTGCTCAACTTGTAATTGCTTAGAGCACGGTGTCCTTACATATCACACAGGATTAGTGCTGAGCTGAACTCACTGCAGAGAGATTACAGGTTGCCTGACCACATTAGATATAAGTGTGATTACTGATACTTTGTAATCAGGAGAGGAGATAGAAGGGTTTGTAATGTGACTCAGCTAATCTCAGCTGCACTGCCCTTCCCCACACACTGACTCATGCAGGAGGTTAGACCAGGAGAACAGAGCTCTATATCATTACATCTCACACCACTGAGAAACCTCTAAGCTAGGCGGGGGCGTGTTCTTATTCCTTTGCTTTCTGCTTATGATTGGTCAACATCCTGCAGGAGAAAAACAAAAACAATGATAACACCCACTTGGAATTAATGGAAATTAACTCCTTAGGTGCCTACTCTAGTTCAATATATAGAAAAATTGGGGAAAGGTCCTTTTAACGGCAAAAGATAATTTGATTTGTTTTGCCTTTGAAGTTAGTCATCATATAACACTATTTCCTTACATAAATTTTTCTTCTTCTCAGTGATACTCCCTGGCACAGCTGCAGTATATTTGGCTGTAAATGAACCTCAGGCAGAATGAATGTATTTTTCCTGTCATTATCTATTCTGCTTTCTCTAATGTAGTTTGTCTCAGCTCCTACAGTCAGACTGTAACCTTAACGTGTTCTCCTTGCTGCTGGGCTACAAGTTACCCTCCTGCCAGATAAAGGCGCAGTACCTGCCGCACTGGCTTGTTTGGATCGCACCGTACGGCTTGTTTTCAGAGACTTTATTATTTTTACTTTATTTTTGTGAACATTAACCATAATAATAGAGCATTCCGCATTGTGTATTTTTTCTTTCTTTTGATTTGTGTGTTGCATATGTACATATTCATAGCTTTAGCAGCAGACCTTGCACATAATGTGCTTGTAGTGAAAAGTTTACAGAGGCTTTTTAGAAATCGGCCTTGGCATTGCCCCACCGCCCTTGAATTATTTAAATGAGGTGTTAGTATGGGCAGATATCCCTGTTACACTGAGCTCATACATTCATTCAGCGCCAGTGCACTTAAATTTGTAAGCACGAGATGCCACGGGATGTTGTGGAAGCCAAAGAGCATGCATCATCCAGAAAGTGAGGTTCAACAATCGTATTCATAGTCTTTAATATGAATTGTGCAAAAAATGGCTGTTTAGAAAAAGCATTAAATCAATTGTATGTAAATAAAATACTTAACAACCCTGACCTAAAGTAAGGTCAGAAGGGCCAGGGCCTCCCACATATTCATAGATTAAAGAAAATACACAGCCTCCGGGCAAAGGAATATATATATATATATAATATAATATATATATATATATATATATATATATATATATATATATATATATATATATATATAATATTATATTATATTATATTATATTATATTATATTATATTATATTATATTATATTATATTATATTATATTATATTATATATATATATATATATATATATATATATATATATATATATATATATTCCTTTGCCCGGAGGCTGTGTATTTTCTTTAATCTATGAATATGTGGGAGGCCCTGGCCCTTCTGACCTTACTTTAGGTCAGGGTTGTTAATGGGTTGTTGATTTATGCATCTGTTAATAAATCGTGCTCTTGTTTGAAGTTTGCAGGCTCTAACTTATTTGCATCTTATCAAACCTGCTAAATCTGCAGGGGGTTGAAGACTACTTATATATATATATTATTATATTATATACTATATATATATATTAGTATATAATATAATATATATATATATATATAAGTAGTCTTCAACCCCCTGCAGATTTAGCAGGTTTGATAAGATGCAAATAAGTTAGAGCCTGCAAACTTCAAACAAGAGCACGATTTATTAACAGATGCATAAATCTTACAAACCAACAAGTTATGTTGCTCAGTTAAATTTTAATAAATTTTCAACATAAAAGTGTGGGTCAATTATTATTCAACACCTCGGTTTAATATTTTGTGGAATAACCCTTGTTTGCAATTACAGCTAATAATTGTCTTTTATAAGACCTGATCAGTCCGGCACAGGTCTCTGGAGTTACCTTGGCCCACTCCTCCATGCAGATCTTCTCCAAGTTATCTAGGTTCTTTGGGTGGTTCATGTGGACTTTAATTAATCTTGAGCTCCTTCCACAAGTTTTCAATTGGGTTAAGGTCAGGAGACTGACTAGGCCACTGCAACACCTTGATTTTTTCCCTCTTGAACCAGGCCTTGGTTTTCTTGGCTTGTGCTTTGGGTCGTTGTCTTGTTGGAAGATGAAATGATGACCCATCTTAAGATCCTTGATGGAGGAGCGGAGGTTCTTGGCCAAAATCTCCAGGTAGGCCGTGCTATCCATCTTCCCATGGATGCGGACCAGATGGCCAGGCCCCTTGGCTGAGAAAACGGCCCACAGCATGATGCTGCCACCACCATGCTTGACTGTAGGGATGGTATTCTTGGGGTCGTATGCAGTGCCATCCAGTCTCCAAACGTCACGTGTGTGGTTGGCACCAAAGATCTCGATCTTGGTCTCATCAGACCAGAGAACCTTGAACTAGTCTGTCTCAGAGTCCTCCAAGTGATCATGAGCAAACTGTAGACAAGCCTTGACATGACGCTTTGAAAGTAAAGGTACCTTACGGGCTCGTCTGGAACGGAGACCATTGCGGTGGAGTACGTTACTTATGGTATTGACTGAAACCAATGTCCCCACTGCCATGAGATCTTCCCGGAGCTCCTTCCTTGTTGTCCTTGGGTTAGCCTTGACTCTTCGGACAAGCCTGGCCTCAGCACGGGTGGAAACTTTCAAAGGCTGTCCAGGCCGTGGAAGGCTAACAGTAGTTCCATAAGCCTTCCACTTCCGGATGATGCTCCCAACAGTGGAGACAGGTAGGCCCAACTCCTTGGAAAGGGTTTTGTACCCCTTGCCAGCCTTGTGACCCTCCACGATCTTGTCTCTGATGGCCTTGGAATGCTCCATTTGTCTTTCCCATGTTGACCAAGTAGGAGTGCTGTTCACAAGTTTGGGGAGGGTCTTAATTAGTCAAAAAGGGCTGAAAAAAGAGATAATTAATCCAAACATGTGAAGCTCATTGTTCTTTGTGCCTGAAATACTTCTTAATAATTTAGGGGAACCAAACAGAATTCTAGTGGTTTGAGGGGTTGAATAATAAATGACCCTCTGAATAAACTTTTCACAATTTTAAAAAAAAAAAAAAAAAAAGAAATAACATTCTTTTTTGCTGCAGTGCATTTCACACTTCCAGGCTGATCTACAGTCCAAATGTCACAATGCTAAGTTAATTCCGAATGTGTAAACCTGCTAAATCTGCAGGGGGTTGAATACTACTTGTAGGCACTGTGTGTGTGTGTGTGTGTGTGTGTGTGTGTGTGTGTGTGTGTGTGTGTGTGTGTGTGTGTGTGTGTGTGTGTGTGTATGTATGTATGTATGTATGTATGTATGTATGTATGTATGTATGTATGTATGTATGTATATATATATATATATATATATATATATATATATATATATATATATATATATATATATATATATATATATATATATATATATATATATATATAATTAATATATATATATGATTTTGCAAGGTTTGCCTTCGTAGCCTATCTATTTCAGACGGTAGAATGAGTTAACTCAGGATCTGTTAGTGAGTTCATTCTTATAAGAGGGTTTTCAATTCAAATTTCTCTTCAGCCCTGTGCAACGGATTGATGACCGCGTGATCAGCTGAGTAGATCTCAGGAGGTGGCTAAAAGTTAGAAACTCTCGCTTGAGAACAAGCTCACTGATTGATTCTCAGTGAACTCATTCTGCAGCCAGCAATAGGCGGTACAATACAAAGTTTTCTGAAGGCAAACTGTATTTTTAGTATAAAGTGCATACATTTTTATTTTTACCCAAAAGTAAAAATTGCCTCCCAGTGTCAAAATCTTTTAAATGTCATGCACTGCAGGGATAGTATTACATGTAATAGCAGAAGTTTCCACACCCATGACGCACAGATGTATTAATAGATTTTTATTTAGTCATCGCACCCGCACATTTTTGTTTTTGATGTTAAATTATTTCCAATGTTTAGGTTGAATTGTATGGTTTCTTGTGTTGGGGTCATCCGCTACCCTGTCTTCCTGAAAATAATCCCTAGCATAATTTTTCAGGATTTTTGAAGATGCTGGAATTATAAGCCCTAGTTATCGTTCATTAAAAAAGTCAGTTTCAATATTGTCCAGTCATGACAAGACAGATAGACCCTTAACCAAAGAAAGTAGACACCCCAAAAAGATTCATACTCAAAAGACCCCATGAGAAATGTTTGGCAGGTGCCCGGAATGGAAAGTCCTGCTAGTCACCCCACCACGCTAGATTGTTGTTCATAGAAAATAATACATCACCTGAACATGCCTTAACACATCATTTGGGACAAAAATTACTATAAGACCCTGTCTTATTTTCGAAAAAACACAATATTATATTGAACACCATATCTGTTGTGTGTGGAATTGCCTACTCCTGTGCACCTTTTATGATTCTCCCAAATCTAGTCCTTATTTTGTTTTTTCCCTGACAGAACAGCTGTGGCTGCTTTCACATTTCGCTTTTACTTACATTGTGTGGTCCCGTTGGGGCATCCGTCCGAACCGCCCCTCCCCCACCCTGCAAAGCGTGTTTCGGACACATGTCCCGACAGGGCCCCTTGACTATAATGGAGCAGACTCCGGTAGCGTGTGCTCTGTCTTGCACTGTTTTCGGCCATATACGTTTTCTGCAGGCGGACACCCGAACGTACTCGACTACGTTTTGGTGTCCACCTGCAGAAAGCATATATGCCCAAAGATGGTGCATGGCAGAGCACACGCTGACTGTCTGCTCTATTATAGTCAATGGCCCTGTCAGCACATGCGTCCGAAACGCGCTTTGCGGGGAAGAGGAGGGGCGGTTCGGAGTAAAGCGGGGTCACGTTGAATTATTGTCGGGGGTCACGTTGTTTGTGACGCACATCCGGCGTCATTAATGATATCGCAGCGTCTAACACTTATGTGCGACTTTAAACGATCCCAAAAGCGGCCAAAATTGTTTGCCGCGGATAGGTCGTCCTAAAACAAAAAATAGTTTTCCTCTCATTAGCGATGTTGTTCCTCGTTCCTGCGGTAGCACACATCGCGCTGTGTAACACCGCGAGGAACATCTCCTCACCTGCCTCCATCGGCAATGCTGAAAGAAGGATGTGGGCGGGATGTTTACGTCTTGCTCATCTCCGCCCCTCCGCTTCTATTAGCCACCTGCCGTGTGACGTAGCTGTGACGCAGCACGACCCGCCCCCTTTGGAAGGAGGCGGGTCGCCGGCCAGAGCGACGTCGCAGGACAGGTAAGTGCATGTGACGGGGGTAAGCGAGGTTGTGCGCGACGGGCAGCGATATGCATGTCGCACAACCAAGGCGGGTGCGATCGCTTGCGATCTCGCTAGTGAGATCGCAGCGTGTAAAGCCTGCTTTACCCTCGAGTCTGCTCTATCCTTCAAGCCACACATCCAAGCCCTCTTCACCTCATGCAGACTACAACTCAAAAATATCTCCCGGATCCGTGCTTTCCTTAACCAAGAATCAGCAAAAACATTAGTGCATGGCCTCATCATCTCCCGCCTCGACTACTGCAACCTCCTGCTCTCTGGGCTCCCTTCCAACACTCTTGCACCCCTCCAATCTATCCTAAACTTTGTGGCCCGATTAATCCACCTCCCCTCGCTACTCCCCAGCCTCGCAACTCTGTCAATCCCTTCACTGGCTTCCCATCGCCCAAAGACTCCAGTTCAAAACATTAATTATGACATACAAAGCCATCCACAACCTGTCTCCTCCTTACTTCTGTGACCTAGTCTCCCGGTACCTACCTGCACGCAACCTCAGATCCTCACAAGATCTCCTTCTCTACTCCTCTCTTATCTCCTCTTCCCACAATCGCATATAAGATTTCTCCCGTGCATCCCCTTTACTCTGGAACGCTCTACCTCAGCACATCAGACTCTCACCTACCGTGGAAAGCTTCAAGAGGAACCTCAAGACCCATCTCTTCCAACAAGCCTACAACCTACAATAGCCCTCAGTCCAGTACACCACTGCGCAACCAGCTCTGTCCTCACCTATTGTACCCTCACCCATTCCCAGTAGACTGTGAGCCCTCGCGGGCAGGGTCCTCTCTCCTCCTATACCAGTCTGTTTTGTACTGTTAATGATTGTTGTACGTATACCCTCTTTCACTTGTAAAGCGCCATGGAATAAATGGCGCTATAATAAATAATAATAATAATAATGCCCCTTCAGGACCACTGAATGGAAGTAAAAGCGAAATGGGAAAGCGGCCTAAGAAAAGATTTGCATTCTGTTAGACTTTGTTCACATGGCCAGGTTCCTGTTTTTTTTTTTGTGAACAGAAGCGCATAGGATGCTGCACTATTCTATCTAGTTAATAGTAAAATCGGGTTGGTCGTTCAGTTTTTAACTAGATTATCGCTCTTGTTTTTACAGGATTATCATCCAGATAGGCCAGATATACAAAAGTCAATGACTGCTTTCAAGAACCTTTCGGTAAGGCAGGTGTTTGTTATGTGTGTATGTGTCTGTTTGTACATTGTACATACACATATTTTTGTGTATAATATATTTTATGAAAATATATAGAATTTGACCGAAGCCACTAAGTCAAATGTCAACTAAGTATACTACTGTAGTTGTTGTCAAATATACAATCATTAAACCTATAAAGAAAGACTACTCCTATCATAAATAATTGAGACACATGGCTTTATTATCAACATAAATGCATTTAAAACATGTACGTAGAGACGGTCTTATGCAGATCAGCTAACAAATGAGTAGTTATGTTTTATATTAATCCAATGTCAATTCAGCAACTCCTGATATAGGAGAATAAACCTCTTCAAATTTAGAGAAAATAGCATTCAGAGGTTAAAATTTAACTTTTAATCTATTGTATTAAAATTCTTTTAGACTAAAATATTAACCCAAAGTTCTCTGGATTGCTGTCGTTACACAATCCTCACAGCCCCAGAGAACCTATGACATAACAAAACAATCAAAAAAACACAATAAACACAAATCAAAATTGAGTATGATGGTTAACACTCCAATAAGGACAGTGGTCCAATATGAGTATCTAAAAAATCATCAAAAACAACTCAATATAACAAACACATAGCGCACGGTAATCCTCAAAGAGGAATTTACCAATTCAAAATTGATAGAGTGAGTTAGGATTGATCTCACCCATTCTTGCAGCTTGGGGTGCAAAAGGCTTCCTCTATATGGGTCCACACAGCGTCAGCTGGCCCTATACTGACCCTAGAAGACCTTCATAACATCTAACACCCCAAAGCTTCTGCTCTTACAAGAACAGACCACATCTAGTCCTCTCTTGTGCCCCTACAATATTCCTGGCCCTCGTCCCGACGCGTTTCATCACTTCCGACTCATCAGGGGACTTCAGACTCACATACTATGTGAGTCTGGGTGTAGGACCTGTTACCTCTAATGCAATACTGAAGTCCCCTGATGAGTCGGAAGTGATGAAACGCGTCGGGACGAGGGCCAGGAATATTGTAGGGGCACAAGAGAGGACTAGATGTGGTCTGTTCTTGTAAGAGCAGAAGCTTTGGGGTGTTAGATGTTATGAAGGTCTTCTAGGGTCAGTATAGGGCCAGCTGACGCTGTGTGGACCCATATAGAGGAAGCCTTTTGCACCCCAAGCTGCAAGAATGGGTGAGATCAATCCTAACTCACTCTATCAATTTTGAATTGGTAAATTCCTCTTTGAGGATTACCGTGCGCTATGTGTTTGTTATATTGAGTTGTTTTTGATGATTTTTTAGATACTCATATTGGACCACTGTCCTTATTGGAGTGTTAACCATCATACTCAATTTTGATTTGTGTTTATTGTGTTTTTTTGATTGTTTTGTTATGTCATAGGTTCTCTGGGGCTGTGAGGATTGTGTAACGACAGCAATCCAGAGAACTTTGGGTTAATATTTTAGTCTAAAAGAATTTTAATACAATAGATTAAAAGTTAAATTTTAACCTCTGAATGCTATTTTCTCTTTCTTTATATTAATCCAATGATTTAAAATATATATACCGGTATATAAAAAAAAAGTCTCAAATACAGTAATTGATATAGTGTTACAGGACACATTATATAGATATATGTTGGTAGAATAGGGGGAGGATGACTTTCTTAAATATGTTAAACATTCCTAATACACATTATACAATGTCACCACTAACTGGTAGATAAGTAGGGGAAAAGTTCTTAGTGCATAAAATAGTAATTAGTAAAGAAATATTTGAGTTGGATAATGAAAAATATATCACTTTTCAAGTATCCATTAAAGTGCAATAACAAGTATGCAAAAAGTGACTGCAAAGTACAAAAGGAATGCTACTTGTAATATGCTGCATACTATAGCAAGAATGACTATCTCCCTCATAAGCATGTACTATATACGCACTTCCTGATGGGTCCACCTAAGAGACCACACAGGTAAAAAAGATAAGAGACAGTAAATATAATAAGACTGGATCAAACAAACCACGACATCTCGGATGTTTGCCCCCGAATCATGTTTCGCCATAGCTTCATCAGGGGGCAGATTTAATATAATCATAAAGATTTATCTAATTATAGTTATTGGTTTTGACTGGTTAGTATTTATGAGGTACTACATTTGGTAAAACTTACAAGATAAAATCAATGTAATGGGCTGAATGAAAAATCTCTTGGTTAGTACAACTAAGGAAAAAAATGTGAGCTTTAATTTCATTCACAGACCTGCTATAAATGTATTCTGTACATAGAAATCTAATGGCAATCAGGCTGAGTATGCAGCAATATATTTTGCAATTAGATATTTATACGAAGCGTGGACTCCAAACTCAAGTTTAGGAAAACACAAGGGGAAAAAAAAGAAACCAAAAATCTTTCTAGGGTTATTATAAAACTTTTCCCTGCCGCCCATGACAGCACCACATGAGAGATAGGTTCCGCCCACATCAGGACAGGAAACCCACTGATAAAAAGGCGGTACCTCTCCTCCACATCAGTTTGGTTTCCTGTCCTGGTATGGACAACCCATTGCTGTCCCAGGTCCGACCCGGTGTGGAAGCCTGGTACTTACCTGAAGCCGGTGCTCGGGCCTGGATGCACCCCCCCTCGGTCTCAGACCTCTGCGGCGGTGAGGCGCGGGCCTGGAGCGGGAGCTCGGCCCGGCGTCGCTCCAGGGATGTGCGCACTCACGACGGCCGCTGGAAGGCTTGTCCCTGTTGTGCAGCACGCTGGAGTGAAGCTGGAAGCTCCGACCGGAAGTGACGCGATTCCAGGGTGACGTGCGCAATGCGACCAGGAAGTGACTGGTGTGCGCATGCGCACTAGGATCCAAGATGGCGGCGCCCATGTAACGAGACAAATGTGACCGGCGCTTGGGACTGGTGAGTTTTTTCTCCTCCATTGTTACCATTATGGCAGGAGATTCACCCCGCAGCAAGGAGCAGCGCAAGGAGTCGCCACAGCGGGGCTCGGAACGCGGCTCTGCGGATCGTTCCCGGAAGGCTGTATCCAGTCCGGGCAGCGTTCGGTCGGTGGGTCCCAAGAGGTCCAAGGGAGATAAGAATCCGCCTCCTGATCCGGTATTGCCTGGAGTCGTGGGGGTGAGTGGACTTCGTGGTCTTCCATGTTTCTAAGTCCCCGTTTCCGTGTCCCCTCTCTTGTTAGGTACCGAAAAAATGTGCCTCCAAGCAGCGTCACAAGGAATGTGCCATATGCCAATCCTCCCTGTCTTCGGATTACACCAAGGCCCTGTGTGCAGGCTGTATCCAACAGACCCTACTCAAAGAGGGGCCGGGGTTCTCATCTGAATTACGTTCCATTATCAGAGCGGAAGTACAGGAGTCCCTTAAATCCTTTAAGGGGGGCAAGAGGCGCAAGAAGTCCCGTCATCATAAGCTGTCTACTCCCGATACCTCGGCGGGTTCGGCTCAGGGCTCTCGGTCGTCGGGATCCTCGGGATCCTCCCCCTCCGATTCTGGCTCCTCTTCCTCTTCCGATGAAGGTGGTCGCCCTTGTTTCCCTACGGCAGACGTCGGACCTTTGGTGAAGGCAGTACGTTCGACCATGGGTATAGTGGACCCCAGGGGGCCCGAATCTACCCAGGATGTCATGTTAGGGGGCTTGGATTCCAGGAAGCGTAAGGGGTTTCCCATTCCCCAGAAGGTTCAAAGTCTCATTACTGACCAGTGGAAAAAAGTGGACAAAAGGTTGAATCTTAGCTCTTCCCTTAAAAGGAAGTACCCCGTGGATGAGGAAGCATCTACCTCTTGGGATAGAACCCCAAAAATTGATGTCGCTATTGCCAAGGCGTCTCGTTCCACTACCTTGCCGTTTGAGGACTTGGGGTCCCTTAAGGATCAGCTGGATAGGAAGGCTGATGGTTTTCTGAGAGGGACATGGGAGTCTACGGCAGGTGGCTTGCGCCCGGCCGTGACCAGCGCCTGTGTTGCCCGGTCTTTAATGGTGTGGCTTCAGCAGTTAGAAGACCAGTTGCGCAATGACACTCCTAGGAAAGATATTATCTCGTCCTTGCCCTTAATACAGGGTGCTGCTGCCTTTATGGCTGATGCCTCGGTTGATTCTTTAAGACTATTTGCCAGGTCGGCGGCGCTTTCCAATTCCGCGCGTCGGGCCCTCTGGCTGAAAACTTGGAAGGGTGATGTCCAATCCAAGGGGCGACTATGCAGCATGCCTTGTGAAGGTGCCTATCTTTTTGGCTCTGGCCTGGACGACCTCCTCACTACGGCATCCGATAAGAAACAGGGGTTTCCAGTTTTTCCGGTGGCGTCCTCTCGCAGCCGGCCCTTTCGGAGACGTCAGTTTTTCGCAAAGAAGTCTCAAAAACCGCAAGATCAGTGGAAGGACCGTAGAAAGACTACCTCGGGCTTTCTCTTTGGCAAGCACTCCGATAATAAGCCCAAGCCCTCTCAATGACGCCTATCATCAGGTAGGGGGTCGGCTGTCCCTCTTCCTCCATGCATGGCAGGCAATCTCCTCCAACAGGTGGCTCCTTCAGATTGTGGAGGAAGGGTTAAAATTGGACTTCCGTTCACCCCCTCGGGGGTCTCTCGTGATAACATCCTTGCGGTCCCCAGAGCGGCAGATGGCCTTGGAAGTGGAAGTGCTAACTCTCCTCTCGAGGAAAGTCGTTCAGGAGGTCCCCATAGAACAAGAAGGGGACGGCTTTTACTCCACTCTCTTTCTGGTTCGGAAGCCGGACTCCACCTTCCGCACCATCTTCAACCTGAGGAACTTGAATTTGCATCTGGTGCAGCGAGCCTTCAAAATGGAGACCATGAAGTCAACTGTCAGGCTGTTGTATCCAGAGTGTTTTATGGCGGTCCTCGACTTAAAGGACGCCTATTATCACATCCCTATTTTTCCGTCTCACCGGCGGTTTCTCAGGTTCGCACTACACGTCTCCGGGAGGCTGAGACACTTCCAATTCGCAGCGCTGCCATTCGGGCTTTCCATGGCCCCACGGATCTTCACCAAAGTCCTCGCGGAGGTCATGGCACATGTCAGGGAACAGGACATATTGATCATTCCGTATCTGGACGACCTCCTGATAGTGAGTCAGTCGGAGTCTCTATGTGCGGCTCACGTGACCAGGGTCATCACCATCCTGGAAAGCCTGGGGTGGGTGGTGAATCAGCAGAAGTCCAGACTCCAGCCTCTCCAGTGTCAAGTCTTCCTGGGTCTCGTCTTGGACTCTACCAGACAGTTGTGCCACCTGCCAGAGGACAAGGTCGCCAGGATCTTGTCCTTTCTCTCTTCCGTAAGGAGTTGCCCAAGCATGTCCTTACGGCAGGCTATGTCGCTGGTCGGGACTCTTACCTCTTGCATCCCAGGAGTGTGGTGGGCCCAACTGCGTTCCAGAATCCTCCAGATGGAGGTCCTTCAGTTTCAGAGACTGTTTGGAGGCTGTTTGGAGAAACAATTGACCCTGTCTGCGGACACCTTGCACTCCCTGGGTTGGTGGCAGGACCCCTCTCACCTCCGGATGGGGGTTCCTTGGCTTTCCCCGGTCACGGACACAATAGTCACAGATGCCAGCCATTGGGGGTGGGGTGCCCATCTACGCCACCGGGTGCTCCAGGGTCCCTGGGACGCTCGGTTGGTCAGACAGTCCTCCAACTACAGGGAGCTCATGGCGGTTCTCAAGGCACTAGAGGGGTTCCTCCCCTTCTTGAGAGGTCGCCATGTTCGGATCCTTTCGGACAACAGGGTGACGGTGGCGTACGTCAACAATCAGGGCGGCACCAGATCCCCTTCTCTTCTGACTCTGACTATGCACATCTTCCAGCTGGCCGAACAACATCTCTCCTCCTTGACTGCTCTTCATATCAAGGGGACGGACAACGAGGAGGCAGACTTCCTCAGCCGGCACTGTCTCCGTCAGGGGGAGTGGTCCTTGGACCCGGAGGTCTTTCGCAAGATCACGCTTCTATGGGGTGTCCCTGTTCTAGACCTGTTCGCTACCAAGGCGAATCGGAAAGTGGACAGGTTCTGCTCTCTCAACCCCCGAGACGATCCTGTTGCCCTCGATGCCTTCCAGATGTCTTGGTCTCAAGGCCTCCTGTACGCGTTTCCTCCCCTGATCCTGTTGCCTTCAGTTCTCCGGAAAATCCGGACCGACAGAGCAGAGGTTATTCTCATCGCCCCCTTCTGGCCGAAACGGGAGTGGTTTTACTGGCTGCGGACACTGTCTCTGGTGGATCCTTGGGTTCTCCCGGACGCCCCTCATCTCCTGTCCCAGGGCCCAGTCCGTCACCCCCCTGACCCGGCTCTCCATTTGACGGCTTGGCGTTTGAGCGGCGGCTGCTAGCTCGACGGGGGTTTTCCTCTTGCTTAATCGATACTCTTCTTAGCAGTAGGAAAGCGGTCACCACGGCCATTTACGGTAGGGTCTGGAAGCGCTTTCTCCTTCAGTCGGGGGCTCGGGCGGAGGGCCCCCCTCCTATCTCGGCTATTCTAGAATTCCTCCAGAGGGGGTTGGAATTGGGGCTCTCCACCAGTACGCTCAAGGTGCAGGTATCGGCCTTAGGGGCACTGTTTCATTGTAGTCTGGCGCAGAATGAATGGATTTGCCGGTTCATTAAATCTAAGTCCAGGTCTGTACCTGTTCAGGCTCCCAGGGTTCCCCCATGGGACCTTAATTTAGTGTTGGATGCCCTCACAGGGCCTCCGTTTGAGCCCTTAGGGGAAGTCCCTCTCAAACTGCTGTCCCTTAAGGTTTTTCTCCTCGTCGCACTCACCTCGGCCAGGCGGGTGGGGGATCTCCAAGCCTTGTCTGTGGTTCACCCTTATACCCAGATTCTGGATGATAGGGTAGTGTTGCGGACTGATCCCTTCTACTTGCCCAAGGTTTCTACACCGTTTCATAGGTCCCAAGAGATCGTGCTCCCTTCCCTCTGTGACCCCCCTCGGAACGAGGAGGAGGCTAGGTTACACACGTTGGATGTCCGGAGGGCCTTAGTCACGTACCTAGATAGGACTAGGGAATGGAGGAAGTCTCAGGTCCTGTTTGTCACTTTTCAGGGGCAGTCCAGGGGGCATGGGGCTTCTAAGGCTACATTGGCCAGATGGGTCAGGGATGCCATCGGTTTGGCGTACTCGGCTAAAGACGCCACTCCTCCTCCGGGCATAAGGGCGCACTCCACTAGAGCGGTGTCTACGTCTTGGGCGGAGAGGGCGGATGCCTCTCTTGACCAGATCTGTCGGGCGGCTACTTGGTCGTCTCCTGGGACTTTCTTTCGGCACTATAGGCTGGACTTGTCCTCCACAACTGACCTTTCCTTTGGGAGACGGGTCTTGCAGGCGGTGGTCCCTCCCTAAGGTGGATGGTCTATTTAAATCTCTCATGTGGTGCTGTCATGGGCGGCAGGGAAAAATCTTAATTACTCACCGGTAATGGGATTTTCAATAGCCCATGACAGCACCCTTAGTTCCCCCCCTATTCACTGGTTGTGGGCACCCTTCGGGGAGTGTTAGTTATGGGTGTTTTTCCTTGGGTGGTGGTATGATTAATCTGTTTCTTGTGTTTTGTTGGTCCTCTCTGGCTCTGAAAACCTACTGATGTGGAGGAGAGGTACCGCCTTTTTATCAGTGGGTTTCCTGTCCTGATGTGGGCGGAACCTATCTCTCATGTGGTGCTGTCATGGGCTATTGAAAATCCCATTACCGGTGAGTAATTAAGATTATCACAAGTTGGATGCTAGTGAAGAAAGACTTGTGCATTCTCACATTTTATAGTTGAGTTGATGAATAGACATACCCCCAAGTGCTTTGTGGTCACTTGTTAACAGCAGTGCCAATCCATGTTGTCAGTGTTGGAAACTAAACCTCACAGCCTCCCAGGGTTGCCCTGTCAAGAATTGGAGGAGATGAAAATGACTAGTTTTGTCAGTGTTCCTCTTATGGACCAAATGATGCAAAGTTGTCTACTGAAAGATGGGGTATAATGTGTTTTACCCTGTTTTTTTGGTTTTTTTTTTTTTCTTCAGATAACACTATTGAAAAGTTGCCTTTTTCTGTGGAAATGTGTACAATTAGATGTAATTTTGGGAAATTGAAGTATTTTCCCCAACTATGACACCTCCATGTATTTTTTTTTGCAGGCACAATGTCAAGAGGTGAGAAAACGAAAGGAATTGGAACTGCAAATTCTAAATGAGGCTATACGTGGCTGGGAAGGCGACGACATTAAGACCCTTGGTTCAGTAATATATATGTCCCAAGTGATGATACAATGTTCAGGGAGTGAGGTAAGTGTTGTGTTTTTTTATACTGAATGATTTGTGATGTTTTATGCTAAGGTTCTTGTTTGAATTTGATCTGTAACTTCACATTTATGCATATAATTGACTGTATTGTGATCATAACTCTAGTTACTCTTCTTTAAGTGGTTTGGTCACCGCCACTAATTTTTGATTCAAGAGGCATGTGTCACCAATGACGTTGACTCTAAAGATTTGCACATGTGGCAGGTATCTGTAAATGTGACTTTATCAATGCCACTCGCCTCCTGATCAGCTTTGGACAACCATTCAAGTAAAACCCGTCATACTTAGAGGTTTTTCAATACTAATTTCACCCCCTTTCATTTGTCCTAACTCTTCCTAACTAACACTTCCTAATATACTTCTTTTACTTAACCTGCTCCTGTAAGTATATTTCTCTTTGGCGTGTATATTCCTATGTTGATGTTCTGACTATGGTCCTTTTGGTCTGGAGACCGTAATCAGAAAAACTGAGCAGGGCTTGTCACTGTTGGGTGTGGGGCTGTCTCTCAGTGAGGGGAGGCTATTAGCTGTTAGGTAGTTTTTAACAGGCAGTGTAGGTGATAGTCAGCCATATAACGTTTAGGACAGTGTTTCTCAACTCCAGTCCTCAAGACATCAACAGATCATGTTTTCAGTTTTTCCTCAATATTAGACAAGGAATAATTCCATCACCTGTGCAACATTAATGAAAGACTGAAAACCTGATTGAGGGAAAACCTGAAAAAATGTTCTGTTGGTGGGTCTTGAGGACTGGAGTTGAGAAACACTGGTTTAGGAATTTATCCAGAGCAGTGTCGGTCCGCGGCCGCACTTATCTAATACGGAATTGGCTTCCCACCTGCCATTTTTAATCCTTGTCTATTTATATAATTTAATAAAGTTTATTTGATTAGGTCTTTAGGTAGGGTACCTCTTGTTGCCCATTGGGCAAATAGTTTGTATAATTACCCCTACGCTGACCAGGTGTGACAATCAGAGGTTAGTGTTTGTGTCTCTCAGTGAGTGACACCAGTTTGGGCACGCATGCCCAGATCACACTTCACTCTCCTCTCATCCTGGTTTACAGTCCGGTGCTTTTATGTGACAAGCGCTGTGATATGTAAGTCGTGTGATGTGATATAATCTAATGATCGGCACATCATAGTGCAGACTTCACTCTCCTCTCAGCCTGCCTTACAATGTTGTGCTTTACGGTGTGAAGAGCGCTGTGATGTGCCGATCATTATATAGTATATCACATCACACATGATCTGCACATCACAGCAAATCAGGTTGGTGAAATTTGGAACGCATGGCCTTGATCGTATCAAGCTATTAGTTATTTGTCTACATGTACTCAGGCTAAGCTTGTCCACACACAGCCCTTGAAAAAGGTTGCCTGCGTTGCAGCCGAAACTCATCTCTTGAACAATTTTGTTTGTCATGTAAGTCCACTATTTTTATGCATGTTGGAATAAAGCACTGAAAAGATTTTTAAAATGAGAGCTGGAAGTTCTTTTCCTCATTTTTAAGTGAATCACTGACACCGCACACAGAGTTGGGCGGGGGAAGGGGTGCATATTCATTTTAATATTTAACACAATTTCCAATCACTGACATGGGTGGGATTATGGGCAGGGGAAGGGGTGAACATTCATTTTTCATTAACGGGCAACCCAATCACTGACATCATTACAAAATATAAGACATCCCCTCGTAAATAAGCCCTAGTGCATCTTTTGGAGCCAAAAATATTAGATTTCACAAGGCTCACTTTTGAAAATTGGTAGGTAGTCCAAGCCAGTCCAGGACTGTCTATGTTCATGCGGCTTACTGTCAGAACATTAGGTTTAGTGACTAGTGTGAAAATCCTGATATGAAATGTAACATAAAATCCACTCTGAGGATGCATTCCCTATTGACGCAGAAGCTGATGTAATGTGAATGCCCAGTGTGCCACTTACTGATGTACTTTCTTCTCTTGTAGGAAAAGAATGAGAGGTATCTTCTCCTTTTCCCCAATGTATTATTAATGCTTTCTGCCAGTCCAAGAATGAGTGGCTTTATTTATCAGGTAAACCTACTGACGTGTTATCTGCTATGCTTTTATTTATTTTCTACTTCCGATTTCATGTGGTCTCTATGTCCATTGGATTATAGCTGTGTCTGCATGTTTAAGAGTACAGTCATACCTCGCTTAACGAGTAACCCACTTAACGAGAATTTCGCTTAACAAGCAAAGCTTTCTGTAAATTTGTAACCTGGTTTTACTAGAAAGCTTTGCTGTACGAGCGAAATACTCACCGCACACACTTCCGGTTCCGTCCATCCACCGTGCACTGACCCGCCCTTGCAGTCCACACAAACACACACATGTACGCACAAACACACGCACGCACATTCAGTATTATGCTCACCTTACCTTCCGTTCCACCGCCGGTCTCATGGTTCTTGTAGTTCCCGTGTACATCGCGACGTCCTTGTGGCAAGACCCAGGAGGCCTGCGATGGAACGGAAGGTAAGGTGAGCATATAATATAACATAATATAGTGTACCTTTCGATTCATCGCCGGCCTCTTGGGTCCTGTAGTTCGCCGCTCCACTCCAGGCTGTGTATCGGCATCTATAGCAACAAGCCAGGAACTTCCTGTCACCGCTACTGAAAGGCAGCGCGCTGGCCAATCAGAGGCAAGCGGCTCTGCCTTTGACGTCAGCGCTCTGGCTAGGAAGTTCCTCGTCGTTATGGTAACGCGATACACAGCCCGGCCCCGTACCAGAGAACAGCAAGTCCCAGGAGACCGGCGATGGAACGGAAGGTAAGGTGAGCATATAATATGTGCGTGTGCGCGCGTGCTTGTGTGTTTGTGTGTGTTTGTACATGTTTGTGTGTGTTTGTGTATGTGTGGAATGACAGAATAGGGGACCAGGATGGGACATTTAACACATTGTGGAGCGAATCATCTGCATTGCAATGATTTCCTATGGGAAATCTTGCTTTGCTGAACGAGTAACTTGGTTAACAAGCACACTCCCAGAACGGATTGTTCTCGTTAAGCAAGGTTCCACTGTATTTCTGTATAACGTAGGGGGAGATTTTTTTTTTTGCCAATTTCTGAGATAAACCAATTTTGCATGCCCAGCACTTTTTTGGGGGGTGAGATTGACACTACTGATAACAAAAAAATGTTAATTTTGTGCCCTGGACCAGCATCGCTAGCTGGACAGAATAATGTGTCCAGTGATGGAAGACATCCGGAGAGACGAATGGAGCCTCTGGGTACAAAACTCTTCCCATAGGAAGCTGTAGTATCAGTTTTGTTATCAGGAATTCCTGACCGGAGGGCTGGACATAGGTCGCCTGTACATAAATGTGACAAATATGCATTTCAAAGTTTCTGCAAATTATGATCAGAAGGGCAGACTTTATAGCCTTCCTGTCTGTACTCCCGTTGATAAATACTACAAATGTCTCTTTCCCAGACTGAAATGGCTCCTTGGAGGGAACAATACATTGCATTCAGCCGCACAGAGTGTGAACTATAAGTTCGGCTTTCCTTGGTCTTGTGTAGATGAGATCTAAGTGTTGTCTTTACTACCAGCCTCAGTATTTGTCTGATTTCTATACTACTGCTTCATATTCCAGATATTAGTACTGTCTGCACGGTGCGCTCTCTACTGTATTATTATTCTTGTAGGATAGATTGTCACTTTTTTGTCTTTTTATTCAGGGGAAACTTCCATTAACGGGAACTTGCATCACCAAGCTAGAAGACAATGAAAATCACAAGAATGCCTATGAAATTTCTGGTAGTCTTCAATTTCTTCATATTTAACCCCTTCAGCCCCCGGGCACTTTCCGTTTTTGCGTTTTTGTTTTTTGCTCCCCTTCTTCCGAGAGGCGTAACTTTTTTATTTTTCCATCAATCTTGCCATATGAGGGCTTGTTTTTTGCGGGACGAGTTGTACTTTTAAATGAAACCATAAGTTTTACCATATAGTGTACTGGAAAACGGCAAAAAAATTCCAAGTGCGGAAAAATTGCAAAAAAAGTGGGATTGTACAATAGTTTTTGGGATATTTTATTCACCGTGTTCACTATATGGTAAAACTGATGTGTGGGTATGATGCCTCAGGTCGGTGCGAGTTTATAGACACCAAACATGTATAGGTTTACTTGTATCTAAGGGGTTAAAAAAATTCACAAGCTTGTCCGAAAAACGTGGTGCACGTTTTGCGCCATTTTCCAAAACCCGTAGCGTTCTCATTTTTCAGGATCTGAGGCTCAGTGATGGCTTATTTTTTGCGTCTCGACCTGACGTTCTTAACGGTACCATTTTTGCGCAGATGCTACGTTTTGATCGCCTGTTATTGCATTTTGCGCAAAATTTGCGGCGACCAAAAAACGTAATTTTGGCGTTTGGAATTTTTTTGCCGCTACGCCGTTTACTGATCAGATTCATTGATTTTATATTTTGATAGATCGGGCATTTCTGAACGTGGCGATACCAAATATGTGTGTATTTTTTATTTTTTTAACCCTTTAATTTTCAATGGGGTGAAAGGGGGGTGATTTGAACTTTTAGGTTTTTTTATTTTTTTTTAATTTTTTAAAACTTTTTTTTTACTTTTTTTTTTTATTTTACTAGTCCCCCTAGGGGGCTATTGCGATCAGCAATCCGATCGCTCTGCACTATCTGCAGATCTCAGCTACAGAGCTGAGAACTGCAGATTTGCTGCTTCACTTTCAATGCCGGCTGTATTCCGGCATTGAGAGGAAGTGACTCATGTTAGCCACAGGCGTCATCACATGACCCTGTGCTACCGTGGCAACCGCCGAAAGTCACGTGATCATGTCACGTGACTTCCGGCGGGGGCGGGGTAAGTCACTGTCATGGCGGCGCCCATATACATATCGCTGCCAAGACTTTGGCAGCGAAATGTAAGGGGTTAATGGCCGCGGGTGGAAGCGATTCCACCCGCGGCTAGCAGGCACACATATCAGCTGTTGATAACAGCTGATATGTGCGCGTCTCGCCGCCGCCGACCGGCGGCAGGGGGCGGGGCTTACGGCACACGATCCATGACGTATCTAGTACGTCATGGGTCGTTAAGGGGTTAAACCTCCACTTGGCAATGGGCTCGTGTTTAATAATAATATGGTTTACAAATGAGCATGTACAATCCCTTTAATTATTCTGGTGGACTTTCTTTAGGATTGGCCATCAGTATCAGATAGTTGTCAGTCCAACGATCACTGCTCCCTCAGATCAGCATTTCACAGCTCTGGTTGCTGGATGTAAATGGAATTAATGGAGCCAGAACGCCACTGCCATTATGAGAACTGTACCTTAACCCCTGTTCAATGCAATAGGAGCGGAGCTGCAGTTCTCCATAATGGCCACTACACAGTGAATGAAGCTATAGGTTTCCAGTCCCATTAATTGTTTAAATTCGGTTGATTGGTGTAGGTGATGTGTTGGTGGCTTGCCTCCATTCCCACCACTGCCCATGTAAGAAGGTACAGCAGATTATACTAGTTAACTATCAGAAGCAGCAACAGAAAATAGATATGAATTTCTTTTAAACAGGACCCTTCACAATGTTTTTTTCTTATTCTCCACTACTGGACAAACCTCAGCTCAATCTATTCAGCACTGGAATTACAATAAAACCTGTGAACACTTGCCTCCTGCAGCGGCGCCATTCCAGCTAAATCTGTGCCGCTGTTCTTGGCGGGATGTAACATTGTCAAGTGCTGCCTTTACTATTTAATCAGGGCAGCCTCTCATTGGCTGCAGCCAGCATGCCACGTAACAATGTTGCGTCGCTGACGTGGACAATGTTGCTGACCTGGATGGAACAGCGCTGCTTCAAAAGCTATAGTATACAATGGTTTTGTTTTTAATTCCTCCGCGAAACTGATTAACTTGGGGTTATCCAGTAGTCAGAAACCCCTTTTAAATTGAAAGGTACAATTAAAAGGGAGACAATCACCAGGATTTTCGCATATAACCTAATGCCAGTGCTATACTGGCACTATCAGACTGATCCTATACATACCTTTAGTGGTCAGCTCTGATGTTTAGGTTTTGAAATCCAAGAAAGTAAAGTTTGTAAAATGAGCAGCTTGTTGACTGACAGTTGCACTAGAAGAGATCATGTATTCATAGTTATCCCCTCCCCCTGTTAGAATTAGCATAAGTATTATACAAATGATTCACTTTGTCTAGCAGGACCTGTGGTGAGGTCATACCATCATACCTTTAAAAGGTATCAACCACTGAGGACTTCAGTTCTTTTGAACAATTTTTGACCATTTTTAGTGATATGTACAGTTGAAATTATAGTGTTTGGTATGTATTAGGCTTCAAAATATTATTGTATGGTATGCCGGTCATGGGGTGAAGAAAATAAAAATCATCTTTAGAGATTACAGGGCACCTTGTGTTGTAGTGTCTTACTGTGCATGCCCCACTTTGATAAGTTTAGTACAAGTTTTGCCAACTTGTAAATGCTCGCCTTTACACTATTGCTAATGTTTGTATCCTATTTCCTATTTCTAGGTAACATGATTGAACGGATAACAGTGTCATGTAATAACCAACAAGATCTTCAAGAGTGGGTTGACCATCTACATAAACAGACGAAATTCACGTCTATGACCACCCCAACAATAAAGCCTCATTCTGTGCCCTGTCACACTGTAAGACTCCTTTACTGATGATGTTTTAGATTTGCATGTACCTGATCCTTACAGGCATTGCTGGAATTCTGGAAAAAAAATGATCTCTTGACAGCAAACTGCTGATTTGGAGGACACCAGTTTGTGCTACTAATACAAAAGTAATTTGCAGGCAGCAATCTTTATCTTGTGGGCCTACTGTGAATCATAACATTACAGCGAATGCTGCAGATGAGTGTCCATGACACTGCTGTAGCATACAAATCTAGCTCCATACCCTTTAGGTTCTGTCTACATGTCATGGATAGGCTTTTCCATCTAGCAACGGAAATTGATCTACACTGCAGACGGAAATTCCTCATCACGTCGATTTATGCCCGTTTCACATATCCGGTATTTCGCCAGATTGCAAGATCCGGCACACTCCAGTACAGTGTAATACTGTACCATGGCATCGCGGCAAGCTCCAATCACATGCTCCGGTTACATGACAGCATGTGCCCAGAGGTTGCCGCGATGCCATTGTACTGTATTACACTGTACTGGAGTGTCCCGGATCCGGCAATCTGGCGAACTACCGGATGTGTGAAACGGGCCTTAACTTTGCAGTGATACACATATATATATATATATATATATATATATATATATATATATATATATATATATATAATCACTGCAAAGTTAAGGCCCGTTTCACACATCCGGTAGTTCGCCAGATTGCCGGATCCGGGACACTCCGGTATAATAAAATATAATGGATATAATTTAATAGTGTACTTGTACATTTTTTCACACATAAAACGTTTTTATGGAAAATCCACAACTAATCTGTTACCTGTAAAGGTGATTCAAACCCCACTTCATGCCTAGAAAACACAGCAGATTATAATCTATCCTATTGATGTATGTAATGGTATGTAAGTGTACTAAATGGAATCTGTCACCAGGAGTTTACTATGTAATCTGAGAGCAGTATGATGTAGGGGCAGAGAGTGGTCACTTATTGGTCACAATCACCATTTTCTCTGCTGCAGGTCTACCAGTTCTCTGAATGCTGTGCCATGTATGACCCCACCACACCACTGATTAGCAGCTGTCTATGCACAGTATACACATAAAGCTGCCAATCAGTGGTGGGGGTGTGGTTAAACAAAGCATGAAGGACTAGTCCTGTAATGATAATTTCCTGCTGACAAAACACTGATTTTATTGAAACACACATTTTCGTAAATGTCACATCACTGGAATCAGGGTCTCAGCTCCTACATTATGCTGTTCTCAGATACATAGCAAAAACATGCTTTAAGATACCCTTTAAAACACTTATTGATCGCTGACTTCCCCAGTTTCCAGAATAATTCTGATCCTTTTCTGTGTCATATGACCTGAACTCTGATGATTAACCGGTTATCCCAGGGGTTTGTGTGTTTCACGTCTCCTGTTTGCCGGTCAAGTCATTGACAAAGCGTACAATCTCCATTTACATTACATAGTTTTGGAAACAATTCAAAATTCAGCTCACCCATATTTATGCTTGATCTTGAACCTTCTGCTGCCGGACTTTTCAGGCGTGCTCCCCCAGTAACAACCGAACAAAGAAAAACTTCTGTCCAGTGCAATAACAAGCATTCAGGTAGTAATTCAAGTCGTTTTTACTACCTGAATCCTTGTTATTGCGCTGGACAGAAGCTTTTCTTTGTTTGACAGTTTTGGAAAGTGGTAATGACAATTTCTTCATCGTTCCTTCCATGGGAGACCCAGACCATGGGTGTATAGCTACTGCCTCCGGAGGACACACAAAGTACTACACTCAAAACGTGTAGCTCCTCCCTCCGGGCTATATACACCCCCTGGATGACAATCTAACCAGTTCAATGCTTTGTGTTTCAGGAGGCCACACACACACATGCATTCTCTGATTTTTCATTTTTAAGATTTTATTTTTAAAGATATGGAAGAAAAGCGGGTCCAGTCTGGACTCCCGGCATGTCCCTTCACACCCCACTGTGTCGGCGGTGCTGTTAAGGTTGACCTTGCAAGGCTGGAGCCTTCACATGCCGCGCTCCTTCAACATCCTTTTCAGGCTCTGGTTTGAAGTGGGAGCCATCACGGTCCTCTCTGCTGTGCAGGAGACCGGTCTCCATCCGCAGCCCTGTCAGGTTCCTGCTGGACGGAGCATTTCACCTTCCCTCAGGGACATGGCCCTGCGTCTCAAAAGCTAAGTATTGAGACGTTTTTTCAGGGGTCCCGGGTACTTTTATTGAGGGGAGAGTATGTTGTTTGTCTTTTACTGTAATTCCGGCCGGTTCTCGGTGTTTTTCCGGAGAACCGCGCCGGGGGTGCCTGCTCGTCGGCCGCACGTTAAAAATCTAGGCCCCGGCTTCAGTTTGGGCCTAGTTTCGGTTTCGGCTTCCCTGCATGTCATTCATGCACAGGCATAGCGTGGCGCCGCCCACCGGCCGGCCAGCAGAGGGGAGGACACTCCTTTCTGTGGAGATGTTCCCTCCCCTGTATCTCTCCTTGGCCCTCCGGTTTCCTGCTCTTGGGCTTCTCCCGCCCCCCTCCTCCTTCCAGCGCCATTTTCTCAGCGTTCTTACACTGGTCGGCGCTGGATGCTGCAGCTGCTGCTGTTTAGGAAGGCTGACGCTTCACTGGGGGTCTGAGCTGTGGAATCCGGAGGGCACACAGAGAGCGGTCTGGTAAGCCACAACCTCTGGTTGTGGGCTTTTTATTATACACTCTCAGGGCATTCTACAGGAGTGTATTCTTGCTGCAGAGCCTCCACCTCAGCAGCATGTCTGTCACTAGGAGCAAGGCTGCAAAGCTCTACGCTATATGCACTGCTTGTAAGCTCATTCTGCCAGAGCCAAGCACATACCCACATTGTGATGCCTGCTCTAACATGGTGGTCCCTCAGCCTGGAGCCTCCTCAGGGGTTCCTCCGGCCGCTCCAGCCCCGGTGACTGATCCCCCGGCCTGGGTAGCATCTTTTTCCAGAGCTATTTCCCAGTCTTTTGCCGACTCTATGGGACAACTGTCCCGGACACTGCTGACCATGAATCAGCCCCCTTCTCAGGCCGCCTCTGTTGCTCCAGAGCATGTTTTAGGACCCCGTCCTCCTAAACGGAGACGCAGGGACCCTTCTCCTTCCTCGTCCCACGGCTCTGATTCACGGGCCGAGGTGCAGGGTGAGGAGGATACTTTTACTGTGGGTTCAGACGCTAGCTCTAGGTACCCCATTGCCTTGTCTGAGGATGATGCGGATGTTAGTGACTTGATTGCGTCCATTAACTCCGTCCTGAACCTCACGCCACCAGTGTCAGAGGAACCAGCCTCTCTGGTGGAGATATATCAGTTTGCCTCACCTAAGAAGGCTCGGAGTACGTTTTTTAACCACTCCAGTTTTCAGGCCACTGTCACCAAACCCAGGGCCTGTCCTGACAAACGCTTTCCAAAGCGTAGTTCTGATGACCGTTTTCCTTTTCCACCAGAAGTGGTCAAGGAGTGGGCTCAGTCCCCAAAGGTAGACCCTCCGGTGTCTAGAATCTCAGCCCGCACAGTCGTAGCGGTGGCTGATGGCACCTCTCTTAAGGATCCCACTGACCGCCAGGTTGACCTTCTGGCCAAGTCTGTATATGAGGCGGCAGGAGCCTCCTTCTCCCCGTCTTTTGCGGCAGTGTGGGCTCTTAAGGCAGTCTCTGCCTCTCTGGCGGAAATACATTCCCTCACCAGGGACTCTATGCCTGAGATGGAGGCCTTAACTTCTCAGGCTTCGTCTTTTTCATCCTACGCCATGTCTGCCATTCTGGAGGCTTCTCACCGCACGGCGGTGGCCTCCGCTAACTCTCTCGCGATCCGCAGGATTTTGTGGCTTCGAGAGTGGAAGGCAGACGCTTCTTCTAAGAAGTACCTTGCGGGCCTCCCCTTTGCTGGGTCCCGGCTGTTTGGTGAACAACTGGATGAAATAATTAAGGAAGCTACTGGAGGGAAGAGTACTTCCTTGCCACAAGCTAAAGCCAAGAGACCTGTCCAGGTCAGGAACCAATCGAGGTTTCGTTCCTTTCGTTCCTCTAACTGGTCAGCCTCTAAGCCCTCAGCCTCGTCCACTACCGCAGCCAAGGATCGTAAACCCATCTGGCGCGCAAAGCCGCGTCCTCAGAAGTCTGGAGGAGCCGCTGCCACTAAGGCAGCCCCCTCTTGACTATCTGGCTGCGCCAGCAACGTCCTTAGTCGGTGGCAGGCTCTCCCGCTTTGGCGACGTGTTGTTTCAACACGTCTCCGATCAGTGGGTGCGGGATATCATCTCCCACGGCTACAGGATAGAATTTTCCTCCAGCCCGCCAAACAGATTTTTTCTGTCAACTCCCCCCTGCTCCAAGGCCGCCGCCTTCTCTCAGGCCGTGGCATCCCTGCAGGCCAACGGTGTTATTGTTCCGGTTCCCGCTCGGGAACGGTTCAGAGGTTTCTACTCCAACCTCTTTCTAGTCCCCAAGAAGGACGGTTCCTTCCGGCCCATCCTGGATCTCAAGCTTCTCAACAAGCATGTTCAGGTGCGGCGTTTTCGCATGGATGCATCAATGACCCAGGGAGATTTTCTGGCATCCATCGACATCAGGGATGCCTATCTGCACGTGCCTATCGCGGTTTCACACCAGCGTTGGCTCCGCTTTGCAATCGGAGAAGAACATTTCCAATTCGTGGCTCTCCCCTTCGGGTTAGCCACGGCCCCGCGTGTTTTCACCAAGGTTATGGCAGCAGTGGTTGCGGTCCTGCACCTTCAGGGGTTTGCAGTAATCCCCTACCTGGACGACCTTCTAGTCAAGGCCTCATCCAGGACAGACTGCCAGCGGAGTGTCTCGCTCACTCTCGCCACGCTTGTTCAGTTCGGGTGGCTTGTCAACCTGTCCAAGTCCACTCTGACCCCGACCCAGGGGCTTCTGTACCTAGGGATGCAATTCGAGACTCTGCCGGCACTTGTGAAGTTGCCCTTGGTCAAACAGCAGTCCCTTCAGCTAGCGGTGCGCTCTCTGCTGAGGCACCGCCGTCATTCCATCAGACACCTCATGCAGGTGCTGGGTCAGATGGTGGCGTCAATGGAAGCGGTTCCATTTGCACAGTTCCATCTGCGTCCCCTGCAGTTGGACATTCTCCGCTGTTGGAACAAGCGGACCTCTTCCCTGCACAAGCTAGTGGCTCTGTCGCCACAGACCAGGAGCTCTCTTCAGTGGTGGCTTCGGCCCCTCTCTCTGTCACAGGGACGCTCCTTCCTGACTCCGTCCTGGGTGATTCTCACCACAGATGCCAGCCTCTCCGGTTGGGGAGCAGTTTTTCTCCATCACCGAGCACAGGGCACTTGGACTCCGTCCGAGTCAGCCCTCCCGATCAATGTGCTGGAGATCAGAGCTGTGTTTCTAGCTCTCCTAGCCTTGCACCACCTGTTGGCGGGCAGGCACATTCGAGTCCAGTCGGACAACGCGACAACGGTTGCCTACATCAATCACCAGGGCGGAACTCGCAGCCGCCTGGCGATGTTGGAGGTTCAACGAATCCTCCAGTGGACGGAGGACTCCAAGTCCTCCATATCAGCAGTCCACATCCCAGGCGTAGAAAACTGGGAGGCCGATTATCTCAGCCGTCAAACCGTGGACAGCGGCGAGTGGGCCCTACACCCGGCAGTCTTCAGGTCAATCTGCCGCAAGTGGGGTACTCCGGAAGTGGATCTAATGGCATCCCGGCACAACAACAAGGTTCCGGTTTACGTGGTTCGCTCCCACGATCCTCAGGCCTTCGCAGCGGATGCGCTGGTTCAGGATTGGTCCCAGTTCCGTCTGGCTTACGTGTTTCCCCCGCTAGCTCTCTTGCCCAGGGTTCTGCGCAAGATCAGAATGGAGGGCCGTCGGGTCATAATCATTGCTCCGGACTGGCCCAGGCGAGCTTGGTACCCAGACCTGCTCCGCCTGTCTGTAGAGGTGCCGTGGCATCTCCCAGACCGCCCAGACCTTCTCTCTCAAGGTCCGTTTTTCCGCCAGAATTCTGCGGCTCTCAGATTGACGGCGTGGCTCTTGAGTCCTGGATCTTGACGGCTTCTGGTATTCCTCCTGAAGTCATCTCCACTATGACTCAGGCTCGCAAGTCTTCTTCGGCCGGCCAAGATTTATCACAGGACTTGGAGGATCTTCCTGTCCTGGTGTCGCTCTTCCGACCATGCTCCTTGGCCGTTCTCCTTGCCGACCATCCTGTCTTTTCTACAGTCTGGTCTACAGCTAGGACTGTCCCTCAATTCCCTCAAGGGACAGGTGTCGGCTCTGTCGGTATTATTCCAGCGGCGTATCGCCCGACTGGCTCAGGTGCGCACCTTCATGCAGGGCGCAGCTCACATCATTCCTCCTTACCGGCGGCCTTTGGATCCCTGGGACCTTAATCTGGTCCTCACAGCCTTACAGAAACCCCCCTTTGAGCTTCTTAGGGAGGTTCCCTTGTTTAGACTTTCACAGAAAGTTGTTTTTCTAGTAGCCATAACTTCTCTCAGGAGAGTTTCTGATTTGGCTGCGCTCTCTTCGGAATCCCCCTTTTTGGTGTTTCACCAAGACAAGGTGGTTCTTCGTCCGACTCCGGACTTTCTCCCTAAGGTGGTGTCTTCTTTCCACCTTAACCAGGACATTTCATTGCCCTCTCTTTGTCCGGCCCCTGTGCATCGCTTTGAGAAGGCGTTGCACACCTTGGATTTGGTGCGGGCGCTCCGAATCTGTGTCACGCACCGCCGTTTTTAGGCGGTGCACCTCACTTTTTGTGCTAACCACGGGTCAGCGCAAGGGTCTCTCTGCTTCTAAACCGACCCTAGCTCGTTGGATTAGGTCGGCTATCGCCGATGCCTACCAGTGTTCTCAGGTGCCTCCCCCGCCGGGGATTAAGGCGCACTCGACCAGAGCTGTCGGTGCCTCCTGGGCTTTCAGGCACCAGGCTACGGCTCAGCAGGTTTGTCAGGCTGCCACTTGGTCCAGTCTGCACACTTTTTCGAAGCACTACCAAGTGCATGCTCATGCTTCGGCAGATGCGAGCTTGGGCAGACGCACCCTTCAGGCGGCTGTCGCCCATTTGTGAAGTTAGGTTTTGCCTACTTCTCAGTTTGGTTTATTTCCCACCCATGGACTGCTTTGGAACGTCCCATGGTCTGGGTCTCCCATGGAAGGAACGATGAAGAAAAAGAGAATTTTGTTTACTTACCGTAAATTCTTTTTCTTATAGTTCCGACATGGGAGACCCAGCACCCTCCCTGTTGCCTGTTGGCAGTTTTTGTTCCGTGTGTTTTCACGGGCTGTTGTTGTAGACAGAGTTCCGGTTTTTCCGAGTTTTACTCTATCTCTACTTATGGGTGGATGTCCTCCTTCAGCTTTTGCACTGAACTGGTTAGATTGTCATCCAGGGGGTGTATATAGCCCGGAGGGAGGAGCTACACGTTTTGAGTGTAGTACTTTGTGTGTCCTCCGGAGGCAGTAGCTATACACCCATGGTCTGGGTCTCCCATGTCGGAACTATAAGAAAAAGAATTTACGGTAAGTAAACAAAATTCTCTTTTTTTTATGATAACAATTTCATGCGCTTTGAGCGTTTTTGGACACATTAAGGCGCTCATCCCATTCACAGTATACAATTTTCATGAACAATGAATCTTTAGCGATCGAATCTGGTGGGTTATCGTCCAGTTTACATGCAGCTTTACACTGGAAAGCTGCACCGCCCCACATGGTAGACGCTGCCTAAACCAGAAAATAATTCGGAGGACTAAGGCGTTTAACCCCTTCACAAATTTTGATGTACATGCGCGTCAAGTCGTGTCCATGTCTTTGATGCGGACTTGTACATCTAATGCCCATCAGCATGCACGTGACGTGATTGCGGTGCGCCGATTTGATGTCATGACAGCTGTTGGTCTGTTGAAGACTCCTGCATCTGTCATTATGTTTTTCCTATGAACACAATCCGGTCACCGCTTCGAGACCCCTAACTGCATTATTAAATACAGTCAAAAGCAGAGGAAAAATTGAAAAAAGTGTAAAATATATATTATGTATGTGTGTGT